>NC_050101.1:113103121-113406151 GCF_902167145.1 Zea mays | reverse complement strand
ACTGGCCTCTGAACGGGCAATGCATGCCCCTCTTCTTGCCTCTCGACCACAATCGCGGCGCTAACCACCTGGGTGGTCGCGGCGATGTAGACCAAGAGGGCTTCTCCATCAGCTGGAGGCACCAAGATAGGCGCCTTTGTGAGGAGCGCCTTCAGGTTCCCGAGAGCTTCCTCGGCCTCAGGGGTCCAAGCGAAGCACTCGGCCTTCCTTAAGAGGCGGTACAGAGGCAGACCTCTTTCGCCGAGGCGTGAGATGAAGCGGCTCAGGGCCGCGAGACATCCCATGACCCTCTGTACGCCTTTTAAGTCCTTGATGGGCCCCATGCTGGTGATGGCTGCGATCTTCTCCGGGTTGGCTTCGATGCCCCGCTTGGAGACGATGAACCCCAAGAGCATGCCCCGGGGCACTCCAAAGACACACTTCTCGGGATTGAGCTTGACGCCTTTCGCCTTGAGACATCGGAATGTCACTTCAAGGTCGGAAAGGAGGTCGGAGGCCTTCCTCGTCTTGACTACGATGTCGTCGACGTAGGCCTCGACCGTGCGGCCAATGTGTTCGCCAAACACATGGTTCATGCACCGCTGGTATGTCGCACCCGCATTCCTCAAACCGAACGGCATGGTGACATAGCAGTACATGCCGAAGGGTGTGATGAAAGAAGTCGCGAGCTGGTCGGACTCTTTCATCCTGATTTGATGATACCCTGAGTAGGCATCGAGGAAAGACAGGGTTTCGCACCCAGCAGTGGAATCCACGATTTGATCGATGCGAGGCAGAGGGTAGGGAACCTTCGGACATGCTTTGTTGAGACCAGTGTAGTCTACACACATCCGCCATTTCCCCCCTTTCTTTCTCACAAGCACAGGGTTGGCAAGCCATTCGGGATGGAATACCTCTTTGATGAACCCTGCCGCCATTAGCTTGTGGATCTCCTCGCCTATCGCTCTGCGCTTCTCCTCGTCGAATCGGCGCAGAGGCTGCTTGACGGGTCGGGCTCCGGCCCGAATATCCAGCGAGTGCTCGGCGACATCCCTCGGTATGCCGGGCATGTCCGAGGGACTCCACGCGAAGACGTCGGCGTGCGCGCGGAGAAAGTCGACGAGCACTGCTTCCTATTTGGGGTCGAGCCCGGAACCGATCCGGATATGCTTGGAGGTGTCGCCACTGGGGTCGAGGGGGACGGCCTTAACCGTCTCCACTGGCTCGAAGTTGCCGGCATGACGCTTCACGTCTGGCACCTCTTTGGAGAGGCTTTCCAGGTCGGCGATGAGGGCCTCGGACTCGGCGAGGGCCTCGGCATACTCCACGCACTCCACGTCGCATTCGAACGCGTGTTTGTACGTGGGGCCGACGGTGATGACCCCGTTGGGGCCCGGCATCTTGAGCTTCAAGTAGGTGTAGTTGGGGACGACCATGAACTTCGCGTAGCATGGCCTCCCCAGTACCGCGTGGTAGGTTCCTCGGAACCCGACCACCTCGAACGTCAGGGTCTCCCTTCGGAAGTTGGAGGGAGTTCCGAAGCAGACGGGGAGGTCGAGTCGTCCGAGGGGCTGGACGCGCTTCCCGGGAATGATCCCGTGGAAGGGCGCAGCGCCTGCTCGGACGGAGGACAGATCGACGCGCAGGAGCCCGAGGGTCTCGGCGTAGATGATGTTGAGGCTGCTGCCCCCGTCCATAAGGACCTTGGTGAGCCTGACGTCGCCGACGACGGGGTCGACGACGAGCGGGTATTTCCTCGGGCTCGGCACGTGGTCGGGGTGGTCGGCTTGGTCGAAGGTGATGGGCTTGTCGGACCAGTCTAGGTAGACTGGCGCCGCCACCTTCACCGAGCAGACCTCCCGGCGCTCTTGCTTGCGATGCCAAGCCGAGGCATTCGCCGCATGCCCGCCATAGATCATGAAGCAGTCGCGGACCTCGGGGAACTCTCCTGCTTGGTGATCTTCCTTCTTGTCGTCGTCGTGGGCCCTGCCACCCTCCGCGGGTGGCCCGGCCCTGTGGAAGTGGCGCCGAAGCATGACGCACTCCTCCAGGGTGTGCTTGACGGGCCCCTGATGATAGGGGCACGACTCTTTGAGCATCTTGTCGAAAAGGTTGGCACCTTCGGGGGGCTTCCGAGGGTTCTTGTACTCGGCGGCGGCGACAAGGTCCGCGTCGGCGGCGTCGCGTTTCGCTTGTGACTTCTTCTTGCCTTTCTTCTTGGCGCCGCGCGGAGTAGACGCCTCGGGAGCATCTTCCGATGGACGGCCCTGGGGCTGCTTGTCCTTTCGGAAGATAGCCTCGACCGCCTCCTGGCCAGAGGCGAACTTGGTGGCGATGTCCATCAGCTCGCTCGCCCTGGTGGGGGTCTTGCGACCCAACTTGCTCACCAGGTCGCGGCAGGTGGTGCCGGCAAGGAACGCGCCGATGACATCTGAGTCGGTGACGTTGGGCAGCTCGGTGCGCTGCTTCGAGAATCACCGGATGTAGTCCCGGAGAGACTCTCCCGGCTGCTGCCGGCAGCTTCGGAGGTCCCAGGAATTCCCGGGGCGCACGTACGTGCCCTGGAAATTTCCGACGAAGGCTTGAACCAAGTCATCCCAGTTGGAGATCTGCCCCGGAGGCAGGTGCTCCAACCAGGCGCGAGCGGTGTCGGAGAGGAACAGGGGGAGGTTGCGGATGATGAGGTTGTCGTCGTCCGTTCCACCCAGTTGGCAGGCCAGGAGGTAGTCCGCGAGCCACAGTTCCGGTCTCGTCTCCCCCGAGTACTTTGTGATAGTAGTCGGGGGTCGGAACCGGGTCGGGAACGGTGCCCGTTGGATGGCCCGGCTGAAGGCCTGCGGACCGGGTGGTTCGGGCGAGGGACTTCGATCCTCCCCGCTGTCGTAGCGTCCCCCATGCCTGGGGTGATAGCCTCGGCGCACCCTCTCGTCAAGGTGAGCCCGACGGTCGCGATGATGGTGCTTGTCGCCGAGGCGGCCCGGGGCCGCAGGCGCGGTGTTGCGCGTGCGCCCGGTATGGACCGAGGCTTCCCGCATGAATCGGGAAGTCGCAGCATGAGGTTCCGAGGGGTATCCTTGCCTTCGGGAGGCAGTGCTCTCGGCCCGTCGGACCGCGGCGCCTTCCAGGAGATTCTTGAGCTCCCCCTTGATTCGCCGACCCTCGGTGGTTGATGGCTCCGGCATCCCGCGGAGGAGCATCGCTGCTGCGGCCAGGTTCTGACCGACCCCACTGGATGCGGGTGGCGGCCTGACCCTGACGTCATCGGCGACGCGGTGCTGGAGACCCTGGGGCAGGTGACGTATTTCTCCGGCCGGGGGTTGGCCCGCCCATACCTGCCCGACGTCCCGGCGGATCGGCTCAAGCGCTCCTGCTCCCTCGTCGAGTCTGGCCTGCGCCCCGCGGACTTGCTCGAGCTGTGGGTCGTAACCCCCCACCGGAACGGGGACCACAGCTAGCTCCCGCGGGATGTCAGCGCGAGGCACCGGCCTAGGGAGATCGCCGTCCTCCGGCATGCCGAAATGATTGCCTTCGGAGGGACCCCCTAGCTCGACGTGGAAACATTCGCGGCTTGGGCCGCAGCCCTCGTCGTCGAGGCTGCGGCTACCGTCGGAACAGTCGGAGAGGCAGTAGTCGCATGCGGTCATGAAGTCCCGCATGGCACTGGGGTTGCCAAATCCAGAGAAATCCCAACAGATGTTGGGATCGTCGTCTTCCTCGGACCCAGAGGGCCCGTAGGTCGAGACGTCCGTCAACCGGTCCCAAGGCGACCGCATGCGAAACCCCAGAGGGTTTGAACTCGCCTCTACGAGAGCGCCCGCCAAAGCAAGGTCGCTAGGCGGGTTGAGGTTGAGTCCAAATGACGTAGGATGGGAATCGGTCGGTACCTTTTGGTCGTCAAGCGGCGATGAAGTCACGTCGAGGACTGACTGCACCGTCGCCTCAGGTACGAGGGCGACGTCCTGCAAGCTTTTCGCAAGCGCACTGGCGTCGTCCACTTGCTCAGGTTTGGCGTGTCGCGGGGAGACGGCGCTTGCCTTCGTCTCAAACGCGAGGTTGACGCCCGACGCGCCCCCCGTTGGGGCGCTAGGGACGTCGACTCGCTCGACAGCCGACAAGGCGCGGCCTCCTGCTTGGCCTTGGTTGCCCCGCCTCCTCCTCCGTTGGCGGGGGAGAGGACGGGGCGAGCTCGAAAGTCGTTCTTCCACCACGCGGGGAAGACGTCGTCGATTCCGCCGTCGGAGGGCGGGCTGTCGGCCGCCATTGTCGTTGTCGCGCGGCGGTGGAAGGAGTATCATGTCGTAGCTGCCGTCGAAGGACATGAACTCAAGGCTCCCAAAACAGAGCACCGTCCCGGGTTGGAGAGGTTGCCGGAGACTGCCCATCTGGAGCTTGACGGAAGCTGTTCGTCAACACGCAGCAGGCCCCTACCTGGCGCGCCAACTGTCGGCGTTTCGAGACCGGGGGTCCCTCAGGCCGACGAGTGAGTGTCGCGTGCCCCAGCCCAGATGGGTCGAGCGCGTGGGCGAGCACAAAGGGGGGAGAGAGCGAGGCGGCCGGAGTCCAGCGTGAGAGAGGTGGGAATCCCGCGGCCTTCGTGTTCGTCCCGCGCCCAGGTCGGGTGCGCTTGCAGTAGGGGGTTACAAGCGTCCACGCGGGAGAGGGAAGCGAGCGGCCCCAAGAGAGCGCCTGTCCCGTCCTCGTCCCCGCGCGGCCAACCTTCTCTAGGAGGGCCCTGGTCCTTCCTTTTATAGGCGTAAGGAGAGGATCCAGGTGTACAATGGGGGTGTAGCAGAGTGCTACGTGTCTAGAGGGGGAGAGCTGACGCCCTAAGTACATGCCAATGTGGCAGCCGGAGAGATCTTGGCACCCTGCTGGTGTGATGTCGTGGCCGTCGGAGGAGCGACGGTGCCTGGCGGAGGGACAGCTGTTGGAGCGGTCGAGTCCTTGCTGACGTCCACCTGCTTCCGTAAGAGAGCTGGGAGCCGCCGTCGTCACAGAGCGTGCGGGGCGCCATCATTGTCTATCTGGCGGAGCTGGCCAGATGGGACACCGGTCTTGTTCCCTGCGGCCCGAGTCAGCTTGGGGTAGGGTGATGATGGCGCTTCCCGTTGACGTGGCTGGCCTGCGCCCTAGGCTGGGTGATGTGGAGGCTCCTCCGAAGCCGAGGTCGAGTCTGTCTTTCATGGCCGAGGCCGAGTCCGAGCCCCTGGGTCGGGCGAGGCGGAGGTCATCGGCAGAGGCCAGGGCGGAGTCCGAGCCCTGGGGTCGGGCGGAGCGAAGTTCGTCGTCTTCTGGGGCTGAGCTCGAGTCCGAGCCCTGGGTCGGGCGGAGCAGAGTTCGTCGTCTTCCGGGTCTTAGCCCGAGTCCGAGCCCTGGGTCGGGCGGAGCGGAGTTCGTCGTCTTCCGGGACTTAGCCCGAGTCCGAGCCCTGGGTCGGGCGGAGCGGAGTTCGCCGTCTTCCGGGACTTAGCCCGAGTCCGAGCCCTGGGTCGGGCGGAGCGGAGCTTCCTATGGTGCCTTCGGCAGGGCCTGACTGCCTGTCAGTCTCACTCTGTCGAGTGGCACTGTAGTCGGAGTGGCGCAGGAGGCGCTGTCCTTCTGTCAGACCGGTCAGTGGAGCGGCGAAGTGACGGCGGTCACTTCGGCTCTGCCGGAGGGCGCGCGTCAGGATAAAGATGTCAGGCCACCTTTGCATTAAATGCTCCTGCGATTCGATCGGTCGGTGCGGCGATTTAGTCAGGGTTGCTTCTTAGCGAAGGCAGGGCCTCGGGCGAGCCGGAGATGTGTCTGCCGTTGGAGGGGGGCCTCGGGCGAGACGGAAACCCTCTGGGGTCGGCTGCCATTGTCCGAGGCTAGGCTCGGGCGAGGCGTGATCGAGTCGCTCGAATGGACTGATCCCTAACTTAATCGCACCCATCAGGCCTTTGCAGCTTTATGCTGATGGGGGTTACCAGCTGAGAATTAGGAGTCTTGAGGGTACCCCTAATTATGGTCCCCGACAGTTGTGCACAATATTCATTAGACTTGAACTAATATGTTACTGATTATATGGTTTAGTGAAACGCGATGTAGTATATGTTGAGCACAGTTCGCTGACTGAGCCGACAAAATAGTTGGACCTAAACCTTTGCGTGCTGAATTATTTATGCAAATAATTTGCCAAGACTATTTTGAGCTCTGATGATGTTGGCTAAACTTTTACTTATTATTATTTTTTGTAGTTTCTAGGTAAACCTTTTACTTATTTTATCGGGTGTCATGCTTTGTTCTTGGAGTCCAACTATTTTGATCCTATTGGGAAGGCAAGGTCTGTTTGTGGCATTAGTATGCATGACATGAGGTGTTGTGGAAATCACTTGATTGCAAATGAAAAAAATAGATTCACATGATGTACCGTGCAGATTTCCTGGCCACTAAGTTTTCTGTTGCCATCATCTTTATTTTGTAGCTTGGTGTATGATAAAGTTGCAATAGAAACATCAAAGAGACAGAACTCTCTATTGCTGACGCTATTTCGGTGATTCGGTGGAGCCTTCTTGCAGTTTGTCTATTTTTATATGACAAGTCACTAGTAAGTTTCATGCTGCTTCCAGCTATTTACCTTTTTTCTATGAAGCAAATGTTTATATGCATACTATGTTACCTGAGAAACATTAAAGTACTTGATGTACCTAAACACATTTTGTTTATTGATGTATAGTGATCTAGCATTATTGTCTATATTAATATTTATATTGCTGGTAGCTTCTACTTTAACTGATCTCAATGGGGCATTTGGGTGGCTAGCAATTCACATTGATAATTTAAAAGTGAATTTCAGGTGTACATTTGATGGCCTCCGATATGGTGCTGCCTTCAATCCTCTACAATGCGCAATAATGCTGCTCAGGAGGGTATTAACGGCTCAACACAGATGACCTCCTCGGAGTCATGTTTCTAATTATAACAGTGATGGTAAGTAAATATGGTCCATGCATATTCTCATCACAGATGGCTAAAAAACTCCCAGTGCTGCTACGCTACCAGTGTCTTCATGTGCATACTTACTTCAAGAACTCAAGGTACACAAAGTTTTCTCAACAGAAGAATATGTATCTGTTTTATTCCAGCTGAAATGCTTACTAAACTCAGTGTGTCGCTTTAAATGATATGGGATGAAGTTGAGCAAGACCAAAGTGAAAGTGAGAGAATACCCGAAGAACTTCTTGTTGGACGAACTTGGAGAAACCAATACTAAAACTCAGTGCTAACCGCTCGCAACAGGCAATTTAGGTCGATGTGCTCGCACGCTGTGTGACCATGTATGAGCACTCCCCACCCACCCAATCGCTTCCCACGTCATGTCGCCACGTCGAGAATTTGTACACAACTCAGGTTGATGCCCATTTTACTCTGTTATTGAACCTCTGCTTTTCTGCAGACCCAGGTATGCTAGAAGTAGGTAATGGTAGCATGACCTTAGCAGAGTATCACTCACATTTTAGCATTTGGGTCGTCATGAAGGTAAGTTTTCACTGAGATTGGACCGATGTTGTGTCATCATATTTTGAGTAAAGGGTTTGACCGAAGAATTTTGAAAAATAAAAGTCTGTAGTTCATTGAAGGTGATAATTGGTATGCAAGTATTACTATTATTGATTCTCCACTTACTGATATTACATTTGGATAAGAGGAAGGAGATATCCTAATTCTAATGGGTTAACTGCTAGCAGTTCCTTATGTACTGTTATGCTTCAGGCCCCTCTATTAATTGCCTCATGTGGAAAGAGGGTGTGATGATCTTTTGTTGTTTTTGTAGTGAGAAGCTCAAAGAAGGGGAAGACATCTACATCTATCAGTAAGTGATCCAGTTTAGTAGATGAATCACCGCTATGGGTGTTTTTCTATTCTTGAATAGGCATGTGGTTCTATTGATGGTTGTTTGATGTTTGGTATATTGTGTTCTGATTGTAGGGGTGACAAATCCTTTTGCTATGAAGATGACCACAGGGTTCTTGTTTGTGAGTTCATCCTCTAGAATGTATTGGGTTGTCGCCACGAAAAAACACACGAATACATACATTCAAATAATTTCTGGTGCTGTGGAGTATTCATAATTGTGTGCTTTTGTTGAATCCTTCATGTACCATAATTCTTACTGCTTGCAAGCCCTTTTAGAATGTGACTTTAGGATGTAGAAATTGGTGAAAGGAGACAAGAAATTATTCTCTAAACTACTATTTTTTATAGGCAAGGGAGGCTGGAAGCACCTTTTTTGCATGGGAGCTGCATGGAGAGAAATTATTGGCAGAAAACAAACTTAGAACAGATTCTTGAATGTGCCAAGGGAATAAGGTATTAATTGGGACTTTCTGTTTATACAATAAAAATATGATGTGTGACGCATGTTCTGCTCATCATGTTAGTTAAATGCTCATCATGTTTCTTAGGCTTTCATATTTATATCTACATCTGTGTGAAATTTTTGTACTACAAAAAGGTGCTAACTTGCCCCCAATTTTTTTGGTGCCATGAACAAGCTTCGCTTGCTGCAATTCCTGTGCTGCTTGGCGCCACAAAAGGAGCAGAGGTGTGGTGAGCATGCCTTCAATTACCAGCAATCTATTTAAAGTAAATGTTCATTACTCGGTTCCAGGGGCGGATCTGCGGCGGGGGTTGCATGGGCTGCAGCCCCAATCGCGACCCAGTAAATACAGCTACAGGGAATGAGGGAAAAGGCCCAAGCGTCCAGCCGAGTCGCTCTCGCTCGCCCTACTCGTCCAGCCGGCAGCCGCTCGCCCAGCCGCTGCCTGCCCACCGGCCGCCGCTGCCTGCCCAGTGCCCACCGTCGCTCGCCCAGGCCCAGCCGCAGAGCCACTGCCTGCCCGTCGTCGCTCGCCTAGCCGCTGCCGCCGCCGCTCGCCTAGTCTAGGTCCAGCCGCCGCCCCGCCCAGCCGCTCGCGGCTCGTCCAAGTGTCCTGCGCGCGGATCTGAGCAGGCGGTCGTTGTTGGGCAACTGCTAACACATATTTGCTAGATGTAAACTGTAAACTCTGACTCTGAGTTGAACTTTTGGTGCAAACATGTGCCATGTTTATTAGTGATTATATGGTGAACTGGAAGCTTTGTGCTGTCACATGCTCTTGTAATTGACTGCATTGAGTGTTAATTAGTGGTGTTTCTAATTTTTTTTCTGTCTGTTGGTTTCATAACTGATAGCTCCATTTGAAGAGTTTTCTTTCGGTTTCCTTGAAAAATATATTAATACAAGTTTTTTTCCAGATTTGCTTGCTTTGCAGGGAGCGGGGTCATAGTCTGAAGAACTGTCCTGACAAAAGCGAGGGAAATTTGAAGAAATTTTGCTAGAACTGTGGTGAATCTGGACACTGTCTTTCCAAGTGCCCCAAGCCCATTGAGAATGGTAATCCTCACACACTCATTGTAGACATTCCGGGTGCTCTATGCCTGCTAGCCGTGTTATCATTGCTTATGTGATTTCTACGTGCAGGGTTACAAATTTTGCAAGCTGCTTTATCTGCAATCAGCAAGGACATTTGAGCAAGAACTGCCCTTAAAACAAACATGGCATCTATCCAAAGGTATCATGATACTCATGCCTTCTCAATTCTCATGATACTGCGAATGGGCATGGCTTCGATTATGGGAAACAAATATGACATCTGCTCATGCCTAACATGAAGTGTTTTTGGTTAGTTATCATTCTTTTTAGTTGCCTAAAATGGAGAAAAAAGAAGATTGTATTGTCTCTGCCACTCGTCACTGGGAAGTCAGCCCCCCCTTTAACTCATTTCTGGATCCACCACTGCCCGGTTCCCTTGTTAGCTGTGTTGTACAAGTGTTTCAAACTGTACACAATGCTTATAAATTTTTTTGCTCCTTTCATTACTCGACTACTTTGTTACCAGTAATCTAGATGTTTCAACTATATACCTAATCATTGACCATTTCTAAATGAATGCACTTGCTAGAAAATTATTTGTTCCTCGTGACCATTTCTAAATATACCTAATCATTGACCATTTCTAAATATATATATACACATATTCACGTGAGTTTGTTCTTTCTTACATCCAGAGCTACAGTACTATCAGAAGCTGAATAGATTGCTGCTGGAATTAGAGCAAAGGAGTGGAGGAGTTTCTGAAGAGAGTTATGTAACCTCTGATCTCCTGTATTCTTTTGGCTCTCCCATCATCTGGCCTCTCCTTTACTGTTCAGGTCTCTTGTCTCGTCTATATAAACTTTATTACGTCATCTGCTGTCGGCTTGCTTCTTGGCCACTGTTTAGATGTAGCCAAGCACTATGTTCTAGCTTCTGCACGCAAAGTTCTGGGAGAGCAGACCTGCAAAATAACCGTCGTCATGTCAGTGACATGGCCGCTCAACTTCTTCCTCTTACTGCATTGTATCTGAACTGCATCGACCTACCAACTACATCACTGCACCCAACCTGGTGCTGTCAACAGTGAGGAAAATGACTCCACCATGGGCTTCGCCACCGTCGGCGCCCTCCTCCTCGGCTCCGCGCCCGCCTCCGGCCCCAGCGACAGCGGTGGGGCGCCCAAGTCCGCGGAGTCGTACATCGGGAGTCCTCTACAACATCAACACCGAGGAGTCCAGAATCGGCCTGCACAATGGTAATAGCCTTCCCCTTCTCCAACGCGTTCGCTCCAAAGCGTCGTTTTCCTCAGATGCGAACCTTTTAGACCTATATTGGTTGTTGTCTGGTGCACCCAACCTGGTGCTGTCAACAGTGAGGAACCACCCCGCCTCGGATAGTGAGAGTGCAGGGGAGGACATCGCTCTGAGCAGGGTCAAGTCGCTACCTGTCGACTCTAGCGGGGAAGTGATCTCGTAAAAGGTTCATATATTAGTTCTGTCAATGAATCCATTTGTGCATGAACTCACTACATATTGTGATTATAAATATGTAACCATGCGTGGAATGATTCTTGGCTTCTTGATTTATGTTTTGCATTTGTGTCCTGAATTACAATGACTGGTTTTGATTCAACTTATCATGCTCTACTAATACTTTGATATAGGCTGTGACAGCAAGCAGGGGGTGAGGGAGCGAACAGAGTGGTTGTCCCCTCATTCGAGATGTAAAGTCGGCCCTCTCCTCCTTACCTCAATGCACAGAATCATGCTAAATAGCCCAATGATGATACATGTAAACTATTTTCTTGTCGTGAACCTTGAAGCCAGGATGGAAAGACCTCTTCGAATTATAAATCTCAACCTAATTTGAGCTTGAGTCTGATGACATGTTTTGCACCGCAGGATTATATCCTAAAATCTGCATTTTTATTTTCTAACAATATGTTAAGTCTTCAGCACTTAAATTCATTTAATCTGAATTAGTTAGGTCTACACAAGATGTGAAGTTTATACAATTCCAACTAACGGTCAATGTCGCAGCTCTGATAATCAATGTAGTTGCTGCTGTCAGTTCTGGAAACGTGCCGTTGAATGCTGTTCAGGTTTGAGTTCAGCTCTGTGATCTATTGGTAGTTGCATTATTTATCATCATTTAACTTGTAAAAGCTGCAATTTCTTCAGTTCTGTGCATGTCCAGACAATATTTCTAAAAAGATGTGTTTGGTGGAATTCTAATTTTTGCTCCCTTGACTGACAGTTGTTGTGGGTTAACCTAATTATGCATACTTTGGGTGCCCTTGCATTGGCGACAGAACCACCTACAAACCATCTTATGGAGAGACCCCAGTAGGGAGAAGGTAGTGAATCACCATCTATCTTGTAGCATTGTTTAAACTGTATATGTTCAGAAATTGTACACACTACTTTCACTTATCACAAATCCATTGGACATAGAATTAGGATTTTAGAAGCTCGATGATTTTGTTTTGCCTTCAAAGAAGTATGCTGACGTGATCATTCCTCGAGGTGGTGATAACCGTGTAGCAGTTGATCTGATTGTTCAACATATCCGTACAAAACTTGGTCAGCATGACTTGTGCAAAATCTATCCAAATGTTCATGTTGTTCAATCAACTTTTCAGGTAAATCTAGAAATCTTTATCAATGGTTTCTTATTTTGCCAATTTTGTAATTTCTTGCCTTTTGTAATGATGAATTTGACAGATCCGAGGAATGCATACTCTTATCCGTGATAGGGACATCACCACACCTGAGATTGCCTTGGAAGAGCAGGTTTTGTTGCTGGCTTGAACTGCTTACAGTTTTGCATCTTTGAACTTGTCTAGCGCTCACCCCTACATCCATGTCTTTCATTATAGAAACCCACCTTTTGATATCGGTTCATATGGGGAGCAAATACTTGACACACTTTCATCAAGAACTAACAATACAGGAACTGCATCTTTTAGTGAGATTGTTAGCGGCAGACCAAAGTTTGAGATTGCAAGAACGTTCTCTGCCCTTCTCCAGCTGGTAAGCTTCCCTTCTCTCCCAGATTCATAGTCTGGTTATCTGGTGCAACCTCAAGCATTTTTTTAGCCACGTGTATGTTACAAGTGAACGGCAGAAGTGTTGATCTGGATAAAGGAAAAGCCACGAATGAGTTGGTGTGCTACACAGTAGAGAATCCATTTCATGTAAGGCTTATTGGTCCCAACCGGAGGCCAGAAATGGAGGCACACTTTGCTCGGAAGAGAGTCAAGTCCCCACTGCAAAATGCAGGCAAAGTCCGTGAGTCCTCCCTAGCACAACATGAGTGTCCCAACAAGCCTTTGCGTAAAAATGGCAAGATTACAGTCACGACAGCAACCAAGCTGACGCAAGATGGGAAACGAAGGCGAAGGTCATCTGCTCACCTAATCCAGCCGATCAATCTGGAATCCAGCGGATGAACGCCAGTGCACACTGATTTTTCTAATTATTGTAACTTCAGTGGCGGCTTCATGGGCAGGATGATCCTGTAAGTTATGACATAGGCGTAGCTAGCGGGTGTATATGTACAGTTCAACTGTAATGCTGACAGGGCAAGATTTATTCGACGGAATTGCCCTTTTATAGCATTTGCCATTGTTAGATTCATTTCTAATCCAATAAACTAACACGATGCCAAGTCTGTTGTAAACTGGTGCCTAGCTGTATCGATGCCTTCCGCAATTTGAGATTTATATATTGCGCAAAAAAAATATTTCAGAAAATCCATTTCTGTAAGTTCTTGAATAGGATGATACTGGGTGACATTTTCACTCGTTTTTCTGTTTGGTACTGGTATGTGATACTAACAAGAGCTGATGATTTGTTAGAACATAAAAGGCGGTTAATCCAAGACATGTGAGGACGTTTAAGGTTTGGGGTTAACTCAGTGACTTCACTCTTATGTCTAATCCAATATATCAAGCCGATGATTCTCACACCTACCACACAAAACAATCACAGACCAACTGCAGCAACAGAACTTAGAAGATCCTGGTTACCTAGGAAGGTTTTCGACAAACCAACTCCAGTTACATGAAAACCTTCTTAGACTAAATTATTGTACAACAAAACGTCAGATTAGCCTTTCTAGCTATGCTGCCGACGCGTTAAGTACCACTGGTGAGGATATGATAGAGTGTGGCGGCCTCCCGAAGCCGCCGCAGGTTGGTCGAGTCAATTGGAATTGTGCCCGGTTGGCCGTTTTCTGTAGACATGAGAATTGGATCAACTAAAACTATGACTCATGCGTGGTTCGTTTGGTCTCACAACATTCGACTAGCAAAAGATCCAGTGATCTATCAAAATATTTAATTGTTTTACTAAGTCATATGATCAATGACACTTACAAATACATCTGGCTGTGAATAATTTGTAGGTATTATTGGAATTCAATCTTCAGTTTGACAAATAACGGCTTAGTAGCACCAGAAAAAGAGGGGGTTATGATTCCACAGTCTGTGTAGTGTGCTGGTTCAGGGACATGGAACCACCATGTGGTTGCTCTGGACAGTTTGAAGACTAAATATCTCCAGTCATGTATATAATAATCTTACAGTCACTGAGAGGAATCACCACATGGATTTTATATATCATAGTGATATTTGTCGTTCCGTTCATATATTTCATACAAATTTTTTACTTCCGTCGCAACGCACGGGCACTCACCATTGTATTCACGCCGTCCGTTGCCAGGGCTCTAAGTCCATTGGAGGCTCGCAATTTGTGTTTCGTGGCATCGCACGGGCACCTACCTAATTATATTATTATATATATAAGCTCAGGGTATCGCAGTGTCCGCTGGCTGTCGAGAAGACTCGACAGATGTCACCGGTTACCATCGTGCCCGAGCCCGATCCCAACTGTTCTTTCGAGGCCTGCTTATACCTAACTCTCGCCGACGGCGGAACGGGCGATTGCTTGAGCGATCGGGGGGAAAGAGATGTCCAACTGAACCACTTCAATTCTCGCCGTCGGTTTCCCGGTGATGAGGGCTACATTTACCGGCACAATAGAGTGCCGGACAAGGACAACCGCTGGTTCAGCCTTCAAGTCCAACTGTCCAAGGCAGAGGCACCGGCCCCCATATGCTTCATATCATGGACATGCAAGTGTCGTACTTGCGCCACGGCAGCACATGCACGCGCGAAGAGAGAGCTAGCGACGACTGTGAGGACTTCTGTTGATTCACACTTTTGTACAGTTTACATTTTTCTTCTTCTTCTTCTTAAATACTCGCAACATCCCGAATTCGGGGTAGGACAGGTTGGTTTCTCCTATCCAAATGCTCCTTCTGGAGAGCTTTTTTTATCTGTGTTTTTTACTACTTTGGTAAAGCAAGTTCCTTGGTTCTTTTATTTTCTTTACTTTTTTTTATATAAACCTCTTCAGTTGCATATTTAAATGCTGGTTTCAGACTTCGGTTGTAGGAGCCGTGGCTTCGGCCCTCAATCTAGGCTCCAAGCGGAGATGCATTGCAGATTTGCAGTGGCTCTAATATTCACTCACCAGGCTCGTTATGCTCGTTTAGGTCTTGTTTGAATAGGAGTGGATTAAAAAGGATTGGAGGGATTAAATCATCTTCTATTTAAATTTGAATATGAAGGGATTTAATCTACTTCAATCAACTCTAATCCCTTTTGAAACGAACGGTCCTTATTAGGATATTTGACTATACGAAGGCCAACAAAATCTCCAGCACAAAGAAATCACTACTTTTTATATATTGTTTGAGACTAAAATATATGCCTTGTTCATAGGCAATACTATGGTTTAATGGAATATACTAGAGTATTTTATATTTATAAAGTGTTTGTTTGCTTTCATAAAAAATGTTTTTAAAAATCATAGTATTCTATATACTATTGATATTTTTCAAGTATTAGGCTGCCTTCAGCAAGGGTATGTATACGGTCCTGAACTTTAAATATAGAGATTTACAGGTTTCTTTCCGTGTCCAACAGCAGCCTGTAAAGCGTACTCTAAAATAGAGGAGCACTCGAGCATCCGCTATCCCTGGAGTTCTTCTGCTGGTCTGCTATCAGGCGCTAGCAATAGCTTGACCGTCCAAAAGCACTTGCCAGTCGTACGATCCGTACATTGGCAGGGGTAGGAGCAATACTGTTTGCTACAAAAATATTCTATTTATATAGTTGGTATGTTATAGAGGATGAACTTTAGAGTACGTTGTTGGAGACGGTGAAGATATAGAGTACGGAATATTTTAGAGAGAACTGTAAATGACATATAATATTCCTTTAGAAGATGAAATTTAGAGAACGTTGCTGGAGACAGCCTTAGAAATTACACTCTAATCTAAAGTTTTTATGCTACAGTTAGTTTTTACATAAATATCCTGGTTTACAATGTTGTATTTAAATAATGTTTTTTAGAACTATATATTCTTAGAGCAGGTAAAGCTATAGTATTGTTATAACAAATACAAAGTAGTATTATAACTATAATTTAAAAAAATATTAGTGCCAAACAGACTCTCGGATAAAAAGTTTTCTGACAGTATTTCTCTCTCTCCCAGATCTAATAAAAAGGAAAATTTGCCGCCTCCCCAGACTCCATGTTTTAAAAGGTCGCGGTGGGCAACGAGCCAACGACCGGTGCCAGCAGAGACGACCGGCCCCGGCCCCGCCCCGGCCGCAGCTGCCCGAAGCCGCCAAACACCGCCAGTCCCCCACCACATCCGCCAGAACCCTCTCCCTCCCTCCCTCCCTCCCTCATCGGCGCGCCGCCAATGGCCGTGTGGTGAAGCGCACCCGACGGAAGAAGCAGGCACCAACAGCCAAGCCCCCTTTGCCCTTGCCCTTGCCCTTGCCCTCGCCGCCGCCGTCCGCGGAAGGTTCGTTCCCTTGTGCGCCCCCCGCCCGCATTCCCTGTCCCTTCATCATAGATTCGTAGTAGCGGGGTTGAGTCTATTCCTGGTCGGATTGCCTGCGCACGGCCGCCATGTGGCTATTCCACCGGATCAGCTGCAGGAGCAGCTATTTCTGGGCGCTTCGCTGTTCGGCCGGCTAACGTACGGGCCCTGACAGCTGGGGTGAATCGCGGGAATCCAGGATCCTTTGCCCCGGTTGGATCTCGAGTTTCAGGAAAACCTGCGCCCCTCTTTCTTCTCGTTTCGCCGCTAGATTTGGGATTCCTGCAGCTTCTTTTCTTGGCCTCCTTCTCGTCCTTGTAGTCTTGGGTGAGCTTTTATTCTCATTTTTCGTATGCGTTTATTTCTTCTCATGTTTGCAGTATTTGAGCGGGCTGGTTTGACCGTCGTTTTGTACCCGTACTTCCTCGAAGCTCTGGCTGGTCATTTGTTGCTTGTACTTTGTACCCGTGATGCGCATTTACTGTGTAGTAGATCTTGCTTTCTTTGTGTTGCTTGAATCGGGTTAACGAGTTTTTTTGTTTGATTTTGTGGTTTCTGTTGATGCTAATTGCTGTTCTCGTGCTGAATCAGGTTGAGATCCCAGGATTCAGACTGGTGCCATTCGATTTGATTTGGCGCGGGGTACTTTCCTATGGCCGCCTCCATCGCGGCCTCGCCCTTCTTTCCAGGGTCGCCGGCGCCGGCCGCTCCTAAGAACGGCCTTGGAGAGCGCCCAGAGAGCCTGGACGTCCGCGGCGTTGCGGCGAAGCCGGGAGCCTCGTCTAATGCCGTGAGGGCGGGCAAGACGCGCGCCCACGCTGCCGTCCCCAAGGTGAACGGTGGCAAGTCTGCGGTGGCGGATGTGGAACACGAGACCGTAACTGTACCTTCGTCGGTGCCGAGGACTTTCTACAACCAGCTTCCCGACTGGAGCATGCTCCTTGCTGCCATCACGACCATCTTCTTGGCCGCCGAGAAGCAGTGGACGATGCTTGATTGGAAGCCCAGGCGGCCTGACATGCTCACTGACACTTTTGGGTTTGGCCGGATCATACATGATGGCCTCATGTTCAAGCAGAACTTCTCCATTAGGTCCTATGAGATTGGGGCTGATAGGACGGCATCTATAGAGACAATGATGAACCATTTGCAGGTAAGGATTTGTTACATTTGAGGTGTGAGATTGTTGTGGCTGAGGATTGGACTATGAAAAAGTTTGGATTTGATCCAGGAAACGGCACTTAATCATGTGAAGACCGCTGGGCTGCTAGGTGATGGATTCGGCTCCACACCAGAGATGAGTAAACGGAACTTATTCTGGGTGGTTAGCCAGATGCAGGCTATCGTCGAGCGTTATCCATGCTGGTATGGTTTGCAGCATCGCATGATCTTGTTTCAGTTTTCTTATCGTGATTTGAGCTTGAAATAAGTTGCACCCATGTTGCTATTTGTGGAGACATAGAATGACTAATGATTATGACTTATTTCCTCAGAGCTGGGTATTGTGTGATTAGTTGAATGATGGTTTCAGTTGTTCGGCAATAAATGTGAAAGGAAAGTTCCCCAGTGCTTTTTTTGAACTGTTTGACAATAACTTGTTGGAGGAGCCTATATAGTTTTTTTAGCATAAGGAGCCTATATAGTTGTATGTCACTGGGCAGTTTGTAGACATCTATTATTGACACAGATACACTCATTGAACCTCTTGAAGTCTTGATACATTTCCTATGTTAACTAACATATACTAGAACATTTACCTTCTTTGAACTGAATGTTGATCCCTCATCATCTGGGTTCTACTGTTATGCGTTCTAAGTCGCTCCTCTATTCTGCTGTAGGGGTGATACTGTTGAAGTAAATACATGGGTTAGTGCTAATGGTAAAAATGGAATGCGTAGGGATTGGCATATACGTGATTCTATGACAGGCCACACAATACTGAAGGCGACAAGGTTCGAATCTCTGCCACACTCATTATATCATTAATCAATTTTATTAGCCATTTATTTCTACCAACTGCCATGTTACGATTGACCCTGCATTTATAGTTTATCTGCTCAAAGTCCGTGTAACTTACCCTGTTGCATTTTATTTTCTAATTTGTGTCTTTGTGCAGTAAATGGGTTATGATGAACAAACTCACTAGGAAGCTTGCAAGAATTCCAGATGAAGTGCGGACTGAAATAGAGCCATACTTTGTTGGGCGTTCTGCTATTGTTGATGAAGACAACCGCAAGCTTCCAAAACTGCCAGAGGGTCAAAGCACTTCTGCAGCTAAATATGTGAGGACAGGCCTGACTGTAAGTAACTGAGTTAATATTTAGATTAGATTGCTAGTCTGTTCGTATAGTTATTTTTTCTTTGCTGTTTTATATATTTTGTGGTCTGTTTTATGCAGCCTCGTTGGGCTGATCTTGATATAAACCAGCATGTCAATAATGTTAAATACATTGCGTGGATTCTTGAGGTAATTTTCTTTATGATGATATGCAAATCTTTATTATACTCTTCACTTCTTCAGCATTTCTTATTTAGAGATTGAAATAGGTAATCCAGCACATTCATGACCAGCTATTTTAGTACTTATGCTTTATTTGAACTATTTTATTCCACACTCAAGTACTGTAACAAGAATCATTTGTTCAAATTGTCTTCTATCCCTCTCTAAGGTCGCCTAGTGTTATGTTGGGTATTCCATCTTGGTCTCTTTTATGCAACTGATAATCATGTGCAAACAGAAATCAATAACTTCTCTATCCTGTATATCTGTTGCCCAGTGCCCATCTGCCTGCAGAAGATAATGGCCATTGGAATGTGGGTCCCTGGTTGGGTGGGGGTGGGGGGGGGGGTTGCTTATTTCTGCCATTGATAATGATTAGGTGCCCACTTATTTATTCATCAGATTAGCAAATACAATGGCTCATCTCATGATATATATTATTTATTTAGGAGGTATCTTTTTTAACTTATTCATGACAACAAATGCACAAGTTGGACAAGGAATACATCTCTGAGATTTTAGTATATTTGGTTGGCCACCTAGGCACCTAACAATGTCACTGACTTGTGTTGCTTTTGTGCAAGAGCAGCCTGTGTATAAATCAACTTAGTCTTTCTTTGCTCTAAACTACACAGAAATAAGATGGGGTAGAGATAATGCTTATATTTGCTTGATTGATGATATGCCGCGTGTTGTTGGCTGGTCCGTCATTCACTTATTTTTGGCTACATGTTGGCTGGTCCATCATTCACTTATTTTTGGCTACGTGTTTGGAGACAGTTGTCATTTGGTTTTCCTTCCTGCTTCATCAATTGGCAGCTCTTCTTCCCTGTATTAATGTGTGTGTTGGGGGTGGGGTTAGCTCTGCTATTTGGTCAACTGATTCTAAACCAAAACTGGATCAGATAGAATCCAAAAAATATGAGACAGATTAGCATATTAATAAGTGCCTTGTATACAAAGACTTTGCCCACATATGCAATTAACCTTACTTTTATCTTTGCCTCAGAGTGCACCGATTACTATTTTTGAGAATCATGAGCTGGCCAGCATTGTGCTGGATTACAAAAGGGAGTGTGTCCGCGATAGTGTGCTGCAGTCACACACCTCTGTCCATGAGGATTGCAACATTGAGTCTGGAGAAACAACCTTGCACTGTGAGCATGTGCTGAGCCTTGAATCAGGTCCGACCATAGTGAAGGCCCGGACCATGTGGAGGCCTAAGGGAACCAAGGCCCAAGAAACAGCGGTTCCATCTTCATTCTGATTTTGTCAGATGTTCGAGATGGTGACTTTGGCAGCAAACTATCTGGCAGAAGATCAGAATGGTTACTAGCATCCTCTATTGGAAGCAAATCACACGGACCGTGACCTAAACTAATTTAACTATGAAGTGTGACCAATAGAGGAGATATAAGTGGGGTCACAATGGAGGAGACCAAAGCGGGGAGATCGAAGACAAAGGAGGCCTCCTGTGCATGGTTTGTTTCTGTTTCCGCCTTTCGAGTTCTTTCTTACGACAATCTTGGGTCGCACAAATGGGTGTTGTAAGTATTGATCTGTAGCTACAAATGTATGATGGGGGAGTGATTGCTTCTCATACATGTTCCTTCTGGGGCTATGTCCATATGTTGTAAGCCCCATGAAAACAGATTTGTCGCAGCCATATCCATTCAGAATCTCATACTATATTGTATTTGCTGATATTAAAATTGATACTACTACTATTCTCCAGGCTGCTCAAGCGTGTTGAAACTTCGTGTCTGGGACAAATATTGAAACTGTACAGCTTGCCATTTACTTTGACTTGCATACCATGCTTTCTAATTTCTAGACTAGAGCTCTTTGAACTGTAGACGGCTTGGCGTGACCGATGACAGGTTGACATGTCTACCATGCTTTCGAATTTCTAGAGAGTTGACTGACGAGAAAGGAGAACGATCTGAATTTTACTTCCGATTCCTTCCAGGAGGCTACTCGAAGACCAGTCATATGTGAATATGTGATGTTTGGATTCAAAAGCTGTCTTTGATGGGATTCAAAATATGTGATGGTACTTTGGGAGTGTTTGGTTTTAGAAACTAAACACCAAAGTTTAGTCTGTCACATCGGATGTTCCATTGCTTATTACAAGTATTAAATATAGTCTAAATATAAAACTAATTATACAACTAAATATTAAACGGCGAGACAAGTTTATTAAGCTAATTAATCTATTTTTAGCAAATGTTTACTATATCATCATATAAATAAATTATAAATTAAATAGATTTAATAGATTCGTCCTATCGTTTTGTTCTCATATATATAATTAAATTATATTTAATATTTTTTAACTAGCATCTATTGCACCCCAACACGCTCATAATATAAGGTCTTGTTAGTGGAGAAGATTGAAGGTGCTAGAATCTCCCATTATTTAGTTTTAAATAGTGCGAGATTCTAGCCCCCTCAATCCCCTTTAGAGCCTGTTCGTTTGCATAGGAATAAACCCGGATTCGTTCCATTCCAGCTCATCAAAATTTATATAAATTAGATAAGTAATCCGGCTAAGAATTATTCCGGATCTCTAATCCGTGGAAACCGAACAGAGCCTTATTCCACTTGTTAACAAACAAACCCTAAGAGGTTTCGAACCATTCAGCTGATTAATCTCCATTTGCTTCATTATATGTTCTCATGGGATTGGCAAATCGATGTGCCAATTTTTTCGAACCACTTATTTGTAGAGATCATAATGTCAATCACCAATAAATCTTGGAAATCGTTTTATTTTCCTGGTGTTGTCGGGGTTTAAATTAGATTTTTGAATACGGCAAAAATTTGAGTTTCAAATTTGAGCTTAATAGCCACATGGGGAAGCAACAGGCACGCGGACAGACTCTGGGATCTGATCCAGGAGATGCAGTTAACTGATCAGGACGGCTGGTTTACATGGAAGTGGACTGCTTCAGCAGAGTTCACCACCAAATCGGCATACATGGCACAGTTAGTTCAAAAGGTCATACTGTTCCTTCAATGATCCTCAATCTAATTCTGGCTACGGATAAGCGTTTGTGCTGACCGGAATTCCACAAACTAATGACCATTTTATTTGATCGAGGAATGGTGGACAGCATCCATGCATAAACACAACAAATCAATCAACACATTTTTTTAGAAGGAAGGCTTTATTAATTTCAAAGTGTCGCATCAAGTTAATACAAAGAATTGAAATATCTTCCGGTCTCTTCTCATCAAGGAGCACACAACCTAAACAAAAGTAGCACACACACTCTAGTGACAACCAATCCGACCACTAGATTAACACCCATGATCCTCGGAAAAAGTCCTTGGCCACCTGCTCCAAGAAACACGTAGCCTGCACAATCGTAGCTTACTGATCCGCCCTCCGCAGCACCGCCCATGTACGGAGCAGTGGGAAGTGGCATACATAACCTGCAACGGGGAAAATGTTGTTTTTCTCTCAAAAACAAAATCATTTCTGGTTAACCAAAGAGCCTAATAGATACTTGCCGCTCCTAACAAGACAATGTTTCTAATATTATGATTAAGCCCCTCTAACAAGCTACCAAACATATTAGAGACACTAGAAGGTGCACGTATCCCGAAGGCTAAATAAATTATACACCAAACCATACGAGTGAAACGACATTCGAAAAAACAGATGCATAATTGTCTTTGGTTTATGACAGAAGCAACAAGATATGTCTCCATGCCAATTGCGCTTGGCCAGATTATCCTTAGTTAGGATTACTTCTCTCCTAATGTACCACAATAAGACTTTAATCTTAAGCGGAGCTTTTAATTCCCATAATCTTTTGTTTAGATTAGGTACTTTATTCTTAATCAAAGCCTGATAGTGGGATTTCACCAAGAACTGACCGAATTGAGTCAGGATCCAACGAAAAGTATCATCCTCTTGTGATAATTGAATGTTCGTGATACGTGAACGCAATTCGTTCCACGCTGCAAACCTAGGCCCAATTAATGATCTTCGCCAAGAGAAAATTGCTTCCGTATATGTTAGTGCCTCCGCAATAGTTATGAATTTCTTTCTTGCAATACTATATAATCCAGGGTCTACTTTCGCACGGAGACGAGGCTGAGATTGGAGTTAGAATCTAAGTCTGCCTTCAGTCTTAGTCCGAGTCGAACCTGAGTTCGAGTTGACGTCACGAGATTTGAGTGATCCGTAGACCCTAGTCACCATGATGGTGATTGAATCTGCATAGTCTTGATCGCACGGAGCCGGAATTGCAGGATTGTCGAGGACGAGCCTGTTGTACAGATGAAAATGCTACCGAGCGTGTTTGCGATGAATCTCATGGTGTCAAAGGTGAACTTCCCCATGCGGATTTTGTGGTTGCCATAAACTCTCGATTGATCTTCGCGACAGTCCCTACCTACGCCAACCGTCAAAGATTGTTCGATAGTGTTTAAACGAGGTAAGTTACGGGATCGAAAGTTGAAGCACGGGAGGCATGAGTGTTTATACAGGTTATGACTCTTAATGTGAGATAATATCATACGTCATGTATCGATGAATATGCTGATATATGTTCTGATGATGGTGGTGAATAGGGATTCTGTTAGAGTTATTTGGACTTAGCCCATTTAATTTTATAATAATTCTTAGAAAATCTCAAAGATCCATTCGCGCAAGAGGTGTATGACAATATTTAGCCTCCATCTTGGTAGTAAAGACAGAGGGAGCATAGCTTAAATAGTTGTATACTCTCTACGATCTTGTAAGGGGCTGATGAGAGAAAGGAACAACTTACGCATGTGCTTGCTCGGCATCTATCGCTCTAGCGGCGCTCATAAATATGGCAATATATTTAATAAAGATGAAACTCAAATGAAATCACCACCCACCACTGGAAATAGCCTAAGCACCCGATGTAATGTAACCAATTAAACGTCCGCTGTCAGTTTGTAAGCCTAAGTTAGTCCTAACATGGCTGTCTCTTATTAGATCTCCCATACTAACCAATTTTCAGGCAACATCTTGGCTCCAGCATATATAGATTTAGACTGCATATATAATGTGTATAGCATAGAAGAATCTATAAATGGCTCCATACATTTAGACTGCACATTATATTATAAGGGATGCATGCGAATTATACTATCGTAGCTTAATTTAAACTAAAAATCGTTTCAATTTTCTAGTCTCTTCATGGAAGTTAGAATGATACAGATTGAAATAGAGGGGACTAAATGATTTCATGTAGCCAGATCTATGTTAATATATTATGATTCCACCTACGTTAGATGTCAGGTGTGCATGTGACTATGTGAGGGAGGATATATAGATCCATGATTAAGATCGCAGTCTTCGACAACACACAGGCAAAATTATTTCTGAATTGTGATGCAGAATCTCATGCATATACGTCTTTGGATAATACAAATATTAATAATCTCTCTCTCTCTCTCTAACAAATCTTGTGCACAAAACTCTGATCGAATACAATGGATGATGGCAGTGGCAGCCCTAGAGCTTCTGCCTTCTGAACTGTTGACTAAAAAACGGAATTGTTCCCTCTGATTAGCTTCTGGTACGAGCACTACAGAAAAGGAAAACAAGTATCGTATCATTGACCTAGACCTAGAGAAACTTAGTAGTTGTTTGGTTTCTAGTAACTATTTTTCAGTCCCTTCATTTTATTCCAGACACCTCCTTGTAAAGTTTTTTTTTTGAAATATAGCAGTCCATAATGCTGCAACAACAACGACACATGCATGCATTGATCAACCAGAAGAGGATCTTCCTGCTAGCTAATTAGGTCGTTATTAGCTTGCGATGCAACATGCTCATCTCGCTGCTAATTAATTACTCTGGCACGCCGCATACTACACACATATATTGATTGAATGATCGCGCACGTCGCATCACACAGCTGATCGATGATACACCGAAATACGATTCTTTGCCGGAAGCTAGCAGCACAGGCCTCACATGACATGATACGCCGCGGTCGTCGGCATCATATATACAGTTATAACGGCAGCAGCAGGTTAGTTTTGCGTTGCATTTGATTGAGTACACTGGTGGTTGAGATCGATAGGAGCCTCTTGTTCATTCAACACATATATAGTACTGCTCATATCATATAACAGATCGAATAAATCCTTGCGCTCAGATTCGCTTGTCATACTATATTATATATATGTTCGATCGACGACGGCGTTGCATCATTTTTTTTTTGTAAACGAGGGAGTTAATTAATTAACTATTTACTCAGTCTACAGACCGGGAAGAAGTATTATTAGTACCGGCCGTGAACCAGGTGCATGCAGTACCGAGTTTTCAACCGGTATCATTCAACCGATCGAGACTCAATGGGCTCACAGAGAATAAGGGCGTGTTTGGCAATGGCCGTACTCCATTTTAGAGCAGCTCTATACTCCAAAACTCTGATTGAAACAGCTTTGCTCTATGTTGTAGTTGTGTTTTTAGAGTTTATTGAACAGCAAAAGAGGTACTCTAAAAATTTTGTACCGTGGCTCTGAAGAGTCCATGTGGTTTATACCTCTGGAGTCAGGTTGTTTGACAAACTCTAGTCAGCTCCTTCTTAAAGTTTTGCTCTAGAGTTATGCTAAACACGCCCTAAATTAATGTCGTTTTTCCATGAACGGAATCAAAAACACGCATAAAATGGTATGAAGTTTTAATATTAAAAAAACTAGGGTGGTGCATACATTGTTCGTTTTGCAAGGCCAGGCTTATTTATGGTTTTGGGGTTATTATTATATTGCGTGGGTATTACTTACTTTCCTTCACTGCTTTTTTTTTCTTTTCTGCTAGCTGTTTGCTGCTTTTAATTTGCTCTAGGCCGCTTGTAAATCTAGCTAGCTACCTTGTGGCTTGCGACCTGCTTTATTACGGGAGCACCCTGGTACGTAGCCGCGCGCTGTCACGAGAGCGCGCGCATTCTCGTAACGACGTCTTGTAACTCTCATTTATTTCCTCTTTGATAAAAAAAAAGCTTTGCCAAGACAAGGCTTGTCCACACGGAGGGAAAAAAAAAGCTGCTGGCCGCCACCGTCAACGTCCTCCCGAATTTCACCCGGCCGAGATGCGTGCATATCCACAAAGTACATCCGCTTAATCTATTCCGTAATGGCCTCCATTCGCTACGCTTTCGGCCAAAACCCCTGCGCTTTCGCCTAGTTTAAGTTCCGGTCAAATCGTGCGTGATCCGCCCCCATTCACTTTTCTTATGGTTCCGCGCGATTCGTTCGTATCGTGGGGGGACGGAACATTTCCTGGTGCCCGGCCACTACCTAGTGCTCCCACTACGTACGTAACTGTTGACGCTTTTTCGGAGCGCCAAATATTCAAAAAGAACCGACGGTGGTGCTTTCTGGTCAGGCGTAGACGGTCCGCGACCTGTCGCAGGACTCGGGTCCTCTGCCTGACAACTGGACGGTCCGCGCGTGCGCAGGGGCGGCGGAAGTCGTCGGCGACGGCCTGGATCTCGCTCCCAGGAGGGACCCCGTCGGGGAGGAGAGATCCTAGGGGTTGTCTAGGTTCGGACCGGCCGACCTAGACTCCTCTAATCGGCGTAGAGTCGAAGAGAGGCGAAGAATTTGGAGATCGAGAGGCTAAACCTAAACTAGACTAGAACTACTCTTAGGATAAAATGTGAAATAGAAGTTGTATTTATTCGATTGATGATTCCAAATCGACCGTAGACCTCTCTTTTTATAGAGGAGGGGGGCTGAATCCTTTGCACGACTGGATTCCGAGCAAATTCCGTAAATCTAGCCAACAAATTTAGCACAAAACTCGGAACCCTAAACTGCTCTGCGCAGGCGCGGACTGTCCGGACCGCAGCTCAAAAAGGTGCTAAACAGTACCTTTACCGAAATGGCCCCTTGTGTCCAGGTTTGCCAATGCTGGTCAATCAAAAGCTGGAAAATCAGCAGCATCACGGATATCTCTCTCTTCAGACGTGACTTTGTGCCGCGGCTCTGCAGGGCTCATTCACACATGCATGCATTGCATATGGGGGGGGGGGGGGGGGGGGTGGTTGTTGGTGTTTGCGCGTAGTAGTAGTACTCTAGTACTAGTAGGTACTAGTAGTATTCTATTGCATGTGTGCATTGCATGAAATTGAAGTCAGCAAGCGGATGCTGCCGAGCACAAACGGAGGAAACCGCGCGCACACAACACAGTCAGCCACAAGGCAGCAGAACCGAAGCCGCGCCGTCGGCTGGGGGCTGACTGGTCGGCTCGGCTCCTGGGTGCGTCCCCTCCTGCGTCCTGCCGCACCAACGCCCGCCCACCCACCCACCCACCCACTCGACCGCCCGGCGGCCGACACCGAGACGAGACGCGCGCGGACGCCGCATCGGGTTCGCCTGTCGTCGAAAGGCGAGCAGGGGACAGCGCGCCGACATGCCAACTGCCTGCCCTGCTGCATCGGGTTCGCCTTCGCCCACTGCCACTGCCACTGCGACGCCTCCTGCGGCCCCGGATCCTGACGGGTGGGTCTCACGTGCCTCCGCCGCGCCACCTGTCGGCCGGATCGTCTTGTCCGTCGATTTTCAGACATTTTATGGAATCACTTTGCAGTTCATCGAACCAAACTTTTCCTACTAGTTAACACAAAACGAACTATTCTAATTTTTGCACTTCATTTCTGGATAGATATCAAGAGATATCTAATGATGTTGCACTGTCCTGACTGAGTAGATAATCTCTTGACTTGACGTATGTTAAAAAATATATATATTCTGCTATAGATGCTCTGAACAAATGGCCACCAGAAGAGCGGTGAAATTCCCGACCCCACAAGGTGCTGCTGCCGCCCAATGCACTTCTCCCACGCGCACGTACGCGGCACCACACCAGACGACGACGACGACCGCGCGCGCATCTTTATAGGCAAGCGGCCACCCCAAGCAGCCAAGCTCGTCTTCCATTCCAGTACACCGCACGCACGCACTCGCCTCCGACAGCGACCGCGCAACGTCCTTCTCCCGCGCCGCCCGGCCGGCCGGTCCCTGTTCCCTCTCCTCCCCTCGGAGCAGCAGGAGCAGGAGCAGCCGCGTTCGTCCTCTGCGCTGCGCGGCCCGCCGGCCTGACCAAGCAAAGCTTATCGGCCGGAGCCGGACGAACGAACGATGCAGCAGGACCTCAGAAACTCAGAGAGAAGAAACCCGGAACAGGCGCATCCAGTGATGTCGGCGAGCTCGACCAACTCCGCGGCTTCCCCGGCCGTGTCCGGCCTCGACTACGACGACACGGCGCTCACCCTCGCGCTCCCGGGCTCCTCCGCCGAGCCCGCCGCCGATCGCAAGCGCGCCCACGCCGACCACGACAAGCCGCCATCCCCAAAGTCTCCCTCTCCCTCTCCCTTCCCTTCTCTTTATTCCTCTCCGCGTGTGGACGACAACTGGACACACGACACGACGCCCACGGACCGCTTTTGCTGACCGACGTCACGTGCTGCAGGGCGCGGGCCGTGGGCTGGCCGCCGGTCCGCGCGTACCGGCGCAACGCGCTGCGCGACGAGGCCAGGCTCGTGAAGGTGGCCGTGGACGGCGCGCCGTACCTGCGGAAGGTGGACCTCGCGGCGCACGACGGGTACGCGGCCCTGCTCCGCGCGCTCCACGGCATGTTCGCCTCCTGCCTCGTTGCCGGAGCCGGAGCCGACGGGGCGGGGCGGATCGACACCGCCGCCGAGTACATGCCCACCTACGAGGACAAGGACGGCGACTGGATGCTCGTCGGAGACGTCCCCTTCAAGTAATTCACCGTACCCACCTACCTGACCTCGAGCTTGTTCCTGCTATAGTCTGCTCCCCATCCAGTCCAAATCGGTCCGTGGAATACCTGTTGCTCTGCCAAGTGTGCTGATCCCTCTCTCACACACACATGAACGCAGGATGTTCGTGGACTCGTGCAAGAGGATCCGCCTCATGAAGAGCTCCGAGGCCGTCAACCTATGTAAGACAAGACCCCAAATCCATGCATGTCCTAGCTACTACTACTACAAGACGCTACAAGATATCGTCGTATAAGTAAAGTACTAACATTTCTTCTTTGCGTTGCTTGATGCAGCTCCGAGGACATCATCCCGGCAGTGATTGTTGTTGGTGTGGACGCCATATGCCCTACGCGGCTTATCTCTCCGAATTAGTTCACAGAGTGTGTGCTGGAAGAGGCTTGGCTGCTCAGGTCCTCCATGCACACGTCATACACCGTACGTAGGGTGAGGGTTCAGTCTGTTGCTGTGTGTTCTGTACAGGCCACACCACACACGCCCCCATGGAAAACTTTTTCAGTTTCGAGTGCCCCTCCCTCTCGGCCGGACGGTTTGGTTTTTGGACGACGCCGGCGAGGAGGCGGCGCTAGCACACTAGTAGCTCCGTTTCCGTGTGTTCTTTCATACTTGGCTTTGGTTTCCGTTTCAGTCTTCGGCCCTCGGTCGTCTTGTCTCGACTCTCGAGGGATCCATGTATACACGAACATGGTACATGCTGTGTGCTGTTTCCATTGTATAAGGTCAAAGAATACAAGTACGATCTGTCTCTGTTCTTGTAGTTTCGGCGGCAGCCTGATCGTCTGGTCGTTTGGCTTTAATTTATACCGACTTCTATTGATTATAGAGTGTTTTGTCTCTATAGATTATAGCAGTCCGAACAGCTGGATTTAAGCTGAAACGAAGAGCCCTCCTGTCTATTTCCATTGTCTGGAAAATTCTGAGCTCCGACAGAATTTGGATTGCGATTGTTGTGGAAAATTAGGGGGGGAATGGTAGTGGCCTAGTGGGAACTGGGAAATTGTGTGCTTGGATTGCGGCAGTTCGGACAGTTGATCCACTGAAGAAAGTGGCGCGGAGACTGAAGCCGAATTGGAACGTTGAAAGGTCCAGCTCCAGCTGCCTAAATCTGCTGTTCACTTGCTCGTCCGGGAACTGGCCTTGCAGTTCACATAACTTGCACTCGATTTAGCCCTAAGATATATCGTCTTCAATGTTTTGTCTTATGGGTCCTTTTGGATCTATTCAGCTAACAGTTATAGCTCCCAAAAGTTAGATGAGATCCCTATTTCGATCATTAACTTTCAGCTGATTTTTCTTAGCTAATACAGACAGGGCCTATGAATAATTAAAACTCCCTGAAATGTTCAGAATTGTGTTGTCAGAAAGGCTATCTTAAGTCGAAGCTCAGATACTAGTACATGTTTTCTCTGAACTGAACATGCAGTTCAGATTTCCTCCAAGAGTCATTTCGATTTCAGCCAGTTGTTTAGCTCCGCCAGCTGCCCAGCTCCGATTTTTTATCCATCGTTTTAGCCTGTTTCCTGCAGGACCGATCTCCAGCGCAGTCTCGTTCCGATGGTAATGTCCACTACCAAAATATCGTCGTCTGTATACCGGCTGTTCCTGCAACGATGTCTTTCACTAGAAGCATGCCCTGGATGCAATAGGCGTGTCTTTTTTAAGGTCAAAAAAAGGCGTGTCTTTTTCCACGAGAATCGACACTGCTCACACGTACAAATAAAACAATCGTAGACTCGGTAAAGTTTTTTTTACCATATTAATCTGAAAAAAAAACTTACTGATGGATATTGCCATGTTGTATATGAAGAAAATAATCTACACCGTGCAGAATTTACAATGAGCTAATAGCTTAGATTAAATCAAAGAGTCTATGTAAGTTATTACGCAAATATATGGCCACACCCATAAGGCCCCGTTTGTTTCCTATCATTTCGAGGAATTGGAATCTTACTAATGAAATAAGCTATTTTTTTTAGAATATGACATTCCACCAGTTTTCAAAGTTATCATATAAGCCTACCTCAAATTCATAGGGTGAGAGATGGAAATTGATTCTATAGATTTACATGCTATTTTTCTGATGTACAACTTATAGCACATTCTTCTACTTGCGCCTCTATAACATAAATATAGTATATAACTATCTCTCTCATATGATTTAGAATAATATACAAATATATTACATATATAAATATATAAACTTAATTAGTTTTATCTAAATTATAATTATTAAAATGGAATTCAATTCCAATGAAACAAACGGGCCCTAAAAGTAATCAAATGACTTTTGATTCCTAAGGCGCTCTAGCTTCTCTTATCGACTCACCATGCTCTACATCCAGCCATCTGATCAGGTTCTTTATTTCATCATAGCCACAAGCCCGACAAGTTGCTCTATCTTGTTGTTTCAGTAAGTCTTGACATTACCAAAAGTATCATCGAAAAGGAAAAATAAAATCAAACTAGAGGTATTGAATCCAAACACCATGGTTAAATCTTATGATTTTCATGGCAGTGATGTAGCAGAACCCGTAATCGCTGTTGGGTTGAAACCTCACATCGTTGCTAGAATTCATACTAGCAAGTGTTAATCGATAGTGAGGGGTGGTCTATCAGCGAGGCACGACATGCCGGATCAAAGCATCACTCTTTAGTGTCATCCATGGATATCATTTGTCAGGATGTCACTTGAACCGACAGTGCTATTGGTGAGTATCATTGGCCGTTTAGGACAGTACGAAGATGGCATTTTTTGTTCAATGCCGTTGTTGACGGGTTAAACCTTAAGGAGCTTAACATGACAGGGAGACAATTCACTTGGGCCAATAACCTTCCACACCCAACTTTCGAAAAGTTGGATCGTATTTTGGTTACTACAGATTGGGAAGCTAAATATCTTTTATCCTCTGTAGTGGCGTTGAGTAGAGATATATCCGATCATACGCCTATACTCTTGAATAGTGGTGAACCAGTAACAGGTAACCAATACCCTTTTAAATTTGAGATTGGATGGTTATTACGTGATGGATTCTTTGACACGGTAAAGGATATTTGGACTTCAGTGGTGGAGGGAGATACACCATTGGAAAGATGGCAGTCCAGAATTAGGAGAGTCAGACAATACCTCAGGGGTTGGGCTAAAAATACTAGTGGTCATTATAAAAAGCAAAAGAAAGATTTGCTAGAAAAATTAGATGATTTGGACAAAAAGGCAGAAGTGGCTCCATTGTCTAATCAGGAAATAGATCAAAAAACTTGTTTGCATTCTAAGTTGGAGCAAATACTAAGAGACGAGGAAATGAAGTGGTACCAGAGAGCTAAGTCTAATGAGCTGTTGCAAGGTGACTCTAATACGAAATATTTTCAGCTGGTTGCGACTGGTAAACACAGAAAGGCTAGAATCTTCCAACTTAAAGATGGGGTACATACTATTCAAGGGGAGGAGGCCCTTAAGAAACATATTACTGCTTATTATAAGGTTTTGTTCGGGCCACCAGATCCCTCTGCAGTTGAACTTGATGAGAATCAAGTTTCGGATATACCCCAAGTATCGGATTTAGAGAATTCGTTTTTAACTTGTCAGTTCACGGAAGAAGAGATCCGTCGGGCACTCTTCCAGATGGAGCACAACAGGGCGCCTGGTCCGGACGGTTTCCCTGCGAAGTTCTTTTAAGTGTTCTGGTCGGTTATTAAGAACGATTTGCTGGCTTTATTTGAGGACTTTCATAAAGGAGATTTATCCCTCTATAGTCTTAATTTTGGTACAATCATTCTTCTGCCAAAGTGCAGGGATGCTAAGATAATTCAACAGTACAGACCCATCTGTCTACTGAATGTAAGCTTTAAGATTTTTACTAAAGTTCTTACAAATAGAATCTCAACTGTTGCTTCAAAGACTGTTGGCCCTACTCAATCTGCTTTCATTCCTGGTAGAAATATTATGGAAGGGGTGGTTGTATTGCATGAGACCATACATGAATTGCATAGAAACAAGCAGAGCGGGGTAATTTTCAAGATTGATTTTGAAAAAGCCTATGATAAGGTGAAATGGTCATTTATCCAACAAACCTTAAGGATGAAGGGCTTTTCTAATACGTGGTGTGAGTGGATAGACTTTATTATGACTGGGGGTCATGTGGGTATCAAGGTAAATGACCAAATTGGGCCTTACTTTCAGACTCACAAGGGGTTGAGGCAAGGAGACCCGCTCTCTCCCATTCTTTTTAATGTGGTAGTAGATATATGCTTGCTATTCTGATTAATAGAGCTAAAGCAGATGGTCAAGTTGATGGTCTAGTGCCACATTTAGTAGATGGAGGGCTCTCTATCTTGCAATACGCGGATGACACCTTGTTGTTTTTTGATAATGATGTAGAGAAAGCAGCAAATCTGAAGTCGCTTCTTGTAGCCTTTGAGCAAGTCTCAGGTTTGAAAATTAATTACCATAAAAGTGAGTTATTTTGTTTCGGTAAGGCAATAAAGGAGGAACATCAATATCAACAGATTTTTGGCTGTAAGAAAGGGGGTATCCGTTTAAATACCTAGGTATCCCGATGCACTACAAGAGGTTAAGAAATAATGATTGGAAAATGATAGAAGAAAAGTTTGAAAAGAAACTCAGTGGTTGGAAAGGAAAGCTGATGTCTGTAGGGGGTCGTCTTGTTCTAATTAATTCGGTACTTACCAGCTTGACTATGTTTATGTTGTCTTTCTTTGAGGTTCCTAGGGGTGTACTTGAGAGATTGGATTATTTTTTATCTAGATTTTTCTGGCAAGGTGAAAATCATAAGAAGAAATACAGGCTTGCTAGATGGAATATCCTTTGCCAACCTAAGGATCAAGGGGGGTTAGGTATTAAGAACTTAGATCTACAAAATAAATGCTTGCTGAGTAAGTGGCTTTTCAAGCTAGTAAATGAGGATGGAATTTGGCAAAGTATGTTGCGGAATAAATACCTTAAGAGGCACACCTTGTCAAAAGTATCCTTCAGGCCAGGTGATTCTCATTTCTGATCGGAAATTATGAAAGTGAAAGATTTGTTTTTTAACCTAGGATCTTTTGTTTTAGGTAATGGAGAACAAATAAGATTCTGGGAGGATGTGTGGTTGGGAGACCAACCACTCATGAGGCAATATCCTTCACTATATCATATTGTGAGACAGAAAAGTGATACAATTGCGTCTATCTTGAGGTCAATCCCCCTCAATGTTTCGTTTCGTAGGACGTTGCGGGGTCATAACTTATCTTTGTGGTATGACCTTATTAATTGGGTGGTGCTCACTCCGCTGAGCTCTAATAGAGATGTCTTTAAGTGGAGGGAAACATCTTCTGGTCAGTTCACGGTGCAATCAATGTATCAGGCTCTGATTAATAACGGTCAAATGTTTAATCACAAGTTGATTTGGAAACTGAATTTACCCCTAAAGATTAAAATCTTTTTGTGGTATTTGGTTAAAGGGATTATTCTAACTAAGGATAACCTCATCAAAAGAAATTGGAATGGGAACAAAAAATGTGGGTTTTGTAATACTGATGAGTCTATTCAACATTTGTTTATAGAATGTCATGTTGCTCGTCATATGTGGAGGTTGTTTCACTTCTGTTTTGGTATGAGTGCACCGAGGTCTGTTCGTCATATTTTTAGTACGTGGATCACCGGTTTCGATTTAAAAACTAAGCGTCTTGTTATTACAGGTGTCTCAGTGTTTTGCTGGGCTATTTGGATAAGTAGGAATGACTTAGTTTTTAATAATGTTTCAAGTTTTACTTATCTGCAGGTTCTTTTTAGAGGTACACACTGGCTTAGATTCTGGGCTCAGCTACAAAAGGATGAAGCTGATGGAGTTTTAATAAAGAATGTCTGTCGTCGCCTGGAATCGGTGGCCATGCAATTTTGTGTTAATTTTGGTTGGAGGTTTTCTAATAGGATTGCCTTGTAATCATCTCACTGGTTTTATTAAGTTTCAAAAAACTTTAGTGTGTTAGTGTGTGGCTGTGTGGAGGGGTCTGTCCCTTCATTGAGCAGTGTGATGTAACAATTTGTGTTGGCCCTAACCTCTTTTGAGGGGAAAGCCGGAACTTTCTCTCCATTATCAAAATATAGTGGCACTCATGTCACTACTGCTCGATCAGAGCACGCATGCATGGTAGTAAATTGTTGAGTGTCACTACCGGTTCAATGCCACACACCCAGTAGCTATTATTATATCACTAGAGAATTCTCATTGCCATCACATTTCTCATATATGATCGAATACATCGTTTATAACTAGAAAGCTCAAAACTTAATAGGTAGAGATAATGAAGTCATCACAAATCAAACTCTCGGTACTCTTACTCTCTTACACGCTTAAATGAGTAATTACAAACTACCACTGTAGCGCACACCCACTACTCTTAGTCTGGTTCACCATGTGCCATAACATAGTCTATATATCAAACATCCCCCATTGTGCATCACATCATATCATTTTTAAGTATATCAACACATGAAGCGGAAGCGGGCCCCGAACAGCAGCAGCAAGCTAAACTGTCACAAGCAATTCACCCAACACCTTGTGTGCACGAATCAAATGAAGCACCAGGCTTTAAGGTGCATATGTATGTGGTTTTCTTCAACATGTTTGTGTGTTGCTAGTTTAAGGAATGTCCTGAAGACAAATAAATTTGTTATATAGTTCTGATCTCAAACTTGCACATGCTTTTCACTTCGTCCTCACCTAGCTGCTGGTATATAAATTTCTGTCTCTAGGTGCTCAACAGGTCGCTCCTGGTCGCAAATAATGCTGGTGGTTGTCGAGCAGTACTTTGTCCGTCGTGGAAAGGCAATCGAGAGATGTCCAGGGATCACAAACCATCTTGCAACGGGGAGAAGATGTGTATTATTGAGGCATTGGGGTGGATAGATATGTCGATGATGGCTACCTGAACGGACATCATGTCGCGCGAGCAAAATCGGGGATTGGTATATGGAAAGGCATGAAAGCACGTGATGGTCTTGGCCGTCTCGGTGCCGAAGGCCCTGAGGGAGCTGCAGAGCTTCCTTGATTGCTTGGCCGATATTGCCATGGGGTTTAGCAGCCCCGCTGCTATAAGTTTTTGACCTTTTCCATAGCTTAGCTTGGAAAATAGGTTTAGCATATGCTACCTTATAATTTATCTGAGATGGCTATTGTTGTTGTGATCCAGAGTTGTAAAATATGTCGCTTCAAGATCCATGGATTGGCAGGCCCGAAAAGTACTTCAATTGAAGAAGGTTGGGCCGGCGAGACCAGATCAGCGTGTGTGTGTGTGTGTGTTTTTTTTTTTTTGCTTCTGGCTTGGCTGCTTTTGAGAGAAGCAACGAGGGGGAAACCAAGTGATTATTTGCTCTCAGGCCAGCTAATTGTACTGTACTTGATTCATGCAGCCGTCAAATGAGTAAGCAACTAATGAGCGCCGTCTCTTTTCCCACGAATCACTAGCGAATCGTTCATTGGCGTTCGTAATCACCTCGTTGCTTGCTTGAGTGTACATCACACAGTAGTACGTAGAAAAAGGCAACCGCGCAGACCAACTCATCACCGCTTCCCATGATTAGCCAGCCGTACTTCGCCGACGAGTACACAGAGGAGAAAGACCTACTAACAAAGTATGTTGTATTTATTAAGGACATGCACAATGTTACGTATATAATGCGTAACGCACTAACGCTTCGAGTAAAAATAATGAAGATATGAATGAGATTTCAATCGAGCCCTTAACCCTTTTTTTTTGTCTTGTATGGTGTAAATAAGACCCTGTTTGTTTCGGCTTCTGGCAGCTTATGGCCACCAAAAGTTGCTGCGGACTGCTAAATACTCAGCTTTTCAGCATGTTTCTATAAAATTCGTTGGGGGCAAAAACCATCTAAAATCAACATAAACACATAATCGGTTGAGTCGTTTTAATAGTAGGAATCTGTCACTTTCTAGATCCTGAGTCTTATGAACAACTGTATCTTTCTCCACTCGTAATCGTAATGATAATCAGATTCTCTCCACAGCCAGATTCTCCCCACAGCCAGATTTTCAGAATAGCTGGTCAGAAATAAACTGAACCAAATAGGTCCTATGGTTAGAAGGAAGCCGCGGTGTCGTGAAAAACGAGACCATTATTCCCTCCCTTTGGCCCTTTGTGGCAGCTAGCTTTTGATGAGCAGTGCATACTCCTAGCTACATGAAAGAAAGGTCAATATTATTTAAAAAAGGAAAAGAAAAGAAAAGAAAGAACAGTCAGTCCCGTGCTCACTCACAAGTCACAGCACACACCACGCCAAAGTGTGCGCAAAACGTTCTTGGTCTGCTTCACTCCCCACTCTCTTCTCTAGTTGCAGCACGTAGTATAGCATCAAAAGACCCCAGTCAACCAAAGGCTTGATCGACAGATCCTCTTTCCCTTTTGTGCACCCCACCAGGACCCGGGGGCCTCCACTGTGCTGCGCAGACCGTTGCGTCGCGCTCCTGCTCCTGCGCCTGCGCGTTCCTATTTATCTACAGTTTGCGCGCTCCTGCTGCGGCGGCTCCGTTGGACCGTCGGACTCGGATCTACCCCCTCACGCCGGCCCGGCCGGGCAGCAGCGGTGGATGTACTCCTGCATACAAGCGACTCCGTCAAGTGCCTTGGCCATCGACCCGTTCTGTTCCGGCGAGACGTCGCCTTCGGTCGGCCGGCCGCCCCTCCCCGCCCCGCCGCCGCAGATGTCTACGTCTTACTCTCGGGGGGGGGGGGGGGGGGGGGGGGTGTACCGTATGCCAGCCAGGGGCAGACGGCCAGTCCAGCAAGCTGCAAGTAGTATCAGCCGTCCTCCCGCCCCGTCCGTCGCCGGCCCAACACAACACAACACCGGCTGGTTCGCCGTTCGGCTGTCGGCTCCCTCGGTTCCTCCCGCGCTGCGAATGCAACGCGCCGTGCCGTGCCGTCTTCCTCGAGCTTTCCCCTCTGATCTGCGTGGGTTCGCTTTGCGTTCGCCTTTTGCCGGCTTTATATAAGATGAGGTTTAGTGTTTTAGGTTACTTTATTAAGCGAATTCTAAACCCTTTAAAATAAAGTGATCCACACGCTCCAGTTATAGATTTGAGTTGCAAAGAGGTACTACAGTACTACTGTGTGCTTGGTACGGGGGCGCGGAACTGCCAAGTACTCAGAGTTCGGCCCGACCCTAAACCATCCGCGAATCTGAAGATACTGGCTCACCAGCGACGTCCGCCACCAAACGAGCGGCAGGCGAGCCCATGATGGCGCCTTTTCAGCCGGCAAGGCAAAAGCACCTACCAGGAGTAGGCAGCAGTAGCAGTAGCAGGACGGATGCCTAGCCAATTCAACCTACCAACAGTCCAGCACGCCTTGCTGCTGCCGCAGGCGCCGGCCCGGCCACCAGCAGCAGCAGCAGCAGCAGCAGACAATACGCATACCCCGTCGCTCGCTTGGCGTGGCGTGCGCACAGGCCGGGCATGCATTTATCCTCGCTTAGCGCGGTCGCGCCCCGCAACATGCACATGCGACGGCTGCCCGGCTACAGCTCCGGCCAGCCAGTGGTAGTATTAGCGGTCTAGCTCTGGTACGTACCTCTCCCTCCGCACCGCACCGGCAGGGAGGGCCCGCCGCGCGCTGCGGCAGCAGCGACGCTGCTCCTGCTCCCGCTCCCACCCGCCTGGACACTGCATGCGCGTGTAGGCCTGCCTGCCTGCCTGCCCCGCCTTGCCCGAACGCTCCGCTTTGTCGCTCGCCCGCCAGCCCCACGACCTCGGCACGCGCGCCCGTGCCGCCCCCGGCGGGCATGCGACGTCCTGCCCTGCCCGGCCGCGCGCACGCCGCTGCAATGCAATGCAAGCAAGCCTGCTGCTGTCTGCGGCGGCACGTTCTGTACGCATGCTCAGGCTCAGCTCGTAGGCGTGTGAGTAGACGTGGCTACGAGGAACTAGGGCCTGCGGTGCTTGTTGCTGCTGGACTGGACCGCCGCGCCCTCTGTGCTTGCCGCTGCCTGGCAGAAGCGAACACGGGCGGGCGGGGGCGGCCGTGATTAAAAACGGGTTTCACCCATGAGGGACTGGCCGGTGGCCGCCAGTGGCTTGTGCGGCGATGCCGGCGAGTCTGTTCTGCGATAGTGTTGGAGCGCCTTCTTGTCGGGGGGGGGGGGGGGGGGGGGGGGGGGGGGGCACGCTTCCAAATCGCGAGCGCGGCCGTCGAGGCGGCTAGCTTGCTCTCGCTCGTCTCTCTGGCGTTTTGCTGCGTTTTCTCCGCTTTGTTTTGCCAAACCTAGAGGCTCGTGCCGGTGCTTGTCTGGACTCTGGACCATGCTGGTGACCTAATAGTAGTACTGTATAGGTAATTAGGTATAGACAAACGGTAAAGTCCATGTGAAGAAGTTTCACCTTCAATTTGGCTCTTCTCTTCGATTTGGCTTCCTATTTGTTTTTTCCCCTCCAACTCGAACGGACCGCACTGTGGTAGTAGATGTTTTGCCCCCCAACACAATGTGCATCTGTTCTGTGTCCAGTGTGGTGTCACAAGAAAATCGTGACAGTGTCCTGCAGAGGCCTGGCCCCGCCCGGCTCGGCCTCGGCTCACAGTTTATATACACTGCTTTCGAGAGTGATGCATGCATGCATGAGACCCATTCTCGAGCCGTAGTAGCATCTGGACTACTTAGGTGCTAGTACCAGCAGTAGTAGCGGATTATTCTGCACTTGTTTTGTCACCATCCACAGATTAATAAAAAAAACATTCCGAACACATACTACGCAGCGAGCTGCGTGCGATGGAGTGCCGCCACGCTTTTCTATAAAAATCCCCATCCATTCTTCCCCCTGGAAACACACCAACCGAAGCCCATCCATCCACTGTCTCGTCTCTCGTGCGTGCGTGCCCCGGCTCGTTTTCCACGGCTTTTTTACGGGCCGCGCCATCACCATGCATGGCTTGCCTGCCGCTGCCGCCCGCGCTAGTGGACCTCCAGCACAATCCCCGGTTCTCCGACGCCTGCCACCTTTGTTGGTAAAAAACAGTGAGGACGTCGCTGCCGCTTCCGTCATGACTGTTCACCAGACTATGACCGTTCACAGACTACCCTACCCCTCCCCCTCCCTCGGCCGGTCCCGTTCCCGCGCCGCCCGCCGGCCGCCCAGTCCCTAGCATAGCAGGCCAAACCTGCCTCCGCGCAGTTGCTGCCGCGTCAATGCTGCCGTGCCGCTGGAGAGAGAGAGAGAGAGGTTCTTCTAATGCCCTTCTGTTCTGTCCCGCCCCCGCGCCGCATTTTTTTTTCATTTTTTTTTACCTTGCGTGACGCTTCGTTTTCACAGTGCGGCGGCGGCGGCTGCTTGGCTCGTTGCTCCTCCCATTCTGCTCAGCTCAGCTTCTGATGAGTTCGCCTTTGCCGCTGCTAGTTACCAGCATACTAGACCACTGACTGATCACGTTATAAGGCTTCCGCGCAGGCGAGCTTCTGCCGCCTTGTCGGGTAACCAAACGGACCTCGCCGGCCCTCTCCAGTGGTCACATCACATCACATCACATGCTCGAGGTCGTCCTGGACATGACGCCGCCGCCGCCGCCGCCGCAGGCGCGGCTCCACCAGGGGTCATCAGCCAAGGGCGGGCACGCGGAGCGGAGGAAGCAACCGCTGCAGAGCAGCGTGACACAGCCCAAGGCAGAGCCCGCGGCGGCGGCGGCCGTGCTGCCGGTGCCGGAGGGAGGCAAGAGGTGCAGAGGGGGCGGGAGGCGCCGCGGCAGGGCCAAGGCGCCCGGTGAGCCTCGCGCCGCGCTACTAGCGCCAGCGCAGGCGCAGACGCAGGCGCCTCCGCCGCGCACGGTCATTGGGCCGCCCGTGCCGAGCAAGGGGCTGTCATTCTGCCGCCGGCCAGGGTTCGGGACGGTGGGCGCGCGCTGCGTCGTCAAGGCCAACCACTTCCTCGCCGAGCTCCCGGACAAGGACCTCACCCAGTACGATGTAAGTGCTCGCCGCCCATTCCACCTCGCTGGCCTTGAGGACCGCCAGCGCTGCGCAATTGAGATCAAAAGGCGACGCTTTTATTTGTTTTCTTTTTTCCACGCGTGGTTTTGCAGGTGAAGATCACGCCGGAGGTGAGCTCGCGGACCGTGAACCGGGCCATAATGGCGGAGCTGGTCCGCCTCTACCGCGCGTCCGACCTGGGGATGCGACTCCCGGCCTACGACGGCCGCAAGAACCTCTACACCGCCGGGACACTACCGTTCGACGCTCGCGAGTTCGTCGTGCGCCTCGCCGATGAGGACGACGGCTCCGGCGTCCCGCCTCGGTACGTGCCTCCGCCTGCATTTGTTTCTTGCGCCACTCGGGCCGCCTGAGCCTCCTTGTACGTCTTTCTTAACGGCATGCCGCCGTACTGATTCGCGTGATTGCCCTACCCCCCAGGGAGAGGGAGTACAGGGTCGCCATCAAGTTCGCCGCGCGCGCCGACCTCCACCACCTCAGGCAGTTCATCGCCGGGCGGCAGGCGGACGCGCCGCAGGAGGCCCTACAGGTACTCGACATCGTGCTCCGCGAGCTCGCCAACCAGAGGTATTTATTCCATTGGCGCCTGCATTGACTGCAACGTTGCCCGTTTCCATTCTTGAATTTGAGGAAGCGCTTCTTCTCCCCCACGTTGGTTAGGTACGTGTCCATAGGGCGGTCCTTCTACTCGCCGGACATCAGGAAGCCGCAGCGGCTCGGCGACGGCCTGCAGTCGTGGCGTGGGTTCTACCAGAGCATCCGGCCGACCCAGATGGGATTGTCGCTTAACATCGGTGAGTTATTGTGCCGTGCCTGTGGTTGGGGAATATTTGTTGCCCTCATGCATGCGATTTCTTTTTTGTCCCGTGGCTGCTGCTTACACGGCGATGTTGACGGCAGACATGTCGTCCACGGCATTTATTGAACCCCTGCCGGTGATCGAGTTCGTGGCCCAGATATTAGGAAAGGATGTCATATCAAGGCCATTGTCCGATGCTAACCGAATCAAGGTAATATTACTGTGGTTGCGCAAGGACTCTAGCATAGTACTACACGAATACTCCCTCCGTTTCTTTTTATTAGTCGCTGGATAGTGTAAAATTACACTATGCAGCGACTAATAAAAAGAAACGGAGGGAGTATATAACAGCTGCCATTGGGCGCTAGTATTGCTTATGGATTAATATTTATCTTGTGTAATTCGCTTATTTTGCCAATCAGATCAAGAAGGCATTGCGGGGTGTAAAAGTTGAGGTCACTCACCGGGGGAATGTACGGCGCAAGTATCGCATTTCAGGCCTCACAACACAGCCAACTCATGAATTGATGTATGTTTAGATTCTGAATGATTTTTACTAGTTCCTGAAGTGCTGTTGTTGTCATCTCTCTTCCCAGTGGTGGATCTAGATTTTTTTTTGGTGTGGGGGGAGGGCTGCACCTAAAAGAGCAAGACCAACTTAACTCAGCTATATCCCATACAAAATTAGCATATAGCTGTTTTAAGCATTTTGGCCCTGTTTGGCACAACTTATTTTCAGCTTCTTCATAGATTTAAGTAGAAGATGTGCTAAACAGTCAGCTTCTCCAGCAGCTTATCAGTTCAGCTGATTCTTAAAATGAACTAAAAGCAGAAGCTGTTTTTCAAAAGCTTATCAGCTGTGCCAAACAGGCCTTTACACAATAACTTGGATAAACAATTGAAAACCCTGGTGGTAAATCTGCCCGACTCTTTCGATACATGATGTAGCCTGATTTGATGAGCATAAAACAGTGGTAATATGTTGACACAAAAAGGCGGCTATACTCAACTTGTGCTTACATTATTAATTACATTGATTATCTAATTCACCTTAGCAGTGAATACATTCGACAAATAAAATATGTGATGGTGAAAGGTTGTTGAACATTGATGCCTAAATCAGTTGATCGTTTTTTTTCCTGTTTTTCACAGTTTCCCGATTGATGAACAAATGAATATGAAATCTGTCGTGGAATACTTCAAGGAAATGTATGGTTTCACCATTCAGCATCCTCATCTTCCCTGCCTTCAGGTTGGAAACCAAAAGAAGGCAAACTATCTACCCATGGAGGTCAGTATATATGCTAATCACAAACTTATGTTGCTTATCAATTCTGTTTATGTTTCTGGTTAGTGTTAGACTCTAATAATGTATCGTTGTAATGTCGAGGTTTTTTACCAGGCCTGCAAGATCATTGAAGGCCAGAGATACACAAAGAGGCTGAATGAAAAACAGATCACATCGCTGCTAAAGGTTACATGCCAAAGGCCTAGAGAGCAAGAGATGGATATTCTACAGGTCGAGAGTTTTTGTTGTAACCAGTAACCCTATTATTAAAGAAGTAACTTTTGAACACAACATTCTGTATGTTGAGCTAGAGTTTTATTGTAGGTAAAATGAATTATCTCTCTTGAACTAATGGTACATATTATGTGTGGAGCTAAATGTTCTATCATTCAAGGTTTTTTTGTTCATGAACTAATCGGAACATTGCGAGAAGACATGCATTATAACTGTTCATTGTCCTATCCTAGAGTACTGCATTTATTTTCCAGTGGTCCATGCTTTCCATGCAGTGGGCCTTTAATAGACAGCCATAAATACAGCTAGGATTTTTCACTTTTTATAAGTGATGGTTTTAATTAATCAAAAGATTTGTTAAAATGGCTCAAGAAACAACATTATTTGTTTTCAGACAGTTCATCAAAATGATTATGAGCAAGATCCATATGCGAAGGAATTTGGGATCAACATTAGTGAGAAGCTAACCTCTGTTGAAGCCCGAGTCCTTCCTGCACCTTGGGTAAGAATAATTTTATGTCACTTTTTTCCTTTCAGGAGCACCTTACACTATTATCCATGAGGTTAGTTGCTCATTGTTGATGCATCGAACAATTTTTTTGAATTCAGTTGAAGTATCATGACACTGGAAAAGAGAAAGAGTGCTTACCACAGGTTGGTCAGTGGAACATGGTAAACAAGGTAAAATTCCAGCTTGTGTGTAATTACTATGTTTGATTGCAATACTTTTGGGCCTAAAAAAATCATTTTACAGAAAGTGATAAATGGATGCAAGGTGAGCCATTGGGCATGTATAAACTTCTCAAGGAGTGTTCCAGAAACCACAGCTCGGGGATTTTGCCAGGAATTGGCACAAATGTGTCAAATTTCGGGCATGGTATGATACCTCTCATCTGTGCTCATGTTTGTGCACAAGACAAAAACTTGTTTAAATTGAAACTGTAAGCATCTTTTAATTTGACTTCCTAAGTATTACAGGAATTTAACAGTGAGCCTGTGATGCCAATATATTCAGCTAGACCAGATCAAGTTGTGAAGGCACTTAAAAACGTGTATAATATTGCATTGAACAAACTTAAGGGTAAAGATCTTGAACTTCTTTTGGCTATCCTCCCTGACAACAATGGGCAGTTATATGGTAAGTGCCATCTGCTAATTGCTTTGAATATATAATTACTTCAACTCTTACATATTTTATCAGATATAACTTTATATATATTTAAAGCGATATAACTTCATATGTGTAGGTGACATCAAACGTATTTGTGAAACTGATTTGGGGTTGATATCACAATGTTGCTTAACCAAGCATGTTTTTAAGATCAGCAAGCAGTACTTGGCAAATGTCTCACTGAAAATTAATGTTAAGGTACTTACCACCTTGTTTATACATAAAATACAGTTTAGAACATCAACTATATAAGTGGCTCTATTATTGACTAATGGTACCAATAAAATTCAGATGGGAGGAAGAAACACTGTGCTCCTGGACGCAATAAGTTGGAGGATTCCGTTGGTCAGTGACATCCCAACTATTATATTTGGTGCAGATGTAACACATCCTGAAACCGGGGAGGACTCAAGTCCATCGATTGCTGCCGTAAGGCTCGTTACTACTTTGCCATTTCTTCATCAATATGTCACATTCATCAGGATATGCACATCCTTATTTTTGTTCCGAACTTATCTGTCTGCCTCTTTCTGCTCACAGGTTGTTGCTTCTCAAGATTGGCCAGAAGTTACAAAGTATGCTGGATTGGTTTGTGCTCAGGCACACCGGCAAGAGCTCATTCAAGACCTTTACAAAACATGGCACGATCCTCAGAGAGGCACTGTAACAGGCGGCATGATCAGGTTTTTATCTACGAGCAATGTGAAATCCTGAAGTGCAATATACAATTTAATCTATTAAAAATATTGGTTGATTTGAACTTATTTTCTGTGATGTTTGTTGTGTAGGGAGCTCTTAATATCCTTCAGGAAGGCCACTGGACAGAAGCCATTGAGAATAATATTCTACAGGTATGGTTGTGTAAATGTTGACATCACCTGTAGCTTGCAGATGGCAATAATAAAACATATCTGATGCCTACTATTGCCATGTGAAAATTTTCTACGTTAGGGTGTAGGTTAGTGATGTATCACATGTCTTCTTTATGTTGTAACTAAACTATTATTTTCCTTGCAAAACTAAATGATGCATATGCTAAATTTGTTGAATTTTCTTTCAGGGACGGTGTTAGTGAAGGTCAGTTCTATCAAGTTCTCCTTTACGAGTTAGATGCCATCCGGAAGGTTGGGTGCATTTTAATGTTTTTTTATTCTTCTAAGCTCCTTATAGTTTACTAACTAGCGTTTTTTTCCAGGCATGTGCATCCCTAGAACCAAATTACCAGCCTCCTGTAACATTTGTGGTGGTTCAAAAACGTCATCATACAAGACTATTTGCAAATAATCACAAAGACAGAAGTAGCATGGACAAGAGTGGAAATATTTTGCCAGGTAGTGTATCTACGGCCTCTAAATCTTTAGGATGTGTATCTATGACCACATTATTTCAAGTGACATATTCCAAACTTTATTAGTACTCGAACTCAAAATGTATTATGTTTTGGAGTAAAAAAATATTGTCTAATTTTAAGATGTTAAGAAATTAGCCACTCTTTTGAGGCAGCCAGATTTTTCTTTTGTTTAAATCGCATTACATTGAAGCAAGATGTAACACCCTACATTTTTCTTTTGACTGCTCACAAGTTGATTGAAACAGGAACCGTTGTTGATTCTAAGATATGCCACCCAACGGAGTTTGATTTCTACCTCTGTAGTCATGCTGGAATCCAGGTAAAAGTAATGTGGATTTGTGGAAGACCGATATTACTTTGTGCAATCCTGACATTACATGTTAGCTGGAATATTCTACCGTACCTGTCATTTGTGAGTGACCAATAGTATCGAAAAGACTAAGAATACAAACTTATCCTATTTGGTCAACCTTTTAATCATGTGATTGTACAGCTTATGGTACTTGGATCAGTAGCATGGGAATGTAGTCAGACTCTCCGTACTATACTGGAATGACTGATGTGTGAGTTTGCCAGGGAACGAGTAGGCCTGCTCACTACCATGTCCTCTGGGATGAGAACAATTTCACAGCAGACGAAATGCAGACATTGACAAACAACCTTTGCTACACGTAATGCACTTCTTTTATATGCTATGTTTGTCCCTTGCACTTTGAACTTTGAACTTTTTGAGAATTTTCTTAGATTGATGTATACTGATGCAGTTATGCCCGGTGCACACGCTCGGTTTCTGTTGGTATGTTCTGTGCTTTACAGGCAAATGTTTTCCCAGTTCCACAATTCTTAATTGACTCTTTAGCCTGCTCACCAGTTCAGGAAACAACTTTGACCTGTGATGTTGTATCTTTTTGCTTCTTAACAGTCCCTCCTGCATACTACGCACACTTGGCAGCATTCCGGGCTCGGTTCTACATGGAACCAGAGATGTTGGACAACCAGACGTCCAAGACCTCCAATGGCACGAGCGGAGTCTCGGTGAAGCCCCTGCCTGCTGTGAAGGAGAAGGTGAAAAGGATGATGTTCTACTGCTGACAAGGAGACCACTTAACCACTCACATGCTGTAGCTAACTTGCTAGAGTTTAGTAAGGATTAGATAGCTTTCTCAAGGAGTGATGGATCAATCTGATCTGTTAACGACCTCTGTAAAGTACTCGGAAATGGCTGTATAATAGTTGTTGTTTCAAATGTGAAAGCATCTAGGTCCTTAGTTAGATTTCAGTGATCAGTGATCAATGACGATACTAGATTATTGTGACTAATGTATGCTAGATTATTATGATTAATGTATGTTTTGCAGAAACAATGGATTTTGTGCCGCCATTAATAGTATTCAATTTTGGTTTTCAAAGTATAAGTGTTGAATAAAGTTGATGAATCTTTGTGATAGAATCTTTTTTTGTGTACATACTATAGAGGACATGGATAGGTAGCTTCACCTAGTTATGCTTAATGATACACACCTGAAACATTGTATTTGTACTAGGTTGCTCTAATTATGTTTGGTGATATAACTACAGTATTTTGTATTGTGAAAACATAGTATTAGGTAACGCTATGAAAGCTCACTGACGTTCGAAATCAATTCTAACTCAAAGAGAAATATGAGTCTAGTGAAGCAGATGAGGGGTTTGTCGGACAAGCTTTTGAGGGCTCGATCGTAACACTCGTATCTTGGGGCTGAAGTCGTTGAGCTGTGACGGCCCGATCTTGCCTACAGGCTAGTGCTTGTTGTCGTTCGGTAGGATTTCTTTTCCCGTGCGAGTGATGGTTTGTCAGCGTCCAACCCCCGCCCAGCCCATAGCTTCGAGCATTCATGGGCTCGTAGGCCGGCTCAGCCGAGAGAGTCCACCACTCACATCCCAAAAGCCAGACTAATGAGAGGAGAGGGACTCTCCCTTTTAAGTTGCCCACGGCCCCCTTGGCTAGCCGATGTGGGACTAAAGCCGAGGCACTGACTACCGGCCCCTGACATCCCACCCCCTTGGGAAGCCGCCCAAGGCAGGCATGGGCCAACCGGGTTCTAATACCAGATGTCGGCGTCCAACCCCTAGCCCAGCCCACACTCGACAGCTTCGGGCGTTCATGCGCTCGTGGGCCGGCCCAACCAAGAGAGCCCACCACTCACATCCCAAAAGCCAGGCTAATGAGAGGAGGGGGACTCTCCCTTTTAAGCTGCCCATGGCCCCCTTGGCTAGCCGATGTGGGACTAAAGCCGAGGCACTGACTACCGGCCCCTGACATCGATGTTAGCATCTCTAACGCTTGTGAACCAGGACAAGAGCAGGAAGGAATGGAGGTGCAAGAGAAAGGCATGCTGACGTCCAGGAGATATAGCAAGAGGATGACCAAAGCTAATCCAAAGTATTTTGGCGCTGAGTGGAGTCGTTAAAGAGTAATTAGCTGTCATTTCATATCAGAGAGGGTGTTTAGCTTAAGTAAAAGGGAGAGAAGGACAACAGGTATAAATACCTTGTAATAGGGAGTTGTTGGACATCGAACCCCAGACTTATTGCCGGCTTGACAAGAAAGAAGAACTCCTCTGTGAGGAACACGAAAACGAGGGAGCTCGTGAGCCATATCTGAGCGGTGTTAACATTTGGTATTCGGAGCAAGTCTGGATCCCCCACACGGGTATCGCACAAGACTCCAAGAGAAGGCGTGTGGGATGGCTCCAGCGAAGGCGGAGGATCCGATCACGCAGTTGTTGATGAAGATCGAGGAGGGAAACAAGGAGACGCATAGGCGCATGGAGTTGATGCAAGGCGCGGTGGGAAATATGGAGTCAGCAATGAAGTTGGTGGTGGCGGAACAAGGGGATCTGCAGGAATGGAGACCAGAGGTGGAGTTGAAGATGAAGGAGATGACTGAAACGATGAGATCAGTGCAGATTCAAGTGGAGAAGATGGAGAAGAAACCGATGATGTTCGCAGGCGAACCAAGTGGAGGGGGTTGCTGAACTCACCATCGTCAGGAGCCGCGGTACCAGTGAACGCACCTTTCCATCTGCGTCGACCCGAGCCTTACCATCGACCGGTGATGGATGGAGGAAGGAATTTCTCGCCCAACGGAGGTATGCATCCGTCCTGGAATCAGATCCATAGCCCCTTCCTAGTTGATTCGGGGGTTCCAAACTCTGCTGGGGGTTGGTCTTAGGGTTCGGGCACAGTAGTACCTAATGTTGGTTTTCCTGCATTTGATGGGTCAAATCCTAAACTGTGGCGAAATCGTTGTGAGACATATTTCGATTTTTATCAAGTGGCTCGGGAAATGTGGATCAGAATTGTTGTGATGCACTTTGAAGGATCTGCCCTATTTTGGTTGCAATCGGTGGAGGACAGACTGAAACACATGAGTTGGGAGGAATTTTGTGCCAACCTGAGCAATAGATTTGGTCGAGATCAGCACAATCTATTGATTAGGCAATTTTACCATATTCATCAGACCACATCTGTCACTGACTATGTGGAACAGTTTGATATTCTTCTTCACCAGTTACTTGCTCATGAGGGACAACTAACACCAGCCATGGTTACCACCAGATTCATTGATGGGTTAAGGGATGAAATCAGAGCAGTGGTAGCTATCCAGTGACCAACTGAACCGGACACAACCTGCTCATTAGCTCTATTGCAGGAAGAAGTAATGGGAAATGCTGGAAGAAGGGAAACCAGAAAAGGAGAAGTGGTGGTATATTCTAAGGCTCCCATGAGAATGCCTCCTATGGCTGGACAGTCAAGTTCCCTGTTAACAGGTCGAAACCCGGTGATCCCTGACGATCGACGTAAACCACTAGTAGGCAATAGTCGGGTGGGTGACCAAAAGCTTACAACCTTGAAGAATTATAGAAGAGCAAGGGGCCTTTGTTTCAAATGTGGGAAAAAATGGAATCCTAGCCACAGCTGTTAAAAAGTGTACCACTGCATGTAGTGGAGGAAATGTGGGCTGTTGTGTCTCATGGTGAAGAAGATGAGAAGTCCGAGGAAACAGATGATTCTCCAGAAAAGGTTGTTGAGGAGGAGGTGTTAGCTGTTTCTGAAGCAGCAGTACATGGTGGTGAGCACAACAAGACCATCAGATTGTGGGCTTATATTCAGGGATGCCAGATGTTGGTGTTGGTTGATTCTGGAAGCTCGGGAAGTTTCATGAGTAACCACTTTATTGAGGTAGTAAAAGGGGTTCAGAAACTGCCACATCCGCTTCAGGTGAAGGTGGTTGATGGTAATACCTTGTGGAGTGAATATTGGGTACCTGATTGTCCCTGGTTATGTAATGGCATCAATTTCTGCGCTGATTTTAAATTTTTACCACTGGCCGGTTATGACATTGTGTTAGGAATGGACTGGCTGGAAAAATTTAACCCCATGTCCATACACTGGATGGAGAAGTGGATGGAGTTTGAATATCAAGGTAAGATAGTTCAGCTGCAAGGGGTGAGACCCAAATTACAGTCATGTACTCTTCTGTCTAGTATCCAACTAACTGGACTAATCAGACAAGAAGCCGTGGAGCATGTGTTGGAGCTCAGAACTGTCACAGAATCCAACAAGGAAGTTGTTCCGGTGCAAATACCTCCGGAAATTGCAGCAGTTATAGAGAAGTATCAGGAATTGTTTTCTACACCTCAGGGACTGCCACCAAAGAGGCCATTTGATCACTCTATTCCCCTATTACCTGGAGCAACAACTTTCTGGTTACGACCCTACAGGTATACTCCACACCAGAAGAATGAGATAGAAAGACAAATTCAGGAAATGTTGGAGTCTGGCATCATACAACAGAGTTCAAGTCCCTTTGCTTCACCAGTACTCTTGGTCAAGAAGAAAGATGGAGAGTGGAGGTTATGTGTTGATTACAGGAGGCTCAATGCCTACACTGTAAAAAACAGGTTTCCTATGCCTGTTTTTGATGAGATCACAGATGAGCTAGGTGGAGCTACAATATTTACTAAGTTGGACCACATGGCTGGTTATCATCAGATTCAGATACAAGAAGGGGAAGAATATAAAACTGCCTTTCAAACACATAATGGTCATTATGAGTACAAGGTCATGCCCTTTGGACTTACAGGAGCCCCAGCCACATTCCAGGACTTCATGAACCACATATTGTCTCCATTATTACGCAAGTGTGTAGTGGTTTTCCTGGATGATATACTTGTTTACAGTGATACTTTGGAACATCATGTCCAACATTTGGAACAGGTTTTTCAAATCCTAGACCAAAATCAGTTAAAGCTTAAGCAGTCCAAGTGTCGTTTTGGTCAAGATACGTTGGAATTTCTGGGACATGTTATTAGTGCTGGGGGTATTTCCACTGACCCTGCGAAAGTAACAGTGATCAAGAACTGGCCTCCCCCCAGACTGTGTGAAAGCATTGCGTAGTTTCCTGGATGACATGGTTGATGCGAGGTTGGGGTAGAGTCGATGTTGATGAGCCGATGCGCATCGACTGATGTGGAAGTCGACTTCCTTGGTCCCACCGGACATGTCAGAAATGTGTGCTAATCCAAAGGCGAGCCAAAAATAATCTAGGAGCATTGCCACATCCAGAAAGCAAGTTGGTCACATTCTGAATTTCAGATTCCAATATCAAACAGGAAGACGCCACACAACATTGAACAACCCAATTTTAAGAAGCCCTGCAAGTCTTGAGGTTCAGGCTCCAGCTGAATTGCAGAATTCATCAGCAACTGCAAGGTCTTGCATGTTCAAGAGTTGACACAGTGGCCAACATCATATATTGTTATCATAAGATTTGTCATGATTGGAACTGCTAAGCTAGGAATTGACAATTTGACCTTTTACTGAGAATGTGTAACACCACAAAATCTTGGTTTGGGCATTTAGTGAAATTCTTTAAATAGTTGGATCCAAAAATGTCTTTTAATAAAAATATTCTTACCTTGGAAGGTACTTCTAAAATGAATATGATTTCTATTGAAAGATTAAATAAAAAGGGTCCCTAAGGAATTAAGTCATTGAAGTATATACTTAAGTTAAAGTATCTCTTAGTAGAGGTTATACACTAGAAACTATTTTTCTTAAAAAGAATACCTACTTTTGTGTGTACGAGTCATCAATTCAAAAGCATTTGCATAAATGGATAGAATAATTAGTATAAAAAATTATATCATCGTTGCATCCCATGCTGAGATTTCTGTTTGATGCATCTAAAAGTGTGTTTGAAATTCAAAACCAAATCTGAAATTGAAAACAGAAAAAGAAAAGAAAAAGTGTACTGCACCTTGGCTGGTTTTCCCAACCGGCCCAACTCCCTTTTCCCCATACGCCAGTCCGGTGCGGCAAATGGCGCCAACACCTGGGCCCCGTTAGGCAGCCACTAGGCCAAAATGGAAGCCGCTGGCCCAACCAGGGCACCGTGAATTCCTCATCGGACATCATCTAGCATCGCGGTGCCGCATCCACCGTGAATGTGGGACTCCACGTCATGAGCTCCGGTGAGATCCTTCCCCTCTATCTCTCCCTATATATACCATCACTAGGTGACTGTCCGTGCGTTGCAACGGAACCGTATAATAACACAATAACTTATATACATATGTGTTATATTATTATAGGTATGTTCTCGTGCGTTGCGACGAAAGTAAAACATTTGTATGAAACATTGATACGGAACGACAAACATCACTATAATATGCAAAATCCGTGTGGAAAACATTATCATTGTCACACAAATTATTTCTAAAAGTTAATTTAAAATTTTTAATTACAGACAAATGTGTCGACAACCGTACACTAATCAGCTAATCCTTTTTAGCGATATCGATAAGTCTCTGTTGTATGTTTGCAGGGATGGCATATCGGCACGAATTGTCCTCATAACTTAACAGATCAACCACAAAGTTCCTTCGAAGAATCTTTGCATCCTACAGACAAAGACATAAGAAAACAAAACATATTATCTTGTAAAACGAGGTAGCTGGAATGTATGTTTTGAACATAAAACGAACGTACTACACTCACCCCAACAAATTTCATTCGTCTGTCATTCCCCCACATGGTCATAGCTTGTAGAACAAGGTAGCTGGTATTAAACCTATAGAATAATGTTTAGACAACTATGTTTTATACAATGATTATCATAAAAAAAATTTAAACTACTGAGAAGGTGGTACGAAGAAAATACCCTCTTAAGTCAATTGGAACACCAGTCTGAATTGTATATTCCCACTTAAATATATCCTCCGCTCATCCAGAACGTTTCTGGTTGTAAGCAATCTTATATTTCTTTGAGGTCATGATAATCGCTTCCGCAAACCTCTTGTGTGGCATGTGTTTACACCAATCTTGAGTCAGTGTAAAGTCGATAAAAGTCACATGCTTTTTAACATGATCTATTACGAAAATGGTGTGACATCCGTTGAATTTTCATGGCATAAGAACCTACAAAATATCAGTCATTAGGATTGCAAAGAACTGTCCTTTATAAATACATTCGAAATGAACACATACTTACATATCTACAACCCGTGATATAATAATTCATTGATGGCCAACAATCGAGTGTTTTGGCTAACTCTTCTGCTGTAGGATCCTGATGGTACTTTGGAAGTTTATCAAAACCAACCATTCTCTGGATAATATATATACATGTCCACATGAGGATTAGATGTAGATACTATATATTAATACATTAATGATGGGAAACAAACTTACCCAGAAACGCATGTCCATATAATGTTTTCTATTATTTATGATTTCTCCTTTCGGCCCACGTGACTCTTTATTGGCAAGCAGCCGAACAGCCATGTCAAAACATCTTAGAGTCATATGGAGTGGTAGCATCGCGTTTTCTGTGTGCGCGTGCGTGAAAGTAGTCGTCATAGCAGCACGCAAACACACGTACACATGGTAATGGGAGTCGGTGCACTGATCCCCATTAGCTTGGTAAAGCTCCGCCGAACAGCCTCGAGGGTTCCTCTCCACGCATATACAAGTAGCCTGGTTCGAGGCCGTTTACAAGTCCACGCAATTCAGTAATCCACCATACATTTCTATATGTTCAATTGTACTGCTATTGCCACTCCACGTGTAATCACCAGCCTAAAAGCTTGTTTACAACTGATGCTGATTTGTTTGTATTGATTTCTTTGCTTCAAAAATTAATATTCTGGTAACTAATTTTTGGCTCGTCCATGGTGAGAAAACATGCAATTTGAGCATGTGCTATACTCTCTTCTGATAGTTTTTGCTAAATATAGTAGCATAACTTGCTCTCTTGGTAAAAATAAGACACGGAGACAAAAGCTACAATCACGCCCTCGCTAAATATACTGTATTATATATGTCTCCACGCATATACAGGCAGCCTGGTTCGAGGCCGTTTCCAAGTTCACGCATTTCAGTTATCCACCAAATGATTCAGTGCCATACAGTATGTTGTTATTACTCAAGCAGACAGATAGTAACAACACTAACATAAATCGGTATGAAGAATAAGAACAAAGCCAAGTTTGTGACTCAACTTCACCCAGTTTTATCCTACCAATCTAGTGATCCAAATAGTTTAACGGCAGAGCCAGACTCCATGCAGGGAGAGAGAGAGAGAGTAAGAAGGAAAGAGACAGATCTGCGGTGCCGCTGGTGTTGCCGACCTCTGTCCGGCGTTGGTGTTGGCGTGAGGAAGAAGAGAACCAACACATGCACTCTGCAATGCGATCTTAATTTTTTGTGATAGGTGACAAGTTCTGGAGGCGCAAAAAGAGGGAGAGCAGATAGAAACTGGGGGTGTGGCTACATTTATAACCGATGAGGACACTGCCGATTTCCACCTTCCATAGTTCCATCAATAGAGAAAGTTGGAAAGGAAAGAGATCCACACATTCAAGGAAACAGAGCAGAGAAAAATATAGGAAGGGATCCACCTCAGCTAAAATTACGGAGGTAAATATGACATTCGCACTACAGACATAAGGCAGGAGTATCTTCTAAATGGAGCAAAATCATAAACCCAAAATAGTAGTTAAATCTATTCAAACAAAATTTCCTAACAATATTCTACTTTTTGGTCCCATAGAAGGGCACATGTGATTCTATTGACATTTTTTGAAGTCAGTGTCGTAATTTTCATAGTCATAGGTGAGTGCCCGTGCGTTGCAACAGGAACATATAATAACATAATAACTTATATACAAAATGTGTCTTATATTGTTATAAGAATATGTTCCATAATCCATTTGTAATCCTAGCCATACATAAATTTTGTTATTTTAATTTAGTAATTTCACTACTACATTACAACCATCAGTATCACGCAGACTTCGATATATGCCACGATTTGCATGGTCTCATCATTGAAGAGCACGTGCCACACCTGCCGGTAGAAGTTCCCTCGTACATTGTCAGTCATCAGGTACGCACCACCATACACGCTTGCTTAAACAAAAAAAGCAAGTGTATGTGTTTGCGAAGAGAATTAAAGGCAGGCCGGCACAAAAGCTACCCCGACGATGGCGAGTGGTCATTGTTGTCAGTCCTCCTCTACGTCACCTCTGGCGCCAAGATGACGCCATAGTCCTTGATATAGTAGTCGTCGAACGCGCACGACATGGCGAGTACCGATGACTCTTGGTTGGGCTGCCAAACATAGTGCACCCCGGGCTCATCAGCGAGGTAATACACCTAGCCGTTGCACCACCGGATGTGCTACTCCTCTACATACATCTTGTTCGAGGACACTCACACAATGTCAGCAACGGCCGTCGTCCTAGCGCACAAGAATTCATGGCCGGTCAGTAGTGACTTACGTGGCAGGTTGAGCTTCAATTGATGATGAGCTGGACGGTGTGACGACGCCGTTATCGGATGTGGTGCCTAGAACAACCCAAGAGTCGTCGGCGTTGGTGACGACCATGAGGTCCCCCTGTTTGAGATGGACAGCGCGGTGCAGCCGCTCTGGAGCGCGTCCAAGCAGCGGCTGCGGTGGAGCTTGCCGAACACAGCGACGCATGCGGCCACGTAGTACTGCTTCCAGAGGTCGAACTGGCAGTCGCCAAGCTTCTTCTCGTCATCGATGAGCGACGCCAACACGAGCGCCTCCTGCCAGTGGTGTTTGTTCGGGGTTTCCAAGTAAGAAACATGGATTCATCTTTAGCGTTGGTTTATGAAAATGACTCACAAGTCAGATCCATGGAAAAATATTACGGAGAATAAATGTCACACATATTAAAAAGAATTTAAGTTGAAAACATTATTCAAACAAAAATAAATTGCATGCAAGGCTCTTCTTTAAATACTACCCCTCCATCCAAAAATATAATTCATGAATCTCGTTGATAATTATCTACTACTACACATTGTGCAAAAGTAGCAGGTAGGCTTTGGGAGAGATGTAGTAGATATTTTTACTGTAACAGATATTGACATAAACACACATGTGGTGTAGTGGTAGCTACAGGCACATTTGCTTGAGAGGTCGCAGGTTCGAATCCCATTGTGGCCACATTTGTGTTTTTTTAATTTAATTTTAGCTAGGCGTGGGATGCACGTGGGAATGGGAATGAGATTTGCGGGGAGGGGGGAATGAGAAAGACAGTGGCAGACATGAATAGGAATGAGCTTTGCGGGGAGGGAGGAATGGGAATGGCAGAACACGGAATGGCAGCCGGGAATGGGAATGGGCTTTGCGGGAATGGCAGCCGGGAATGGGAATGGGCTTTGCGGGGAGGGGGGAATGGGAATGGCAGAACACGGAATGGCAGCCTTGAAAGGGAAATGTGCCTTTGGGCCATTTCTAAGTATTTTGGTGATTGAGTGCCAACACAAGTGCTTAAATGTGAATATATGCCCATGGATGAACAAAGTGCAAATCACAAGTAAAGGTATGTTTCTAAGCCTTAGTACATTGGTTTTGTGTACTAATATATTTGTCTAAGTGTTAGAAACAGAAAGAAGAAGAAAAGGAGAATGTTGGCTGTGTGCAGCCAACAGGCTGTTTCGGTCTGGGGCACCGGACTGTCCGGTGGTGCACCGGACAGTGTCCGGTGCGCCAGGCTGCCTCGACCTGAAGACGCCGCTCTCGGGAATTTGCCGACGGCGTACGGCTAAAATTCACCGGACTGTCCGGTGTGCACCGGACTGTCCGGTGAGCCAACGGTCGGCCGAGCCAACGGTCGGCCGCGGAATCTGCGTGCGACACGTGGTCTGGCCAACGGTCGGAAGGAGGCACCGGACTGTCCGGTGTGCACCGGACTGTCCGGTGCGCCAGATCTGCAACGGTCGGCAACGGTCGGCTGCGCTGTTTATGGAAATAAATCGGGCACCGGACAGTGTCCGGTGTGCACCGGACTGTCCGGTGCGCCCGATGACAGAAGGCAAGGATGGCCTGCCAGATTTGTTCTCAACGGCTCCTAGCTGCCTTGGGGCTATAAAAGGGACCCCTAGGCGCATGGAGGAGTACACCAAGCATTCCTACAACATTCCTAAGCACCAAGACATCGATCTCACGCATTCGTTTCGTTGTGATAGCATATAGAGCTCTTGTGGAGTCGTGAACTCTTTGAGTTGTGTTGCGAGCTCTTGTTGCTGCTTGTGTGTGTGTTGTTGCTCTGATCTTTTGAAGTCTTGTGTGCATTGCTCATTCCCACCCTTGCTCTGTGTTTCTTTGTGAACTTCAATTGTAAGGGCGAGAGGCTCCAAGTTGTGGAGATTCCTCGCAAACGGGATTGAGAAAAAGCAAGCAAAACACAGTGGTATTCAAGTGGGTCTTTGGACCGCTTGAGAGGGGTTGATTGCAACCCTCGTCCGTTGGGACGCCACAACGTGGAGTAGGCAAGCGTTGGTCTTGACCGAACCACGGGATAAACCACTGTGTCATCTCTGTGTTTGATCTCTTGTGGCAGTGTGTTTTGTTGAGACTCCTCTCTAGCCACTTGGCATTAATTGTGCTAACACTTAACAAGTTTTTGTGGCTATAAGTTTAAGTTTTACAGGATCACCTATTCACCCCCCCTCTAGGTGCTCTCAATTGGTATCGGAGCCGTTCTCTTCAAGAAAGGGACTAACCGCCCGAAGAGATGGATCCTAAGGGGAAGGGAATCGTGATCAACGATAAGGAGAAGGAGTCCTTCGTCAACGAGCCAAAGGATGACAAGTCCAACGACTCGGGCTCAGGTCATAGACGATGGGGAGGACTACGGATTTTGGAGTCACAAAATGCGTAGTCACTTATTCTCTCTTCATCCAAGCATATGGGAGATTGTAGAGAATGGAATGAATTTTGATAGCTCGGATAGTCCTATGCTTATAAATGAACAAATCCATAGAAATGCACAAGCTACTACTGTTCTTTTAGCATCTTTGTGCAGGGAAGAATACAATAAGGTGAGCGGCTTGGACAATGCCAAGCAGATATGGGACACCCTCAAGATCTCTCACGAGGGCAACGACGTCACCATGCTCACCAAGATGGAGTTGGTGGAGGGCGAACTTGGGAGATTCGCTATGATAAGGGGAGAGGAGCCAACCCAAACATACAACCGGCTCAAAACCCTTGTCAACAAGATAAGGAGCTATGGAAGCACGCGATGGACGGACCACGACGTCGTCCGCCTAATGCTAAGGTCCTTTACCGTTCTTGATCCTCATTTGGTGAATAATATTCGTGAGAATCCCAGGTACACCAAAATGTCGCCCGGAGAAGTTCTTGGGAAGTTCGTAAGCGGGCGAATGATGATTAAGGAGGCAAGATACGTGGACGACGCGTTGAACGGTCCTATTCATGAGGCTCAACCCATTGCTCTCAAGGCAACAAGGAGCAAGGAGGCGCTACCAAGCAAGGTGGCGCAAGTTGAGGCGGCCGGGCTAAATAATGAGGAGATGGCCCTCATCATTAAGCGCTTCAAGACGGCGCTTAAAGGTCGCAAGGGACAGCCAAGCAAGACCAAGACAAAGGAGAAGCGCTCATGCTTCAAATGTGGTAAGATTGGTCATTTCATTGCTAACTGTCCCGATAATGAAAGTGACCAGGAAAAAGGGGACAAGAGGGAAAAGAAGAAGCATTACAAGAAGGCCAAGGGCGAGGCACATATCGGAAAGGAGTGGGATTCGGATTGCTCCTCCTCCGACTCCGACAATGAAGGACTCGCCGCCACTGCCTTCAACAAGTCATCCCTCTTCCCCAACGAGCGTCACACATGCCTTATGGCAAGGGAGAAGAAGGTATGTAATCAAAACAATGTCACTTATAACTCTTCCAGTGATGATGAGTCTAGTGATGATGAAATAGATTACTCTAGTTTGTTCAAGGGATTGGATAGAAATAGGATTGATAAAATCAATGAATTGATTGATGCTTTGAATGAGAAGGATAAACTCTTAGAGAAACAAGAGGATTTATTGTATGAAGAGCATGATAAATTTGTAGAAGCTCAAAGATCTCATGCTCTAGAAGTTAAAAGAAATGAAATGCTTTCTTGTGAATTATCTTCTTGCCATGAGACAATTTCTAAATTAAGGAGCATTAATGATGATATGAATGCTAAGTTAGAAATAGCAAGTAAATCTAATTCTTGTGTAGAACATGTTGAGATTTGCACTAGGTGTAAAGATTTCGATGTTGATGCTTGTAGTGATCATTTAGTTTCAATTTCCAAATTAACTGAGGAATTGGCTAGTCTTAATGCCCAACTTAAGACTAGCAAGAATGAATTTGATAAACTAAAATTTGCAAGGGATGCCTACACGATCGGTAGACACCCCTCAATTAAGGATGGACTTGGCTTCAAAAGGGAAGCCAAGAACTTAACAAGCCATAAGGCTCCCATTCCCGCTAAGGAGAAAGGGAAGGCCCCTATGGCTACTAGTACTAAAAAGAACCATGCCTTTTTGTATCATGATAGGAGACAAACTAGACATGCTTATAGGAGTTATAATGCGCACGATGTTTTTTCTCATGCTATGTTTGCTTCTAGTTCTTCATATGTGCATAATAGAAATGTTGGTAGAAGGAATGTTGTTCATAATATGCCTAGGAGAAATGTTGTTAATATTCCTAGGAAAGTTAATGAGCCTTCTACAATATATCATGCTTTGAATGCTTCCTTTGCAATTTCTAGAAAGGATAGAAAGGTAATTGCTAGGAAGTTAGGGGCAAGATGCAAGGGAGACAAAACTTGCATTTGGGTCCCTAAGGATATTTGTGCTAACCTTGTAGGACCCAACATGAGTTGGGTACCTAAGACCCAAGCCTAAATTTGCCTTGCAGGTTTATGCATCCGGGGGTTCAAGCTGGATTATCGACAGCGGATGCACAAACCATATGACGGGAGAAAAGAAGATGTTCACCTCCTACGTCAAGAATAAGGATTCCTAAGATTCAATTATATTCGGTGATGGGAATCAAGGCAAGGTAAAAGGGTTAGGTAAAATTGCAATTTCTAATGAGCACTCTATCTCTAATGTGTTTTTAGTAGAGTCTCTTGGATATAATTTGCTATCGGTTAGTCAATTATGCAATATGGGATATAACTGTCTATTTACAAATGTAGATGTGTCTGTCTTTAGAAGAAGTGATGGTTCACTAGCTTTTAAGGGTGTATTAGACGGCAAACTTTATTTGGTTGATTTTGCAAAAGAAGAGGCCGGTCTAGATGCATGCTTAATAGCTAAGACTAGCATGGGCTGGCTGTGGCATCGCCGCTTAGCACATGTGGGGATGAAGAACCTTCACAAGCTTCTAAAGGGAGAACACGTGATAGGTTTGACTAACGTTCAATTCGAAAAAGATAGACCTTGTGCAGCTTGTCAAACAGGTAAACAGGTGGGAGGAGCTCATCACAGCAAGAATGTGATGACCACTTCAAGACCGCTGGAGCTGCTGCATATGGACCTCTTCGGACCCGTCGCCTATCTGAGCATAGGAGGAAGTAAGTATGGTCTAGTTATTGTTGATGACTTTTCCCGCTTCACTTGGGTATTCTTTTTGCAGGATAAATCTGAAACCCAAGGGACCCTCAAGCGCTTCCTCAGGAGAGCTCAAAATGAGTTTGAGCTCAAAGTGAAGAAGATAAGGAGCGACAACGGGACCGAATTCAAGAACCTTCAAGTAGAGGAGTTTCTTGAAGAGGAAGGGATCAAGCACGAGTTCTTCGCTCCCTACACACCACAGCAAAATGGTGTGGTAGAGAGGAAGAATAGGACGCTCATCGACATGGCGAGGACGATGCTAGGAGAGTTCAAGACCCCCGAGTGCTTTTGGACGGAAGCCGTGAACACGGCTTGCCACGCCATCAACAGGGTCTACCTTCATCGCCTCCTCAAGAAGACGTCGTATGAGCTACTAACCGGTAACAAACCCAATGTATCTTATTTTCGTGTATTTGGGAGCAAGTGCTACATTCTAGTAAAGAAGGGTAGAAATTCTAAGTTTGCTCCCAAAGCAGTAGAAGGGTTTTTATTAGGTTATGACTCAAATACAAAGGCGTATAGAGTCTTCAACAAATCATCGGGCTTGGTTGAAGTCTCTAGCGACGTTGTATTTGATGAGACTAATGGCTCTCCAAGAGAGCAAGCTGTTGATCTTGATGATGTAGATGAAGAAGATGTTCCAACGGCCGCTATGCGCACCATGGCGATTGGTGATGTATGACCACAGGAACACTTGGAGCAAGATCAACCTTCTTCCTCAACAAAGGTGCATCCCCCAACTCAAGACGATGAACAGGTTCATCAACAGGAGGCGCATGATCAAGGGGGAGCACAAGATGATCATGTGATGGAGGAAGAAGCGCAACCGGCACCTCCAACCCAAGTTCGAGCGATGATTCAAAGGGATCATCCCGTCGACCAAATTCTGGGTGACATTAGCAAGGGAGTAACTACTCGGTCTCGATTAGTTAATTTTTGTGAGCATTACTCTTTTGTCTCTTCTATTGAGCCTTTCAGGGTAGAGGAGGCCTTGCTAGATCCGGACTGGGTGTTGGCCATGCAGGAGGAGCTCAACAACTTCAAGCGGAATGAAGTTTGGACACTGGTGCCTCGTTCTAAGCAAAATGTTGTGGGAACCAAGTGGGTGTTCCGCAACAAACAAGACGAGCACGGAGTGGTGACGAGGAACAAGGCTCGACTTGTGGCAAAAGGTTATGCCCAAGTCGCAGGTTTGGACTTTGAGGAGACTTTTGCTCCTGTGGCTAGGCTAGAGTCCATTCGTATCCTGCTAGCATATGCCGCTCACCATTCTTTCAGGTTGTACCAAATGGATGTGAAGAGCGCTTTCCTCAACGGGCCAATAAAGGAGGAGGTGTACGTGGAGCAACCCTCTGGCTTCGAGGATGAACGGTACCCCGACCACGTATGTAAGCTCTCTAAGGCGCTCTATGGACTTAAGCAAGCCCCAAGAGCATGGTATGAATGCCTTAGAGACTTTCTAATTGTTAATGCTTTCAAGGTTGGGAAAGCCGATCCAACTCTTTTTACAAAGACATGTGATGGTGATTTGTTTGTGTGCCAAATTTATGTCGATGACATAATATTTGGTTCTACTAATAAAAAGTCTTGTGAAGAGTTTAGCAGGGTGATGACGCAGAAATTCGAGATGTCAATGATGGGCGAGTTGAACTACTTCCTTGGGTTCCAAGTGAAGCAACTCAAGGACGGCACCTTCATCTCTCAAACGAAGTACACGCAAGATCTGCTGAAGCGGTTTGGGATGAAGGACGCCAAGCCCGCAAAGACTCCGATGGGAACCGACGGACACACCGACCTCAACAAAGGAGGTAAGTCTGTTGATCAAAAAGCATACCGGTCAATGATAGGGTCATTACTTTACTTATGTGCTAGTAGACCGGATATTATGCTTAGCGTATGCATGTGTGCTAGATTTCAATCCGATCCTAAGGAGTGTCACTTAGTGGCGGTGAAGCGAATCCTTAGATATTTAGTTGCTACGCCTTGCTTCGGGCTCTGTATCCAAAAGGGTCTACCTTTGACTTAATTGGATATTCAGACTCCGATTATGCTGGATGTAAGGTCGATAGGAAGAGTACATCGGGGACGTGCCAATTCTTAGGAAGGTCCCTGGTGTCATGGAATTCTAAGAAACAAACCTCCGTTGCCCTATCCACCGCAGAGGCCGAGTATGTTGCCGCAGGACAGTGTTGCGCGCAACTACTTTGGATGAGGCAAACCCTCAGGGACTTTGGCTACAATCTGAGCAAAGTCCCACTCCTATGTGATAATGAGAGTGCTATTCGCATGGCGGAAAATCCTGTTGAGCACAGCCGCACAAAGCACATAGACATCCGGCATCACTTTTTGAGAGACCACCAGCAAAAGGGAGATATTGAAGTGTTTTATGTTAGCACCGAGAACCAGCTAGCCGATATCTTTACCAAGCCTCTAGATGAGAAGACCTTTTGCAGGCTGCGTAGTGAGCTAAATGTCTTAGATTCGCGGAACTTGGATTGAATTGTAGCATACATGTGTTTATGCCTTTGATCATGTTCATTCTGCATTTTGTTGCTTATTGTGGTGCTCAAGTTGTACAAACACTCCCTGGACCTCACAAGTCCGTTGCAAAGTGATGCACATGTTTAGGGGGAGATGTGTTACAACTTGACCCTTTGAGACTAACCATATGCTTGAGTTTGCTTTAGTCTCGAAGGAGAATTGAAAGGGAAAAGGTGGACTTGGACCATGAAAGACTTCCACTGCACTCCGATGAGAGGGTAACTTATTCCAAGTCCATCTCATGAACTCTTATTGCCATTTGCTCTTAATTGAAGATCTTGGTGAGGCAATGGGGTTAAAGGGCCAAAGTTGATCCCGTTTTGGTGCTTGATGCCAAAGGGGGAGAAAATAAAGGCCAAAGAAATAAATGGATCAGCTACCACTTGAGAGATTTTGAAAATAGTAGAATAGAGCTTTTGGTTTGTTCAAAACTCTTGCATTGTCTCTTTTGTCAAAAGTTGGCTTCTTGTGGGGAGAAGTATTGATTATGGGAAATAGGGAGAGTTTTTTTTGAAATCTTTGATCAGTCTCTTTAAGAATGACTCTCTTTATGCTTCAACATGTGTGTTTGACTTAGAGATAGAGATTTGAGTTTGATTTGCAAAAACAAACCAAGTGGTGGCAAAGGATGATCCATATATGCCAAAAATGAATCAAAATAGATTTGAGTTCTATTTGAAGTGATTGTGCACTTGTTCTAGTTGCTTTATGTTGTGTTGGCATAAATCACCAAAAAGGGGGAGATTGAAAGGGAAATGTGCCTTTGGGCCATTTCTAAGTATTTTGGTGATTGAGTGCCAACACAAGTGCTTAAATGTGAATATATGCCCATGGATGAACAAAGTGCAAATCACAAGTAAAGGTATGTTTCTAAGCCTTAGTACATTGGTTTTGTGTACTAATATATTTGTCTAAGTGTTAGAAACAGAAAGAAGAAGAAAAGGAGAATGTTGGCTGTGTGCAGCCAACAGGCTGTTTCGGTCTGGGGCACCGGACTGTCCGGTGGTGCACCGGACAGTGTCTGGTGCGCCAGGCTGCCTCGACCTGAAGACGCCGCTCTCGGGAATTTGCCGACGGCGTACGGCTAAAATTCACCGGACTGTCCGGTGTGCACCGGACTGTCCGGTGAGCCAACGGTCGGCCGAGCCAACGGTCGGCCGCGGAATCTGCGCGCGACACGTGGTCTGGCCAACAGTCGGAAGGAGGCACCGGACTGTCCGGTGTGCACCGGACTGTCCGGTGCGCCAGATCTGCAACGGTCGGCAACGGTCGGCTGCGCTGTTTATGGAAATAAATCGGGCACCGGACAGTGTCCGGTGTGCACCGGACTGTCCGGTGCGCCCGACGACAGAAGGCAAGGATGGCCTGCCAGATTTGTTCTCAACGGCTCCTAGCTGCCTTGGGGCTATAAAAGGGACCCCTAGGCGCATGGAGGAGTACACCAAGCATTCCTACAACATTCCTAAGCACCAAGACATCGATCTCACGCATTCGTTTCGTTGTGATAGCATATAGAGCTCTTGTGGAGTCGTGAACTCTTTGAGTTGTGTTGCGAGCTCTTGTTGCTGCTTGTGTGCGTGTTGTTGCTCTGATCTTTTGAAGTCTTGTGTGCGTTGCTCATTCCCACCCTTGCTCTGTGTTTCTTTGTGAACTTCAATTGTAAGGGCGAGAGGCTCCAAGTTGTGGAGATTCCTCGCAAACGGGATTGAGAAAAAGCAAGCAAAACACCGTGGTATTCAAGTGGGTCTTTGGACCGCTTGAGAGGGGTTGATTGCAACCCTCGTCCGTTGGGACGCCACAACGTGGAGTAGGCAAGCGTTGGTCTTGACCGAACCACGGGATAAACCACTGTGTCATCTCTGTGTTTGATCTCTTGTGGCAGTGTGTTTTGTTGAGACTCCTCTCTAGCCACTTGGCATTAATTGTGCTAACACTTAACAAGTTTTTGTGGCTATAAGTTTAAGTTTTACAGGATCACCTATTCACCCCCCTCTAGGTGCTCTCAAGCCTACCCCTTACCGCCTTAATAAGTAGTAGAGACTTAGCATTGATCGAAACACGAGATTGGGTTGCTGGGGGAACTTAATTGCTCATCGGGGCGGGTCATGGCCGCACCTCCACCTTACGATGTGGGCAGGGGTATGGGTGACCCGATTGGGGGCATATGGGCCGATTGGGGGCATATGGGCATTTATCGTGCTCGGTTTGGTCGGGCGTTCGTGCTCACTCGATTGGATCGGGAATTGGGGTCTCGGGGGCCAGGATGGCGTGCGTCGGCCATGGCCTCCACCGCAGCTGGCAACACGCTACCGTCGCTAGCCATCTGGCGGGGGTGGTGGTGCATGGGGTCGTCGATCGCCCAATCAGTGGCCAGGATTAGAAGCCAAATATCGATTCGGGTAGATCCGATCGGGTCTGTTCGATCCAGAATCCATGTGTTTGGTTGCCTGTATCTATCGGTGCTTGCATCGTGAGATGCAATGAGCTGGTGTTTGGTTGTTGTCAACCATACTCTACGCGTGCGAGGTGTGTGTACCTGCATGCAGATGTGGAGTCAGGCTCGCACGATACGTAAAGCACCCTGGGCCAGGCTCTGCAGACACGAGCAAATTGGTCGCATCTCTGGAGTCAGGCTCCCGCTGGCTTGGCTCATGCAGCTGCACTACCGGGAAGCCAACCAAACATGCGGAATGTGCAAGTAAGTGATGTTATGAGCGTTTTAAATCTTGGGCACCGATTTTCAATCCAATGGCAAATAGTGCACACCGGTTCAGTTATATAGAGGATCTAATCGTGGTTGTGGGATTTGGATTCTACGGACCAGCTCGGCAGATACCCCTTCGACTACAGATAGTTTCTAAAAGCCTCTGGAGTTTTTAATATTTAACCCTCCATTCATACATGTTGAAAAAACCACCATAGATTAGTCTTATATATTCTAAAGTAGCCCCTACACTTGTTAGTTATAATGGTCGCGGTCCATCGAGTTCCAGAGTTTATAAAATTAATATAGGGGATGATTTTTAGTGTAAAAATAATATTCAAGTAAACTAGAAATCCATATGTTTTGTATTTTAACTTTGATTTTAGTGATTCTTGAACCTACTATTTCGTAGCAGCGTGTAAAATATTATTACGCATTTTGTTCTTATGTTTGGTATGTTGTTATTTTCATGTAATCCTTGTCTATCTGTATGTATTGATGAGATTAGAAGCGAGGTCACGAGATATCTGAAGCCCAAATTGGAGAAGTACCTAGAGTTGCTTCAAAAAAGCAAGTTGTGTCCTTAATCACTTTCTTTAACCCAATAATGATCTGTTAATCATCGTGGCACTGTTAGATTAAGCTGATGGGACCTAATAGGTTACTTAGTTTTATTTACCCTATACCTTGCAAACAAATGGATTATTGGGTAGTCTTGTTATTGCTCTACCTGGTTTTGGGATTAACGATACTTATGATTCATGACCATGTTCCATTATGATTTATTAATGTTGGTTATCAATTATTGTTCATGATAAGATCATTGTGTTAATTGAAACATAGAGAGGCACCCGAGAAAACAGTGCTACCACAAGTGTAGTATGAGACGCCATTGACTGACTAATTAGAAAAGCTAGTGGAGGACTACCTTACCCGAAAGGGGCAACCGTGGTATGAGAAGCTGCCATTATAGGGAGGTTCTCGGGTCGATCATGCTGCGATTGCTTTTTGGACGAGGGATTCCTATATCGTCCCCTTCTCGCAGAAATCATAGCGGGTTTTCTTGAAAAGAAAATGGCCTCAACTATTTTCTATAATCGATTTTGGTGTTTGATGACCATCAAAAACCATATGGACTAACTAGTTTGCCTAGTTGATATTTTTATCATGTGCATAAAGTCCACATGAACATACAAAGAAAATAACCTTGGGGAATTCTACACAATTTGAGCAAAACAGAATTGTTGTAGCCTGTGGCGCACCAGACACTATCCGGTGCCCTGGCTGAGCACTCCGCGAACTGGCCGCTCTCGGGAATTCTTGGCGCTCGTCCACTAAAATTCACCGGACTGTCCGATGAGACAATGGAGCAACAGTCAACTTCACTCAACGGTCGACCGTGCGACTACGCGCGCAGTCTGTAGTACCAGAAGTCAGAAACAGTCTGCAACGACAGGTCGCACCAGACTGTCCGGTGTGCCATTGGACTGTCCGGTGCAGCAAAAGGATAGAAGACTTCAACGGTCAACTGCTCCAAACTCCAACGGTCTGCTAACGTGGCACACACCGGATAGTAAATAGTGTTGTGTCTGGTGCACCACCGGACTATCCGGTGTGCCCATCGACAGAGAAGTTAGCCAACGGTTGAAAATAGTGGTTGAGACTATAAATACCCCCAACCATCACATTTCAAGCCACCCAAACATTCCAACCTTCTTATTCAATACTAGAGCAAAATCATACAATCCAAAGACACAATCAAAACATCAAATCCTCTCCAAGTTCCAAAATCAAGTCAAGTGATCAAAAGTGCTTAGTGACTTGAGAGAGAGGATGTTTTGTGTTTCGTTTGTTCCTCTTATTGCTTTCTTCATCTCTCTCTAATCTATCTAAGTGTTTTGTAAAGCTTGCAAGAGTCACCTAATTGTGTAGTGATCCTTGTGGGGTCTTAGTGACCCGTGAGATTGAGAAGAAGCACTCGATTGGTCTAAGTGATCGATTGAGAGAGGGAAAGGGTTGAAAAAGACTCGGCCTTTGTGGCCTCCTCAACGGGAAGTAGGTTCTTTGGAACCGAACCTCGGGAAACAAATCATTGTGTCCTTTTGTACTGATCACCACTATTTGATTTGTTTCTTTCCTTTCCCCTCGCATTAAAAGTTCTCTTGCTCATATTGTTTTGAGTTTGCTCCCAAAGTTGTCCACATTGATTGAGCAACTCATAGCGAGAAGAACTATCTTCCATACTCTGAATTCACTATTATTTATTTCTAACCTTAACCCCGGGCGAAGTGCGTGTTCATATAATTTTTAGGTTTCGTCTATTCACCCCCTCTAGGCGATTTTCATTTCTGAAGCTAGTGAAATTTTGTGAAGACCATGTAGTGGACCCTGCCTCATCTCCTCGATAGAGATGAATGAAAAGTTGTGATCCCTTGACAAATGAGTAACACGACTTATGAGTAAAGATGTGCAACCTTTGGAGTTTAAAACTGGTATATCAGCCATGCTCACGGTCAAGAGTGGCTCAGACCCTCACATATGTAATTTATAGAATTAAACTTAACATGTCATTTATTGCATTGCATTGTGGGAATTATTAATTGTGATCTCTTATTTAATTAGGATGTTATTTACTTATACTTATTAATTGATAATAAAATTTTGACCAACTTATTAAAAGCAATGCTCGGCCTTAATCATTCTCCTTAGTAAGCCTTACACTATACTTTTCAAAACAGGTAAAGAACAGGTACCACTAAGATGGGAGCATGAAAGATGATACAATGAGTTTGAAGAGGTATATGTCGTCGTTCCCAGTCAACTATGGTTACGGAGGATCATTATCGTCATATAACGTAATTATTTAGTTATTTTGTACAAAACCGCTATTATATAACAAAGATGTGACATTGATTTTTGTACCATGAGTCATCATATGTGTGAGACTTGATCCTAGCACACATTTGATAAGCGTCCAAATTTGCACTTAAATCCGGGTGTGACAGAATAGAAGTTGGTCCACTAGGTATATTCATCACATCTGATAATTGGTTTGGTATATATTTGTGGGTTGTAACCGGGATTCTTTACCCCCTCTCAGGGGCGGACCCAGCCAAAAGTTTGAGTGGGGGCCTAAAACCTGAGTGGGGACCTAAATAGAAGACTACTTACTAATGGACCTTTATAACTATATTGAATAAGATAAAAACTCCACTAGAACCAGAAAATTGAGTACGGGCCCGTGCCCCTACTCAGCCCAACGTGGGTCCGCCCCTGCCCCCTCTCTTAATATTCTCTTAATATTGATAACTAGGTGAACGCCCGTGCGTTGCTACGGAATGAACATGCTATGATAAGATATATTCAAATTTAAAAAAAAAATCTAATTTTCATTTTATCGTTTTGTTATCATCTTTTAAAGTTCTTCATTTTGTTTCCTTGTAACAAACCTATTTGGTGGACCTACACGTGCTTGTACTTAGATGCAATAAATGATATTATGTATTATAAATTTCTACTTGTTATTTTTCTACCTTAGCACAAGTCGGTTGCTGATCATTAACCAATTTTGATTAATTTAGGTTACAAGAGCATATTACTTGAGTGGTCGATAAGCATTGCATCTTAATGTACATGGTGGATTTGTTCGATGTGTAAGACTTATGTAAAAATTCTTAACTTTAAAAGATGACAACTTACAGAAGTGCTAAAATCCAGTGAGAGCAACACATAACAATAATAAAGTTACTGGAGCTCAAAAGAAAAACTGGGAGAAAACATATCGGGGGCCAGTCCTTCAGTAACATCCACGTAGTTCCAGCCTTCCAGGAAATGGCTGGCTCCTAGGAAGCACATCCGCTTGTCTGTTTAGTGTCCGGGACTTGTTCCGCAACTGTCTTGAAGTAACTGGGGGCACACAAAACGGACAAATAACAAATGCGTATCTATGATTAGAACAGCAAATCAATCTAAAAGTCGCTAGGATTTGGCAACCTGCACGGACATAGGATGACCTGAACCCTCCTAGCATCTTTTTTTGCTCCCTTTTTGTTATAAAAAGGTTCTTCTTTGCTCTTTTTTCCCAATAAAAAACTAGTAAATGTGTTTTGGTAGAACTTCAGCAAGACCATAATCTAGTAAAAATGACATGGACTGAACTTTGTATCCGAACAAGAATCAGAAGACGCTTTTACTTACATGTCTTGGTCATGCTCATGCTCCAAGGCGAGCCTAGCGATGCATAGGAAAGCAGTATCGATGTTGTGGTCCTCCTTCGCAGAGGTCTCGAAGTATGGAATATCGCCCTTAGAGGCGCACCATTCCCTCACTTTCTTCTCCAGAACCTGCGGGAAAGGCAAAGAGACTGCAGAGTATTTCGAATCTATATATATATGAGAAAGCTTGAGCATTCAGGAAAACTGACCATCCGTTTGCTCCCGCCATCTAAATCAATCTTGTTCCCGACCAAAATGAACGGAAAGCGCTGAGGATCCGATGGGCCAGCCTGAAAGGGGGACAAGATGGTGAATCCTTCGGTTAGCGTTAGAGTACTCACATCATGCAACACGCATGCACTGCACTTAACAACGAAACCGAAACGTAGGCAAGGTTCTACCGGTTTTCTTTTATTTTCTTTTGATTTTGGGTGTAAAAATGAAGTCTATGTAAATCATAATGAACTTGTCGTGGATGAGACTATACTGACGATCATCTGAATATTTATCTTTATCTTTTGTATTTTATTCTCAACCACATGAATAGCTGCTATTGTAACCAGACATCCAGAAAGATACATGCTCGTGGGAGATGTGGCTTACTTGATTGAGGAACTCATCATGCCAGGTATCGAGCGTATTAAAGCTTCTCCTAGTAGCTATCTTTCTTGTTTTTCTTGTTGATGGGAATCTGTGGCAGAATTTTAATGTAAGTTAATAACAGACAAGATAGCTTACTAAGCGACCGATGGGGTTAGGCCATTATTACATAACACATAGCATCAGAGAGGCAAAGGAGGAAGGTTTACTTGCCTTACCCATGAAGGTCACAAAAGCAGTCTTAAGGCCAAGCACATCAACAGATCAACTATTCTCCTACAAGAGAAAAAACATCAATACATCTGGTCAACAATATTAATAATGACTCGTGGCATATCAAAAAATCGTACTAACACTTTTATAAGGAAAATAACACAATGTGGTTATAGAAATGTATTTTGTCACCCTTCTCCTAAGGGTTGGAACAACCTTGAAAATGCTTTCTTCTCCCGATCTTAGATGTGAGAAATCTGCCAGAATTGCCAGTGCACATCCAGAAAAAGATGTGGTATGAACTTAAGTTCTTATTTTTGAACTTGTATGAACTTAAGTCCGAAGATTCATAGAAGTAGTAAAGCAACCTTCTTTGCGGCAGCAAGCTCTCGGTTAATTCCTCCTTGAGGATGTCAAAAACAAAATCCAATGGTTTCAGTTGTGAACACAAACCATCGTTTGACTCTTAACGACAACATTAATGTGGTCGAGCGCATTATGTACCTGCAAATGTGGTACACTGTGAAACATGAGGTGTTTGTACGGAGCTTTGAATTGACTATGACGACACGAAAGTAATTCACTATAGGGACACTAAAAGTAAGTCCAACCAACACCAAGACTATCAACAATTCTCTATCCACATCTTGTGTTCTTACGGTGGGAGAGCAGAAAATCGCAGCACTGTATCCAAACCTAGGATCACAAAAGGACAATTCGATCTCCAGGAAAATCTACAACAACAATTTTCAATTGATCACCATCAGATCAAGCTAATAAACGTCTATGTGCAGCCGACATGAGCATTACACATAAACGTAGACATGCACATGTTGTTTAATGAGATATTTGAGTCGGCCTCAGTGTCGCAAGCGTGTCAGAAAAAGAGATACATCATTTTACTAATTATATTAGATACTATTTTGGTAGCAATCAATGCAACTGTACACTCTAATCCAGTAATCCTCATAGAAGACTATAGCCATCAAATCCATTTTGTTTGGTTAAAAAAGATACCCACCATATTCATTACAAAAATGGCTTCAATTAACCCCCTCCTAAATCTATATCTAGAGATTCACCTCTGTCATTCTGACATATTATATCCAAAATAAGTCCAAAACTTCATATAAATTATCTATCATTGCAATAAAAAGCTAAAGTATGTGCATGAATTGCCCTCCTCTGTTGGTACTTAAAACACTAAATAACCCCTAGACCATATCTATATTATCCACCCACAACATTTAAATATTAAACAGTCCAAATTAACCTCTAAATTTACATAGGTTAGAAAAGTATACAAAATAATTGATGAATAAAGTTTATCGTAACTAAACAAAGGTAAGAAAGTATCTGTAGATTTATACATCGGGTATAAACTTAAAATATGGAAAAAACAAAGACAGAGGACTAAATAAATATTTTACTTGTGGAGGTACATGTAAATAAATTTCTGGACAAATTGGGGCAGCTATCTCTCAAACTTGCCCAATTGATGTATGAGAAATACATCTAGTTTACCTTCTGGATACTTGAGGAGTGATGTCCCATTACAAAACTGATAAATGCACTATTTCATTGTCAAGATGATTCACTTTATAAAAAGAAAATACCATAGACAAATGCATCAAGTATATGCAAATGTGTTATCAGGTATAAACTTAGAATATGGAAAAAAACAAAGACAGAGGGCTAAATAAATATTTTACTTGTGGAGGTACAGGTAAATAAATTTCTGGACAAATTGGGGCAGCTATCTCTCAAACTTGCCCAATTGATGTATGAGAAATACATCTAGTTTACCTTCTGGATACTTGAGGAGTGATGTCCCATTACAAAACTGATAGATGCACTATTTCATTGTCAAGATGAATCACTTTATAAAAAGAAAATACCATAGACAAATGCATCAAGTATTTTTGCCAGGACAGAACAAGAACAACAGTAATATTAGGATATTCATGTGTGTCAAGAGAGAACAGGGATGGCTGAGCAGGCTCAGGAGGAACTGCATGGTTATTAAGGGCATCTACATGATTACATATAGGAATCAACTAAAATCGATACTCTTCTTATTGAAAATTTCTAATTATGTCCACTGACAGTTAAGATTCAAACACATTTGCTACATATAGAACAAATCTCTACTACTTATTAAGAGAGCAATAGTAGTCTGCCTCTCACATGTTCTGCCATCAGTGTGTTCTGCCGTTCTGCCATCTACCCCACCCAGAGCAAAAGTAACACACGAACGTGAGAATTGAAGCCACCAAACACAATATAGTTCAACCATAGAGTTCTTATTCATAAGACTGAGCTAACGCTTATAAGCCGCTCTATGCCTCTTTTACTAGCCGATACGGTACTAAGTTTTTTGCAATACAATGCAACAACATAGCAGTGCAAGCGTCCTGGGCTAAATTTTTAGTGCGGCCCATACTCCAGCTACGTTTGGCGCGGCCCATATACACCAGCGACGATAGCGTTCTTCATTTGTAACCTCCTTATCCGCGACGCCCTGCCCAACCCCTCTTCTCCGAGTCAGTTCCCCTCTCAATCCCCTCCCGCACTTTGCCGATGCCAGAGACGTCCGCGAGCTCCCCTTCCTCCTTCCTGCATCGGGAGCCGGCAGGCCTCGTCCACTCCCTTCCTCCATCGACCATCGATGCGGCATCAGCGAGTTTGCTTACGGGCTATCTCAGCCGAGCCTATCTCGTCCATGCCGCCTTCCCTTTCTCATCCCAAACCCTAGCCCTAGCGCCGGCCTCCACGCAACACCCCATCCCTCCAGCGACGCCAAGACAGAGAGGGGAACAATTGGGGACAGGGAAGCCATGGCCACCAGCACGATGAAGCTGTCGCCGTCGAAGAAGGCAAGAAGAAGAACAACTCCTTGCCGTCGGCCGCTGCACCGACCCCTCCGCCGCCGGAGGGCACTATGGATCCGAAGGCCTGCCCCCCGCTGCCTGGAACCTTAACCCTAGCCGCTGCCATTAGTAGCAGGCTAGCAGTGTCGATTTTGTCCCCCTTCATTACATTTGATTGGCGGTGAATTGGGCTCCGTTTTGATGATTCCTTGGGTTCGTTGGACGGCAGGAAACAAGATCCTCTAGAGGTTTGTGCTGTTTGGCGTGAGTTTTTTGGGGCCGATTTGCTTTGCTCGCATGGGGGATCATGTCACGGTGGATGTTGGGGAGCTCGTAGCGTCCCGAGTCGTTGAGACAGCGCGGTTAGTGTCCGGCGCCAAGGAGGAAACAGAGGCGCTGGACGCTGGTTGAGATGGTGGAGTGCCGCATTTGCCAGGAAGAGGACCTCAGGAAGAACCTCGAGAGCCCCTGCGCTTGCAACGACAGTCTCAAGGTGTGTGCTGGCTTACTTCTCTTCAAACCAGAGATTCTGGGTCCATCATCCCATCTTGCTTATGTTGTTTGCCTCTGGTTCATTCTATTGTCAATTCATAGATGAGAAATTCTTAAATATAAGTATATAAAATGCACGCATCAACAGAGCAAAATATCACATTAAGACTTAGCCTGCAGCTTTGTTAGGGCGTAAGAGCAGCTTCAAAAGGTGACTAGAACATACCCCAAAACCCGTTTTAGACATGGAAACAAAAAATGTCTCCCATCCAACAGCTCCCCCAAGTTCTGCCAAAATATCCGGCATCCCGCATCCGAGTGCCATCCTCCCGCAAATTTAGGTTTGTAGCACGCGAAGTCGACAAGGTATACTGGCCACAGGCGCTTGAGAAAATACGAGAGAGATACGAGCACTCGAGCAGTAGCAGCAGCAGCACCGCGGCGAGCCGCACGATGCCGGTGAGCGGTTGAGCGAGTAGAGCTTGTCCTTGCCGACGAGGAGTATGCTGCCATGGCGAGGAACGGTGGTGCAAGCGCGAGCTGGACCCATGAAGAGGCCATGGGATGGCACCGGAGAGCAGGCCGATCCGCCGATGCAGACGTACTTGAGGTGACATCGTGCGGAAGGTTCAGCAGCCGGTGCTAGATCGAACCTGCTTGGCTTCACAGCAGCCACGACGAAGCTGCTGGGATCTTGACGACCAAGCTACTTGAGGTTAATCTGGTTCAACGAAGTTTGTTTTAAAGTTTTAGGGGTTAGTTATTAGCAATCTAATGTGGGTTTATAATTATTTGGGGAAAAGAAATTTTCGACAGACCCCAATAAAATGTTTTTAGAGAGAATCTTTTAGTGTTCTCTGGAGTTGCTCTAACATAGCTGTTGGTTTCCATGCTGATTGCTAACTAATGCACTCTGTATAAATTGTTACTTTAGATGTTGTGGCTTTTCAGATAAATCTCTATATTAGGATGTGCCCGTGTGTTGCCACGAAAGTTAAAAATTAGAATAAAACATAGATACAGAATATCAAGCATGACTATAATATATAAATTCTATTTTTGTGATATAATATTTTATTGAATAATTTGTGTGTTTTTTTAACACACTAGCATTACACATACTCAAATAGAATTATATATATATATATAGTCATGCTTATATTACATATTTATGTTTTATTCTAATTTCAAACTAATTATGCATGTTGTTGGGGCGAAGGCAAAGACGCCACCCTTCGCTCGAGGCCTCCGCCGCAGCGGATGATCTGACAGAGACAAAGCGGGCAGGGACACCCTTCGCTCGATTCGGCACTTTGACGAAGGCCTGCGGCGAAGTCTTCCCGCGGCGCGGCCTCGTTCAGTCCCAAGGCCCACGTGTGATCAGGCCCATTGTAACGTGCCCCGCGTGGCCGCCTCTGTATTATGGGCCTAACTTGTAAAGGCATACTTGTAATTACTCCTTGTAACCCTGCTTTATGGGAATATTCTGGGGATAAACTAGGTGTCTGAGGGCACATGCGTCCTTAACACAAGGCGTTGGGCACTTGGATACCTATAAATACCCCCGCACAGTGCCCGTGAGAGGCTAGATTAACAGAGCTATTGCCCCCGAGCACGTAACCCTGTTGTCACCACTGTTCCCCCTTGTTGGCCTACTTGCTGCTGAGCGCAAGTTCCAACATTTGGCGCCCACCGTTCGTGCTACGACCAAACCACCCGCGATGGCACCCAAGAGAGCTAACCCGAAGGCAGACGAGGCTGCGAAGGCAGCACTACTTGCCGCAAGGAAGGGCAAGGCCCTCGCCCTCACCCAATCCACCCACCAAGAGCCCACCGACGACAATATTCCCCGCACCTGCGAAGACGACACCCTCCGCACCTGCGGACTCGAAGGACAATCGCAGCCGCCCCCAGGCTTCGCCCCACTGGAGGGCGCGGATCTCACCGAGGACGGCGAGGTCCTCGGCGTCTCAACAGAAGAACAGCTACAGCTGCGTGCCCTGCGCCTCAAGAACCGCAATCTCCAGAGGCAGAAAGAGATACTGGAGGCCAAGCGCCAGCGTGTGTCCGCACTAGCCAAGGTGCGGCAAATGATACGCGACGAGGAGCAGAAGTCCCAAAACCTCGAGCGCGAGATCGCGCTGATGCAGCGCGAAGGCCACCTCGGTCCACAGCAAGATCCACCCCTCCAGCAGCGCGCACAACCGGAAGACATGCGCGAGGGCCACCTCGGCCTGCAGCATGGCCCACCCCCGCAACACCGGGCGCAGACGGAGAACCCGCGTTTCCCCCAGCATGACTACGCCTTCCAGCACAGCGCGCCATTCCAAGGGGTCAACTACCTCGACGAGTGAAGTCCCCTGGCGCCACACCTGCAAGTGACACCTTGGCCAGCTAACTTCCGAGCAGGGGCATATCCCAAGTACAACGGCAGCACCGACCCGGCACAGTACATAATGAGTTATCAAGTCGCCGTTGCATCCGCCGGAGGGGACGACGCCACAATGGCGAAGTCTTTCATCATCGCTCTAGAGGGCCCAGCACTCACCTGGTTCACCAGATTGCCTCCGCTGTCCATTGATTCGTGGAGAAGTCTCAGGGACAAGTTCCTTCTCAACTTCCAAGGGTACCGTCCAGACACCGACGCTTTGGCCGAGCTCTCGCTTTGCAAACAGCTGGAAAAGGAGACTCTGCGGGAGTATTACCGCAAATTTTTAACACTCAAATCACAACTGCCCTCCGTCGATGATCAGATCGCTATCCACTACGCCATCAGTGGCTTTCGGGCTGGCGTCCTCTACAGCCACTGTATCAGAGATCCACCCAAGAACCTCCAGGAGCTATATCAGCTCTTTGAAAAATATGCCAAATCCGAAGAACTCCACCAGCGCAAGGTTGAGTCACATCGGAAGCCCAAAGATGCCCCGCAGTCCAGCCGCACGTGGACGAGGACTCTGCAACCAGACTCCGGTCGAGATGGCCGCACTCAACAGCAAGTGCACAACATCGCCAACCAGCAGCCTGCTGCTGACCCCCCTCGTCGTCAGGAATATCCCCCCAGGGCCGCGGAAATGGAGCTCGTGGCAGGGGCCGAGGGCGAGCGCAGCCGCCGCGCCGGTTCTACTGCCTTTTCCACGGCGAAGACTGCGCCCACCAAACCAAAGACTGCCCCGAGACGAAGGCCACCAGAGACAGAATGGCGCGGGCGCAGCCAGCCGACAATCCCAGAATTGTCGCGCATAATTACCAGCCACCCCCTCCACCATATATCCACGCTCCCGCTCCACATCCACCGCACCACGCTTACCAACACCATCAGGAAGTACAAATCGTACCTCCTCCGCCCCCACCACCACACCAGCAACACCAAAATATCCCCCATGCCCCAAAGCAGGAAGACTTCGCCGATCAGCCATATCGCGGAGTCATTCACATGATAACAGGGGGGTCCAGCACGGACTTCGACACCAAGCGGCAAAAGCGGGACCACTACCGCAGCATCAACCATGTCGCGTTCACTGGCCCAGTCGTGCAGACGAAGTGGTCCCACATACCGCTAACCTTCGATGCACGAGACGTCGATCTGCGCAGCGCCCCCCACATTGACGCTATGGTCATCAATTGCAGCGTGGCAGGCTGGGACTTACACAAGGTCCTAGTCGACAACGGCAGTCAGGCGGACATCATCTTCCTGCACGCCTTCGACCGCATGGGTATAAGCCACAGCTTGCTGAAGCCTTCGGACAACCCCTTGTATGGTTTCGGCGGCAAGGGCACCTTTCCGGTTGGCAAGATAGAGTTGCCCCTCTCCTTCGGTGTAGCACCCAATGCCCGAAGTGAGCAAGTAACCTTCGACATTGTCGACATGGTATATCCATACAACGCCATCATGGGCCGGGGCTCCATCAATAAGTTCGAAGCCGCCATCCACGGGTTGTACCTATGTATGAAGATACCAGGTCCGCTAGGCGCCATCACAATCTACGGCAACCAGCAGACGACGCGCAACATAGAGCGGGACTTCGTGCCTGGTCAGAGGAACGTACACTGTCTCACGACCCAGCGCGAGGTCCCTGCGCCAGTCAGCCCAACCGACAAGCAGCACGACAAGGCACAGTTGCAGTGCCAAGACGGGACCAAGACTGTCCCCCTCGACCAGGCCACGCCCAAGCAGACAGTCACTATCAGCGAAGACCTCACCTCACTTGAAGAAGAGAAACTTCTCTGCTGCCTGGCCAAGAATAAAGATGTCTTCGCCTGGTCCGCCCTCGATCTGATCGGAGTCAGCCGATCCATAATCGAACACAGCTTGGGCATTGACCCTTCGGTGCGACCCAAAAAGCAGAGGCTTCGCAAAATGTCAGACGAGAAGACAGAGGCCGCCAAGGCGGAGGTGCACCGCCTCCTGGAGGCTAAATTCATCGAGCCAGTGGCTTACCCCACGTGGCTCTCCAATGTTGTGATGGTGCAGAAAAAAAGCGGGAAATGGCGAATGTGCATAGACTTCACCAGTCTCAATAAGGCCTGCCCAAAGGACAATTTCCCGTTGCCACGGATCGACAAAATAGTCGATAGCGCGGCCGGATGCGAGGTCATGTCCCTCCTCGACTGCTTCTCCGGCTATCACCAGATATACATGAAGGAGGAAGACAAGGCTAGCACCAGCTTTATAACACCCTTCGGCACTTATTGCTTTGTCAGAATGCCGGAGGGTCTCAAGAATGCCGGGTCCACCTTCTCCAGACTCACCAAAACAGTACTCGAAGGGCAGGTCGGCAGAAATATATTTACATATGTGGACGACATCGTCGTCGCCAGCAAGAATAAGGAGGACCATCTCGCCGACCTGGCCGAGACATTCGCGAACATGCGAGATGCACGACTCCGCCTAAACCCGGAAAAGTGCGTCTTCGGTGTTCGCCAGGGCAAGATATTGGGCTACCTGGTGTCCCGCCGCGGCATCGAGGCCAACCCAACCAAGATCCAGGCCATCGTCGATATGTCGCCTCCGCAGTCCGCCAGGGACGTCCAGCGCCTGACAGGCAGATTGGCCGCTCCCAACAGATTCATCTCCAGGTCCGCCGAGCGAAGTCTCCCCTTCCTCAAAACACTCCGCGGTGCGAAGGACTTCGCCTGGGGACCGGAGCAAGCAGCGGCCTTCTCCTCACTAAAACAGTACCTGTCGGAGCTGGCCATCCTCACAAGCCCCGACTCCTCGCTCCCCCTATTGCTCTATGTCGCGGCTTCGCCGCACGCGGTCAGCGCGGCACTGGTGCAGGAGCAGACAGTCGAGGGCGCAGTCAGACAGTGCCCTGTTTACTATGTCTCCGAAGTCCTGACACCGTCCAAATGCAACATGATAGAGCTGGAGAAGATCGCCTACGTGGTTATTATGTCCTCGCGCAAGCTGCGCCATTACTTTGAAGCATTCAAGGTCCGAGTCACCTCAGACAGGGGGCTCGGCGAACTATTCAGAAACCCGGAGGCATCAGTGAGGATTGCCAAGTGGGCAGCCGAACTCTCCGGCTACCACATCAGCTTCGAGCCCAGGACAGCTATCAAGTCGCAAGTCCTGGCAGACTTCGTCATCGACTGGACTGGGCCAGTAACACAGCCGGACCCGTCCACAGAGAAGGTCTGGACTATCCATTGCGACGGTGCATGGTGTCATGCGGGGGCAGGCGTCGCTGCAGTCGTCACCTCACCAGCCGGAATCAAACACAGATATGCAGCACGCCTCAGCTTCGCTCTGGAATCCGACAAATGTACAAACAACATAGCAGAGTATGAAGCGGTTATCCTCGGCCTCCGCAAGCTAAGGGCCCTCGGGGTCACCACATGTATCATCAAAACAGACTCCAAGATAGTTGCCGGCCAGGTCGAGAAAGACTATGCAGCAAAAGATCCCGCGCTCATGCAATATCTCGCGGCTATCCGGAGTCTCGAAAGACAGTTCAAGGGATTCACCCTGCAGCATGTGGACAGGGCCAAGAACGAGGAGGCCGATGCATTAGCCAAGGCCGCCGCTAGGGGCGACCCCCTGCCCTCCGACGTGTTCTTTCACACCATCGGCACGCCGGCCGTCCGGAGCCCCGAAGGGCTCCAAATAACCAATGATACCGAGGGCCACCGTATAGTCAACCTAATCATGACCGAAGACTGGCGGGCACCAATAACCCTGTTCCTACAGGGGTATTATCATCCAACCGACGTCAGTGAGGCAAAGCGCCTCAGACATCGAAGCCGGGACTTCACACTGATTGAGGGCCAATTATACAAGAAAGGGGTCAGTCAGCCAATGCTCAAATGCGTCACCGAAACCGAAGGCATGCAGATCCTACGTGAAGTCCACAGTGGCACGTGCGGCTCGCACGCAGGGCCAAGGGCCCTGGCTGCCAAGGTGATCCGACAAGGGTTTTACTGGCCTGCAATGATCTGCGCCGCAAATCGAGTCGCAAGGTCCTGCGAAGCCTGCCAGAAGTTCTCCCCTCGGTCAGGCAACCCCTCGCAATACACAAAGCTGATCGCCCATACATGGCCTCTCCAGCGCTGGGGCCTGGACATTGTCGGGCCCCTGCCCACCGCTCAGGGGAACCTTAAGTTCGCCTTCGTAGCCGTCGAATACTTCACCAAATGGATTGAAGCGAGGGCTGTTTCCACAATCACATCAAAGACTGCCCAAAAAATCTTTTGGCAGAACATTGTTTGCCGCTTCGGAGTACCGTCCGAGCTAACAGTTGACAACGGCAAGCAGTTTGACAGCCAAGATTTTAAGGATTTTTGTTTCTCCATCGGCACCAAGCTTGCCTTCGCTTCAGTCTATCATCCGCAGTCCAACGGGGTCGTGGAGCGTGCCAATGGGAAAATCTTCACAGCTGTCAAGAAGATGCTCCTCGATGAAAAAAAGGCAGATGGACCGACTTGTTACCGGAGGCAGTCTGGGCGTTAAACACAACTGAGTGCAGGGCGACCGGGTTCACTCCTTTCCGCCTTCTATACGGATCGGAGGCAATGACCCCGCAAGAAATAAAGCATGGGTCTCCGCGTACAGCTCCGTCAGCCGTCCCTGACGTGGATGAGCCAACCTCAAAAGATCTCATTGACGGAGACCGGGTCTTCGCCCTGCAGGCCCTAAACAAATACCAAGCCCAGACCAAAGCATGGCGCGACCGCGCAGTCATCCCAAGGGAGTTCAGCGCAGGGGACCTCGTACTCATCCGAACAGCTCGGACGGAGTCCAAGGGCAAGTTGGAGCCCAAGTGGGAAGGCCCCTTCATAGTCAAAACAAAAGCTTCCCCCAGCGCTTACAGGCTCACAACGCCAAATGGCGAGGACCTGGAGCACTCCTGGAATATCGACAACCTTCGCAAATTTTTTGTTTAATCCATTTAGGGCTGAGTTCGCCCTTGTAATTCACCGCAAACAATCTTGTACCGGCCCGCACTCTTTTCCTCCCGGGGGGTGAGGTTTTTAACGAGGCGGAGCCATGTAATATATGTGAGAAAAATCCCCCGCAAAAACATGTGTCGAAAAAAGACCGCGACAACGGTCTTCGGCATTCGACCAATTCGAAGTCACCGCGAGGCTAAGCGCTAGCCACCCTCGCGTGCGACTAAACCGCGCAGAAGTCGCCTAAGGGTGCAGCCGGACTTAGCACAACAAGTGCGAAAAATTCCGATGTCTATCGCGAAGACTAACCGCGCATAAGTCACCTAAGGGTGCAGCCGGACTTAGCACAACAAGTGCGAGAAATTCCGATGTCTATCGCGAAGACTATCCGCGTAGAAGTCGCCTAAGGGTGCAGCCGGACTTAGCACAACAAGTGCGAAAAATTCCGATGTCTATCGCGAAGACTATCCGCGCAGAAGTCGCCTAAGGGTGCAGCCGGACTTAGCACAACAAGTGCGAAAAATTCCGATGTCTATCGCGAAGACTAACCGCGCAGAAGTCGCCTAAGGGTGCAGCCGGACTTAGCACAACAAGCGCGAAAAATTCCGATGTCTATCACAAAGACTCCGCACAAGAGCCGCCCAAGGGCGCAGCCGACCTAGTACAACGAAAGCAGAAACGACAGCAAGACCAACTGTAATCACACCGGCACAGCATAATCAACCATACCAGACAAAGTACACAGCGCCCTCGCAGGCGCAGGCACGCGAGGGCACACAACTCCATTTTACAAGCCCTTACACATACACAAGCGAGGGCACCACACTCTACATCGGCTCAACCTTAGGAATAATGCCCATCTCCCTATAATTAAATAACATTATCCTAAGCTCCTCACCCGCAAAAAGACTTCGCAGCTCCCCTTCCCCTGCACCCGCGGCGGCCGGCAAAGACAGCAGCTCCTGCCGACCAGCCCTACTCACGCGAAGCCGAGCCCCTTCCTCCACACTAACCCTACGCTTTGCAACCGCCCTTCGTCGTCGGCGCCCGGTGCTAGGACCTGGCACGTCTGGCGCGTCAGCAACATGTGGCACAGCCTCCGCCGCAGCCACGTCCAAGGCCGCAAAATAATCCAAGTCCTCCTCCGACGACTCCTCAGTCCACTCAACCGAGCTCCCAGAGTCAGTAAAATCAAAAAACTCAGATACAGACCCATCATATTCATTTCCATCTTCCGCGGTCGAAGCCGCCAAAAACTCAGTAGTAGCGATTGCGTGCGCAGGCCCAAAATCTTGAACCTGCGCAGCAACCAAAATTCAGTACAACATCCAAAAATTCCCCAACCCTAATCACCCACTACGCCACCTGCGAAGGCCCTGCCGCTGCGGGAGCCTCCGCCGAGGCCTCCGCCGCTGCCTCCGCCCCCACCGCCGCGGGATCTTCAGCGCTCGGCACAGCAGCTGCGGGGGCATCGGGCGCGCCTTCGGCCACCTTTGAGGGCAGGTCTTCGCCGGCCGCAGCAGATGCGGGGGCGCCTGGTGCGTCTTCCGCAGTCTCCGGGGTCGGTCCCGGGGCGACTCCAGTCGCGGCCTCCGCAGGGGTCGTCTCCGGGTCAGGCAACGCGCTGTTCAGCGCCCCGAAGTCGTCCACCCGCTCGCCGCGCTCCGCCTAAGACAAAACGCACAAAAATTCAGCAAACACACGCACAGACCGCATCCAGCAAACGCCGAACAAACGACAACGTTACCTGGGCCCTCGCAGCCTCGGCCCGCGCCCTGACCACCTCACGACCGTACGAACCCCACATCCGGTCATAGAGGGCCCCGGCGGATTCCTTCACCATAGGGTCTTCGACCTCAAAGATATCTCGCCCGAAATCCTCATCTGCCTGGTCGAGGGCCTCAAAGTGCCGGCACCCTTCGCGAGAGAGTGCGTTCATCGCCGCCTCGCAGGTGACCAGGGAGGTGAACGACATTAACCCCTCCAAGACAGTGGGGAGCTCCTGCAGTTCCTCCTGCACCCATTCCAGACAGCGAAGCCCGACCTCTCGCTCCGGCACCTCGAAGTCACCGGTCCGCGCACCCAGCTCGCGATATGCAGTCATGAGCTGCGTGCGCGTCCGTTCGGCCTCCGCTCGCATCGCGGCCTCGGCCCCCTCCGCGCGGCTCTCCAGGGCAGAAAGCCGCCCCTGCAGCTCTCCGGCGAGCTCCTTGGCAATATTGCCTTCCGCCCGCGCCAGCCTGGCCTCCGCCTGCGCAGCCTGCTCTTTGGCGATGGCTTCGTTGGCCTCCCTCCTCTCCCCCGCCAGCTGGCGCCGGAGATCAGCCTTCTCCTTCTCCAGGGCGGCCACCTTGTCCGCCAGTTTACGGCACTTGCTGTTGGAGGCCGACTTCTCACGGACAGCGTCAGCATGTTGCGTCCGAAGTCTCTCGACTTCGGCAGACAAAGCTGCCGTAAGGGCCCCCGACGCAGTGCGGCTGGTGAAGTCAGCCACCTGCAGAGCACACGTAAGGCCGTTGCGTAAAAAAAAAATAGCTCAGCGGACCTGGCTCAGCGCCTCCGTCGCCTGACTCAGCGCCTCCGTCACTCCTTTCAGCCGGCGGGTCGCCACGCCCGCCTCGTCCCTGACCAGCGTGAGGGCCGACACCTCGCCTCCGACGCCAGGGGTCTCACCCCTTGCCTTCGGCGCTAGCGCAGCTGTCACGATCGCCGCGCCAGGCGCAGCAAGAGCAAGCTGGCCCTCGTCCGACCCTGCAACGCGTCAACAGATTAAAAATATATATATATATATATATATATATATATATAGACTTACCCCCAAGATAATCATCCACATTAATCTCGGTGCTGAAGTCGGCAACGCGTTTGCCTGGCAGTGGCAACGTCCGAGCCGCCTTCGCAGCCTCCGCCACTCCGCTGGCCGGCAGCACCACCTTCGTCAGTTTGGGGCCTCCGGCGCCCACCGTTGCCTCCGGTGCCTTGCTAGGTGCAGAGGCGCCCGCCTTCACCGGCAGCGGCGGTTTGCCTCCGCCGGAGGCCGCAGCCTTCGCCGCTCCCCGCTGCCTTTTCGGCCGAGCTTCGTGAACCCTCACAGTCGCCTGGCGTTTTTGCGCCGCCCCTTGGCGATCCTTGTCCATCACTGCCCACACAACATGACCGATATTTCGCCCGTAAGGAAAAACTTTCCACCGATGAACCATACGAGATGTAAAACAGTCCTCCTCAGCCGCGCAGGGGATAGGAACATTTCTAGGCCAACAACCCCCGGTAACCCTCAGCATCCGAGCCGAAGACTCCCAGAGCTCGGGCGAAGACATCCTTTCCCCCGGGGCCGCACACGTCCTCATTAACTCTCTAGCAAAACTATCAGACACCCCAAGTCCTCCCAGCGCAGTACCTAATTTTCTCTTTTTTGAGGAGGGGGCGGCCGCCAGCGCAGGGTCGCCTCCAGTCTCCACCGCCGGCTTCTTCCCACGGCGGTCCGCCTCGTCTTGACCAGGGTAGCCGTCGTATGGCAATTGATTTAATTCGAAGACCCTGTTCAAACGTTCATTTGACCCGCGGATATCAAAGCTGCGCTGGCCTTCCGTCCTCGGCACGTAACGCCCCACGAGCCGCACCGCCAAGTCCTCCGCATCACGCACAAAGGCGGCCGGGTCACGGTTTCGCAAATTCAGTGCGAAGGCAGGACTTCGCACCTCCCTTCCTCCGTGAAAAGGCATCTGGCGAGGGCATACTTCGCCCAGCGCCCAGCCGTGCGCCAAGGGCTAGACCCCGTACGCCACGAACTCTTCAACTAAATCACGACCACTGCTCTGACCGACGGCGCACCGAAGGGCCCCTTCGTCTGCATCCTCTTCTGCCACTTCAAAAGACGGATACGCAGAGTAATAGTGAGAGCACATCTCAGACACGGGGAGTCCTTCATGGCCTTCGACAGTGGCCTCAGCAACGTAAAACCAAAATTCATTCCAATTGCCCCACTTGTTGCGGGCGCACGGAACCAACTCCACTACTGGCATTGTGGTTTTGCCGGTCTTCGGCGTAAATGTGCATGACCCGAACTGGGCAACCCCGTCCTCAACCATCCTTTTCTGCCAATGCAAACAATAATTCTTTGCAAAAACTTCAACTGATGGCTGTCCGCCGTACGAAGTCGTCGCCCAGACATACTTCGCCAGCGCCACCATGGCGTTCAGTGTCAGCTGATGTATTTGAACGTTGAATCTACGCAGGACTTCGCCAACAAACCGGTGCGCAGGCAAGCGGAGTCCGGCGACGAAGAACGCCTCGAAAACAACCAACTCGCTCTCCGGCTCGGGGACTTCCTCCGTCCCCGGAGCACGAGCGACTCCGCCGCCAAAGTAGCCCAACCGCTGCATATCTTCAACACGGGCTGACGTCATCCGCGACACACCAAAATCAACAGAGTCGCCGGCGCGCAACTCCTCCACCATCACGCTACTCAACGTCTCCTCAGACGAGGCGGCGGCCGGCGGCGTGGCGTCGGCGGAAGAAGAAGAGGATGGCATTGCTACGTACCGTCGGCGGCGGCGGGCGGCCTGCTTCACTCGAGCCAGAACGCCGGCGAGCAAAACGTGCAGCGGAGGAAGAGGAGCAGGAAGACGGCGGGCGCGGCTAGGGTTTTTGCGGAGCGCGGAAGGCAAAGTTCAAACAGCGCCGACCCCCGCCCCCTTTTATAGGCAGGGCGCGGCTCTTCGGGAAACCCGCAATCCGACAGGCCGCGACGCTTCGGGAAACCCGCAATCCAACAGTACGCCGTCCATCAACGGTCACATCAGAAACCCCCGCGGAACCACTTCGAGCGAGGGCAGCGTCTCCGCCATCTAGCGACGTCTTCGGCACCAGGTGACTTTGTCGAACTGGTCCCTCGGAGGGCAAATGTTGGGGCGAAGGCAAAGACGCCACCCTTCGCTCGAGGCCTCCGCCGCAGCGGATGATCTGACAGAGACAAAGCGGGAAGGGACACCCTTCGCTCGATTCGGCACTTTGACGAAGGCCTGCGGCGAAGTCTTCCCGTGGCGCGGCCTCGTTCAGTCCCAAGGCCCACGTGTGATCAGGCCCATTGTAACGTGCCCCGCGTGGCCGCCTCTGTATTACGGGCCTAACTTGTAAAGGCATACTTGTAATTACTCCTTGTAACCCTGCTTTATGGGAATATTCTGGGGATAAACTAGGTGTCTGAGGGCACATGCGTCCTTAACACAAGGCGTTGGGCACTCGGATACCTATAAATACCCCCGCACAGTGCCCGTGAGAGGCTAGATTAACAGAGCTATTGCCCCCGAGCACGTAACCCTGTTGTCACCACTGTTCCCCCTTGTTGGCCTACTTGCTGCTGAGCGCAAGTTCCAACACATGTTTTCTTGTGTTAATTGATTTGTTTTCTGTACTTCCACAAATATTATTGTCGATGTGTAGCTTTATGTAGCCCTATGGCTGAAATATTCAGCCATACAATTTAGTATACATGATGTTATTTATGGTGATGATTCTGCTTGTTTCACTTGGAGTGTTCTAGAATTAGTTGATGTTGTTGTGTATCCTTCACTTCTAGAACCAATCAAGGAAACTATTTTGAGGGTTCATAGTGTGAAGGTAGAATTTTAGTTATTACCTAAAATTCAGTTTCTTCTCAGCCAGTTCTATATCTTTTAAATGCGCAGTTATGTGAATCTTTCTAGGTCAATCTTCTTAGAGATGCTTTGAAAGGACAATTTATTACTATACTCTCAAATCTCAGTTGGGGGCGGGTTGGTCTACACTATCATCTCCACGGTGTAAATAGACTCGACTACTGAGGCTAGGCATCTCTTCCTTCAAGCAGACTGAATATTCTTTTAGCTAGCATCGCATTATTGTTCCTTCAATTGGACCTATCTTTTTTGGAAAAATCTTCATTAGTAGTTCTGGTTTATAGTAGTTCAGTTAGGCCTCCTTATTCATTGCTCCTAGAGCTGCCGGTTCTCTGTTGGAGGACTCTGCCAAATAATGCAACGGATAGACAATGGTCAGACACTAAAACTACAAATACAGGAGCAATCTCCAATTGGATAAACAAAGCACAAATTACCTGATCGTTGTATGCTCTGCCATCTTTCGAGATTGCAGCTGGGAAGACAGATTCCTTGTCACCCCTTAAGATATGGACATAGATGGTGGCAATCTACAACAGAAAGACAAGTAAAAAAAAAACGAGTGAACTATCCCATAAGGCAAGAAGAAGAACAACTCCTTGCCGTCGGCCGCTGCACCGACCCCTCCGCCGCCGGAGGGCACTATGGATCCGAAGGCCTGCCCCCCGCTGCCTGGAACCTTAACCCTAGCCGCTGCCATTAGTAGCAGGCTAGCAGTGTCGATTTTGTCCCCCTTCATTACATTTGATTGGCGGTGAATTGGGCTCCGTTTTGATGATTCCTTGGGTTCGTTGGACGGCAGGAAACAAGATCCTCTAGAGGTTTGTGCTGTTTGGCGTGAGTTTTTTGGGGCCGATTTGCTTTGCTCGCATGGGGGATCATGTCACGGTGGATGTTGGGGAGCTCGTAGCGTCCCGAGTCGTTGAGACAACGCGGTTAGTGTCCGGCGCCAAGGAGGAAACAGAGGCGCTGGACGCTGGTTGAGATGGTGGAGTGCCGCATTTGCCAGGAAGAGGACCTCAGGAAGAACCTCGAGAGCCCCTGCGCTTGCAACGACAGTCTCAAGGTGTGTGCTGGCTTACTTCTCTTCAAACCAGAGATTCTGGGTCCATCATCCCATCTTGCTTATGTTGTTTGCCTCTGGTTCATTCTATTGTCAATTCATAGATGAGAAATTCTTAAATATAAGTATATAAAATGCACGCATCAACAGAGCAAAATATCACATTAAGACTTAGCCTGCAGCTTTGTTAGGGCGTAAGAGCAGCTTCAAAAGGTGACTAGAACATACCCCAAAACCCGTTTTAGACATGGAAACAAAAAATGTCTCCCATCCAACAGCTCCCCCAAGTTCTGCCAAAATATCCGGCATCCCGCATCCGAGTGCCATCCTCCCGCAAATTTAGGTTTGTAGCACGCGAAGTCGACAAGGTATACCGGCCACAGGCGCTTGAGAAAATACGAGAGAGATACGAGCACTCGAGCAGTAGCAGCAGCAGCACCGCGGCGAGCCGCACGATGCCGGTGAGCGGTTGAGCGAGTAGAGCTTGTCCTTGCCGACGAGGAGTATGCTGCCATGGCGAGGAACGGTGGTGCAAGCGCGAGCTGGACCCATGAAGAGGCCATGGGGATGGCACCGGAGAGCAGGCCGATCCGCCGATGCAGACGTACTTGAGGTGACATCGTGCGGAAGGTTCAGCAGCCGGTGCTAGATCGAACCTGCTTGGCTTCACAGCAGCCACGACGAAGCTGCTGGGATCTTGACGACCAAGCTACTTGAGGTTAATCTGGTTCAACGAAGTTTGTTTTAAAGTTTTAGGGGTTAGTTATTAGCAATCTAATGTGGGTTTATAATTATTTGGGGAAAAGAAATTTTCGACAGACCCCAATAAAATGTTTTTAGAGAGAATCTTTTAGTGTTCTCTGGAGTTGCTCTAACATAGCTGTTGGTTTCCATGCTGATTGCTAACTAATGCACTCTGTATAAATTGTTACTTTAGATGTTGTGGCTTTTCAGATAAATCTCTATATTAGGATGTGCCCGTGTGTTGCCACGAAAGTTAAAAATTAGAATAAAACATAGATACAGAATATCAAGCATGACTATAATATATAAATTCTATTTTTGTGATATAATATTTTATTGAATAATTTGTGTGTTTTTTAACACACTAGCATTACACATACTCAAATAGAATTATATATATATATAGTCATGCTTATATTACGTATTTATGTTTTATTCTAATTTCAAACTAATTATGCATGTTTTCTTGTGTTAATTGATTTGTTTTCTGTACTTCCACAAATATTATTGTCGATGTGTAGCTTTATGTAGCCCTATGGCTGAAATATTCAGCCATACAATTTAGTATACATGATGTTATTTATGGTGATGATTCTGCTTGTTTCACTTGGAGTGTTCTAGAATTAGTTGATGTTGTTGTGTATCCTTCACTTCTAGAACCAATCAAGGAAACTATTTTGAGGGTTCATAGTGTGAAGGTAGAATTTTAGTTATTACCTAAAATTCAGTTTCTTCTCAGCCAGTTCTATATCTTTTAAATGCGCAGTTATGTGAATCTTTCTAGGTCAATCTTCTTAGAGATGCTTTGAAAGGACAATTTATTACTATACTCTCAAATCTCAGTTGGGGGCGGGTTGGTCTACACTATCATCTCCACGGTGTAAATAGACTCGACTACTGAGGCTAGGCATCTCTTCCTTCAAGCAGACTGAATATTCTTTTAGCTAGCATCGCATTATTGTTCCTTCAATTGGACCTATCTTTTTTGGAAAAATCTTCATTAGTAGTTCTGGTTTATAGTAGTTCAGTTAGGCCTCCTTATTCATTGCTCCTAGAGCTGCCGGTTCTCTGTTGGAGGACTCTGCCAAATAATGCAACGGATAGACAATGGTCAGACACTAAAACTACAAATACAGGAGCAATCTCCAATTGGATAAACAAAGCACAAATTACCTGATCGTTGTATGCTCTGCCATCTTTCGAGATTGCAGCTGGGAAGACAGATTCCTTGTCACCCCTTAAGATATGGACATAGATGGTGGCAATCTACAACAGAAAGACAAGTAAAAAAAACGAGTGAACTATCCCATAAGGCCATAACAGATGTAGTAAATCGCTCCATCCTTGGAACCTGTTTCAACAGCTGCTTCGGCTTGAACTCGTACTTGTCTGGATCCTTTACGGTCAAAGATTTCCTCTAGGGACCAACAAATTGCAAGAGGAAGTAATTAAGCATGCTCGCGACCCTTTCCACCTAAAAAAGAAGAATTATTCAAAATATTTACATAAAAGGGACAGTCCAACAATGATTCCCATTTGGCTATCACAAGTAATATTTGTGTTAGTGAGAAATAATAATTATTCAGTACAAAAACCCCCAAATAGCTTTGACAATGCTACAATAATGAAGTTTACAATAACACAGGACATCATAAAAAAAACAGAAACTAATATATGATTTAATGACCTTACCATTTTAGATAACATTTTTTATAGACAACATTTTTATATATAGAACCAATTAATAAAAAATATTTTTTTCTTATGCCTGAAAAACGGTAGACAAACTAATTGATACTTCATACTTTATCCCTCTATGATTTCGACTGTCTATAAAGTGATCTGTACCAAATGATTTGACAATAATATAGGAACATATCAATGTAGAGGAATAGCTAGATGTTAATCGAGTCCATGTATATAAATTTTCTTTGAGGGCTATTCTGAAGTCACGTCTGAAAAAGTTTGTGCAAGATATGATGGTCCACCCACTGTATCAATTTCAAACCGGAACTATAATTTTTGATAGCCTTATTAAAGTCTTATTCATGCCCCATGGTGCTGCCTCTTTTATTGCTTTAGCTATGAAATATTGTGAACATAGTGCAAATGGGCACTAGCTATGGCTAACTTTCCTACTATCTGGAGTTCCATATTGTTGATATTGCTATGTTTTTTCTTCCCTATCTGCTTGAAGGTTATAGCAGCATGAGTTGCTTGTAACCCTGGAAACAAAATGAAGCCTACTCTGCTTGGATTTTGGATCTTAAAAAATGGGAAGGTCAGTTTTAGTAGTTTTAATTTGCAATCATAGCATTTTGTGGTGTGAGATTTTGTGGCTCGAGATTGGATGATGAAAAGTTTGGATTTAATCTAGGAAATGACACTTTAATACTGTGAAGATCGCTAGGCTGCTAGGTGATGGATTTGGCTCAACACCAGAATTGAGTAAACAGAACTTCTTGTGGGTGGTTAGCCAAATGCAGGCCATCATCGAGCGTTAACCTTGCTGGTATGGTTTACAACATCATATCATCTTATGATCTTGTTCAGTTTTCTTATGAGGAAGCTAGAGCAGTTGGACGTCGCGCACAACTTGCTCACCGGCGCGGTACCGCCGGGGATATGCGACCTGCTGCGCCTCAAGAACTTCACGTTGGCCACAAACTTCTTCACGTGCGAGCCGCCGTCTTGCGCGCGCGTCGTGCCGCAAGACGGTGACCGGAGCAATTGCCTGCCCAACCGCTCGTCGCAACGGACGTCGCAGTTGGCACAATCCTTCTATCTCAGCATGGTTTTTTTGGAGAACAAAAACGAAATATATATTGAACTCACTACATTTTTCATTGTTTCACATGACTGTTTGCCAGAAGATCATTTTGCTCTTGTTTTAATCCGTGTATGGTAACTTGCACTGACATTCTAAGTTTGATTAATGGATATTATTGCCTTTCTTTCCATTTTCCCCAATAATTATGAGTCCATGGCAGCCATCATCCAGTAAGTTATCTGGCTATCATTTAGTTGCTTCATGTAGCAGAATGCTTCAATAGCTTTGGCAATATCTATAAGCTTTTGGTTTCCATGTTCCTAAGCTTGTGATTTTCAGCTCTTGTATTAGGCTATAAATGATATGTTGTTATCCCATTTTCAGCAAATCAGAACATTCATCCAGATGAGGACTAACCTGAAGGTGGTTGATAACTCTGGGGCCAAGCGGGTGATGTCCATCCAGTCCTTGAGGGGGAAGAAAGGAGCAAGGCTCGGGGACATGATCATCGGATCCGTAAAGGAGGCCCAGCCTTGTGGCAAGGTCAAGAAAGGAGATGTAGTCTACGGCGTGGTCGTCCGCGCCGCCATGAAGAAAGGGCGCAGCGACGGCAGCGAGGTCCAGTTCGACAACAACGCGGTGGTCCTCGTGAACAAGAAGGGCGAGCTGATCGGCACCCGCGTCTTCATCCCCGTCCCCCACGAGCTGAGGAAGAAGAAGCACCTCAAGATCGTGGCCCTGGCTGAACACATCGTTTGAGGTGTGTTGCAGAGCCAAGTGTTTGTGTGGGAATGTTTTTTTTTGTGTGTTCTCTGTTTGAATAATGCATTGTGAAACGATAGCATGGACCGTTTGAACTATTTTGATGATATTGCTCGCCCATTTGGATGGCCAATACGTGTCGTGATCGATTCTGGAGTTTCATTTTTTTGTTACAAGCTGCTTCCACATGTATGCATATATCCTTGTCTACGAGTTCATCTATGTGATGAACTTCGAATTAGTTGCCAATAGCATAATCCTATTAATCCTGATTGTATATGTCATATAATTTACAAATTAATCTGTGTAAAGTTTCTAAAAAACAATAGTTTTAAACTCGAAAATAAGTAGCAATGTAGCATATCTATTTACGGTCGATCGAGAGATCGTTTTGCATTTGTCTCTCGAATCGTATTGAGGCGGACACGCTTTGGTTTGAGTTTGTTTTCATTGCTACTGTAGGTTTTGGTAGATGATGCTTTATAGTAGTAGAGATAAGATGTTAGAAAAGAATATTTTAGATATTGAGGTCGATGATTATCTTGTTCGTTTTCATGTATCCGTTTTGCACTAACATTTTATCGAGTAATTTATATATCATCGCGACATTGCACTATGTAGTGGTAAAATAGTTAGATTAAAATAATAAAATTTATGTATGATAAAATCACAAATGGATTACGAAACCTTTTCTTTTTACAGTATATCACATTTGTACATAAATTATCTTGGTATTATATATAAGTTATCTTTGTATTATATATTCCCGTTGCAACGCACGGGCACTCTGCTTTACACACAATATTATAATTTGATCCTTCTGTCTGCAGTTCATTTGGAAACTTGACAGTACAGAGTTCACTAATGAGGAAAGGTTCCAAGTCATGCAAAGTGTTGCTGAAGAATTATCAGTCAGTTTTGATGCCAAGGAATTGGAACTCAAGTTATGGGCCTCACTACAAACAGAACATGTAAGTTCTCCACAAATTTATTACCTATTTTTCCAGAACAAATTTATTACATGAACTGTGATGTAGACACACTAAAATGTCCTTAACTTGAAATCATTTAATGTGTTTTACACTTTCCCTTAGGATATGCTTGAGAAGGGTTCAAGGAAGCCAGCAGAACTAGCAATGCCTTCATCGAGCAAGCAGATATGCGTCGAGAATGCTTCATGTGAAGAACAAGAGGATATCCTTGAGAAGAGTTTGACAAAGCCAACAGAACCAGCAATGTCTTTATTTGACAAGACAAAGTACAATGGGGATGCTCCATGTGAAAGAAAAAATAAGGATATGCTTGAGAATTACTCAACCAAGCTCATAGAACTAGCAACTGATTCATCCAACAATCAGAAGGTTACTGAGAATGTTCCATGTAAAAGAAACTATGATGCTGAACCTGCACACCATACCGAGAAAGTGGAGATACAGTTGATCCAAAAAAATATTCAGTCTGTTGCTGATGCACACCATACAATTGATGAGAATTCGAGGAAGCAGCAACCTTATGTGTCTGATGAGAAGGAACATTTGCAGAAACCAATGTCTCCTGTGGACACTAACAGGACCCAAAAAGATGTTCAGAAGCTTAACAGAAGAGCTGTCCGCCATTTGGAAAAGGAGCTGATGGAGGCAGTGGAACTTGATCTCAATGGCCTAACAAAAAATGGATTTGGCGCAGTCAGATTTCCCGAAGCAGAAGGCAACAAAACAGTTCAACTAAATGTCAAGCCAAATGAGGTCGCGAGAGATTTCCATATTGAAAAAGAGAATGATGAAGTCCTTCATTGTTCACGTTTGCATGGTGGTTCTGAACACAATGAGGGACATGCAGATTCAGGGCTAAGAGCTCAGCGCCTAGAGAATCAAGGACATCCAGTGAGTCCTCTTAGTGGTAACACTAGAAAAAAGGCTCCTTATACTAAGCCGAATGTTGTAAACATAAAGAATCCTACTAAGAAACAAGCAAACAATGGTTTCTTGCATGATAAACCGCAACATTTAGCTGATCTGGGATACCCGGTGCAGAAAGGACAAGGAGACCCAGAGAGGGCACTTACTATGTTGTCTCCTTATGTTGAACCAAAGTCTAACATGCAACCTGTGAATGATGATCCTGAAAAGCAAACTTCAAATGGTTACAGAAAGTCCAACATCCCTGGACAAACTGATCACTTGGAGAACAAAAATGTGCTTCGACCTGTTTCTGTCAGAAGGAGAACTGCAAAGCTGCCAGCACCTGTTGATGCTTATGTTGAGTGCCGAACAATGCGAAGGTCACAACCCAAACACCCATAAGTCACAGAAGCCACTCAAGCAGGAGGAATGGTGCTAAAGATGACCAGAACCGGAAATGTAATGGGACTGATGATGTTGGTAGCAAGACGAATGCTCAGATAACTCCAAGTAGCCAATCAAAGCACATAGGCAGAAGGAATGGAGCTTTAAACCACAAGAACAACTCTGGCAGGTTGATGCAGCGTATGCAACCTGAAGCAGCTGAGACTGCAATTGATTGTGGTAATCTCTTGCTTACCTAATTCTTGTTGTGTAGGGAGAAAATTTACAATTGCTCAAATTAAGGAATCCAAACATCAACATGAATATATATACGCAGCTCGGAGACTAGGATGAGGTAAATAGTTGGGTTTCAAAAAGCTTTTTTATTAGAAATAGATTCTTTTGTGAATATGCATACCAATCCAGAATATGAAAACAGTCCATCTTGACCAAACAATTCAACCCTAGATGGGCCAAATCAATTTGATTAGTCATGGTAATATCGTGTTATTTACCATTATATTCATGTTCTGTATCGAGAACATTCACATTAGATTGCGCAATAAAAAAATTGCGCTTATTTTTCTTTGTTTTGATCCATTATGAAGTCTAAACATGGTTGATATCAAACCTATCATGATTAGACAACGGTTGGTAAAAATAATCTGTTTGAAAAAGTTGGCAAGACAACGCTTGGTAAAAATAATCTGTTTGAAAAAGTTGGCAGCATCAAACCTATTTGTTAAGGTTAATTATCAACTTTTATTAGGAAAAAATGTTCACGAGGCCTTCTTGCAAATAACGAAATACTGCAGATTTTGCCTCAACTTTTGCATCTTTTTTATTTTACAACAATATTGAGGTTGTCCCAAACTTGAGTTACAACTGACATAGAATGCTCAAATTTAAGGATTTTGTGTATCATACATTTCAATTCTTTCCACTGCACGTAAATTTGCTCTTGGCTGTACCAAGAACCTCCAATAGATGTGTCAACTAAATATGTATGTTAGATATCTTTAGAAACAACTCGCTAATTATTAAAATACGATTTCATAGCCTTGTTTTATTTGGTGCGGCATCTGAATTTGACTTCATGCTATAAATAGAATCTGTTTTCATAGCCTCCGAGTTGTTACCATGCGGCGAACAGCTACCTACCAATCCCATCCCACCTTGATTGGAAATCACAGATGTATGGTACCTTGCAATAAAAGTGGTAATTATTAGTACGTATCATACTGTTGCTTTCATAACTCGCTAATGACATTGATACCATGTTTTGCACCTTATAAGAGCTGACAGATTTGATCGTCTTAATACACAATTCCATTGTTCGTCTTTGATTGTATTATTGTTGGCACCATCTCCACATGATCTCGACCTCTTCAAACTCGACTCAAGTGATGGCAAAACATAATTATCATGTCAGTTATTCTTATCTTTCCCTTCTAGCACTTTGGAAGATAAATTAGGGGTATCTTCTGCAGCTCTTGTTGCCTGTTAGGTTTCCATTTTTTGGTCATTGAACCAATTAGATCTGCATCTCGAACAGTTGACCCCTCTAATTTTTTCCATCATTGATTCATTTGAATTGTTCCCATGATCTGCTACTTTGATGGATCTCCCATTTGGGGAAGACTGGTGACCTATGTATAAATTTTCTAGGCCACCTATCTCTAGGACATTTCCCTTAAACTCATAGTGCATTGGTTGAGCATGTCATGCCATTAGTGTTTTTTGCTTCAGTTTCTGTTGCTCCTATCTGGTAGCCACTTGTTGCAACATATATCTGACTTTGAGTGGATTACTTGCACACAAGTGCTATTGGGTGGATCGGCTAACCGGTCCAGATACATAGCTTGTGGACTATCGATCTCCACAACAAGCTTAGTCCACAAGTTCTTTGTCTTATGGCTTATTAACGAGTAAACAAGTTATACTGTGCAATACTTATATATATATATATACAAACTCCAATGGGGAACCTTGCTTTAATTTCTGTTACACACATATAAATTTACAGACTTGAAAAATAGATTAAGGAACTATTGGGCGCACTACTATTAATGTCTATTTCATCAATCTGATTGTCACTAGGTGGTTATGATACTTGAAACAGATTGTGCTTTCTATTTTTTTATTAAAAGAGACTGCACTATCTGATATTTAAGTTAAATCTCATCATTATGTTGTGTTTTTTGGCACTTGTATTAGTGGGCACGGCAAGCAGTAGCAGCCAGATGTTGTGTAGTGTTCTGTTTCAAATTGATCTTGACATCTTTGTGTTCTAAATTATGTCCATGAAACTGGCCACCGTGAATCCAGGTGGACTTAAATAGCCTGACTAACGTCCTCCCTAAAGATGTGAGGACACACATACATGATCGCTCGCTTCATGTTACTACATTTGGTTTCAGGTATGGATCGAGGGGCCCTAGCTCACATTTTGTTCCTGTTTGTGATCAGGTACATCAGTCTTGTGGTCCGCCACATTTCTCACTGGAGACCTCAGGCGCTCCGTTGTCGTACCTCAGCCAGCCTCACCATGGAAGCCCTCTTGGCTGCATGGACAACTAGAGTTGTATGCACCCACTTGACACGGCGTTTTGCCTGGCGATAAATCCGCAGTATCATTTCCTCAACGGTGTTAGCGATGCATCGTCTCAGGTACAAAATGCAACCATTGTCTTGTGACTCTTAACCAGCTTAGACCATATTCATGCAGTGACACTGACGGTGAACATCGATACGTCACATAGGTTGGGAATTTCTAGCCTTGCATTTCCAAGGGCCGGTTAATAGGCGATCTTGTAGTCTCTGTGTTGTTGTGCGCTTGCTGATTTTAGAGATCCAGTTAGCTTTAACAATGCTTGCTCATGCCTTAACATCCTGCCAGTAATGTGTGACTAACACAAGATTTTATTTTCACTCCCCACAGGTTGAAACAATTGAGCTTTTTTGTTTATTTTCATAAAATGAAACAATTAGTGTGGACGTAGCATAATCTTTTGCTATTGCTTGTTCTGATCTCTGAAGCCACCTGATCGACCATCAGTTTTTATTCTGCGATTCAATCAATGAATCAATGTTCCAACATTTTATATATATGTACTAATTTTCTATTTTCTTTTCAGTTGCAGCTAATTTGATGCTTGTGTTTGTGGAAACCAAGAGGTGGCGCTGATTCATTGGAAACCTGGTTGTGTATGAATGAGTTTCCAGCTACTTCTATTCTTGGAGATAGAAACCAACATGTTTGGTTTTTATTTTTATTCGCTTTAGAACAACTCATTTTTGTACGGAAAGAGTCATTTAGCTATAATTGTTTGTTGTAGTATGTTTATCACAGGATAGCCGATTCCATGAAATACATAAAAACCTGATATTGTTGCTATATTTAGTTTAGTCATGCTCTTATGGAACCTTTAATGAGGATTTTTCTATATCAAGATATCATCGTCATCGTCATTATTATTACATATCATACTTCCAGATCTATATAGCACACTTAAAAAGAGTTTGTTATTACGTGTACTTGTTTGGTCATAAATCAACCTTCTTTGTTGTTGTCTCAAGGAGGAGCGAGCGTTCACGAGGCCGCTCGGCGCTCCGCCTCGCCTCGCCCTTTTGAAGGACTCCGCTTTCTAATTTTTACCTCTTCTAAATTGTTCCTAGACATTGGAGCTCGTTGCAAGTGGCAAATCTCTTATACTCGAAGGATGTAATGTAGTGGCCCCGTTGCAACGCACGGGCACTGACCTAGTAACTCAAGAATTAAGTAGCGAAGAAGAAAGTGAGCACCGACAACGACAAATAACTAGACAACCTTCACTATCAACTCCTCCACGGTAACTGTAGTTGATAGATAATAATATTGAAGGCAATAATACCATGATAATATGGAAACAATGATGGATAGAGATCCTTTAGTGTCACAAACATAAAGCAATGCTCGTAGCCTCCTTGGCCAATGAAAGCAATGATGTTTGTGTATGCATATCCCATCAGAACGAGCATTTGCTGCATTCACAGGTTGTTTTCTAGTATTTATATGCTAGAAAGACAAATATTGCCAACGACACCAGTGCAAACCTGAAAACAACTGCAAAAAAATCCAATAGATGCATTTGCTGCATTCACAGGCGTGTAGTATGCCATAGCAGGATGCTTTTGGGGAGAACCATTTTTTTACAAAAAGAACAATTATGGAGATGAAAAACTAAATCAAAGGAGGGAAACTGATAGTCGCCTAGAGGGGGGTGAATAAGGCGAAACTGAGATTTACAAATATAAACACAACTACAAGTCGGGTTAGCGTTAGAAATAAAACTGAGTCCGCGAGAGAGGGTGCAAAACAAATCTTAAGAAAATAAGAAGTGAGACACACGGATTTGTTTTACCGAGGTTCGGTTCTTGCAAACCTACTCCCCGTTGAGGAGGCCACAAAGGCCGGGTCTCTTTCAACCCTTCCCTCTCTCAAACGGTCCCTCGGACCGAGTGAGTTTCTCTTCTCAAATCACTTGGGAATCAAACTTCCCGCAAGGACCACCACACAATTGGTGTCTCTTGCCTCAATTACAAGTGAGTGTTTGATCACAAGAAAGAATGCCAAAGAAAAGAAGTGATCCAAGCGCAAGAGCTCAAATGAACACTACAAATCACTCTCTCTAGTCACTAAAGCTTTGTGTGGAGTTGGGAGAGGATTTGATCTCTTTTGGTGTGCTTTGCAATGAATGCTAGCTCTTGTATAGTGGGTGGAAGCTGAAAAACTTGGATGCAATGAATGGTGGGGTGGTTGGGGTATTTATAGCCCCAACCACCAAACATGACTGTTGGTGGAGGCTGTCTGTCGTATGGTGCACCGGACAGTCCGGTGCACACAGGACATGTCCGGTGCACCAGCCACGTCACCAATGCCGTTGGATTCCGACCGTTGGAGCTTCTGTCTTCTGGGCCCGCCTGGATGTCCGGTGCACACCGGACATGTACTGTTCAATGTCCGGTGTGCCAGCGTGCGCGTGCCTGACTTCTGCGCGCTTCTGGCGCGCATTAAATGTGCTGCAGGTAGCCGTTGGCGCGAAGTAGCCGTTGCTCCGGAGTTGCACCGGACAGTCCGGTGTACACCGGACAGTCCGGTGAATTATAGCGGAGCAGCCGCTGCGATTTCCCGAGGCTGGCGAGTTCCTGAGGCCGCTCTTCCTTGGAGCACCGGACACTGTCCGGTGTACACCGGACAGTCCGGTGAATTATAGCGGAGTGCCTCTGGAAATTCCCGAAGGTGGCGAGTTTGAGTTGGAGTCCTCTGGTGCACCGGACACTGTCCGGTGGTGCACCGGACAGTCCGGTGCCCCAGACCAGAGGTGCCTTCGGTTGTCCCTTTGCTCCTTTGTTGAACCCAATACTTGGTCATTTTATTGACTAAGTGTGAACCTTTTACACCTGTATAATTTATACACTAGGGCAAACTAGTTAGTCCAATTGTTTGTGTTGGGCAATTCAACCACCAAAATTATTTAGGAACTAGGTGTAAGCCTAATTCCCTTTCAATCTCCCCCTTTTTGGTGATTGATGCCAACACAAACCAAAGCAAATATAAAAGTGCATAATTGAACTAGTTTGCATAATGTAAGTGTAAAGGTTGCTTGGAATTGAGCCAATATAAATACTTACAAGATATGCATAGATCGTTTATTTCATTCTTAATATTTTGGACCACGCTTGCACCACATGTTTTGTTTTTGCAAACTATTTTGTAAATCCTTTTCAAAGTTCTTTTGCAAAAAGTCAAAGGTAAATGAATAAGATTTTGCAAAGCATTTTCAAGATTTGAAATTTTCTTCCCCTGTTTCAAATGCTTTTCCTTTGACTAAACAAAACTCCCCCTAAATGAGATCCTCTTAGTGTTCAAGAGGGTTTTGATATATCATTTTTTTTGAAATACTACTTTCTTCCCTTTTTGAACACAATAGGATACCAATTGAAAATACTCTTTGAAAAACTAAGTTTTTGAAATTGGTGGTGGTGCGGTCCTTTTGCTTTGGGCTCATACTTTCTCCCCCTTTGGCATGAATCGCCAAAAACGGAATCATTAGAGCCCTTTCATTACTCTCTTCTTCTTTGGCATAAACAAATGAGTGAAGATTATACCAAAGACGAAGTCTTTTTGCTTGGTGCTCACGCTTTCTCCCCCAAGAATGGAGAGATGCTTGGAGTGACGGCGAAGGATGAGTTACGGAGTGGAAGCCTTTGTCTTCACCGAGGACTCCAATTCCCTTTCAATACACCTATGACTTGGTTTGAAATAGACTTGAGAACACATTAGTCATAGCATATGAAAGAGACATGATCAAAGGTATATAAATGAGTTATATGTGCAAGTCAACAAAAGAAGTTCCTAGAATCAAGAATATTTAGCTCATGCCTAAGTTTGTTAAAAGTTTGTTCATCAAGAGGCTTGGTAAAGATATCAGCTAATTGATCTTTCGTATTAATGTAAGAAATCTCGATATCTCCCTTTTGTTGGTGATCCCTTAAAAAGTGATACCGAATGGCTATGTGTTTAGTGCGGTTATGCTCGACGGGATTATCCGCCATCTTGATTGCACTCTCATTATCATATAGCAAAGGGACTTTGGTTAATTTGTAACCGTATTCCCGCAGGGTTTGCCTCATCCAAAGCAATTGCGCGCAACAATGGCCTGCGGCAATGTACTCGGCTTCGGCGATGGAAAGAGCGACCGAATTTTGCTTCTTTGAAGCCCAAGACACCAAGGATCTTCCTAAGAACTGGCAAGTCCCCGATGTGCTCTTCCTATTGATTTTACACCCCGCCCAATCGGCATCCGAATAACCAATCAAATCGAATGTGGATCCCCTAGGATACCAAAGCCCAAACTTAGGAGTATAAGCCAAATATCTCAAGATTCGTTTAACGACCATAAGGTGAGCTTCCTTAGGGTCGGCTTGGAATCTTGCACACATGCACACGGAAAGCATAATATCCGGTCGAGATGCACATAAATAGAGTAAAGAACCTATCATCGACCGGTATACCTTTTGATCCACGGACTTACCTCCCGTGTCGAGGTCGAGATGCCCATTAGTTCCCATGGGTGTCTTGATGGGCTTGACATCCTTCATTCCAAACTTGTTTAGAATGTCTTGAGTATACTTCGTTTGGCTAATGAAGGTGCCCTCTTGGAGTTGCTTTACTTGAAAACCCAAGAAGTACTTCAACTCCCCCATCATAGACATCTCGAACTTTTGTGTCATGATCCTACTAAATTCTTCACATGTAGACTCGTTAGTAGACCCAAATATAATATCATCAACATAAATTTGGCATACAAACAAGTCATTTTCAAGAGTTTTAGTGAATAAAGTAGGATCGACCTTTCCGACTTTGAAGCCATTAGCGATAAGGAAATCTCTAAGGCATTCATACCATGCTCTTGGGGCTTGCTTAAGCCCATAAAGCGCCTTAGAGAGTTTATAAACATGGTTAGGGTACTCACCATCTTCAAAGCCGGGAGGTTGCTCAACATAGACCTCTTCCTTGATTGGTCCATTGAGAAAGGCACTTTTCACGTCCATTTGGTAAAGCTTAAAGCCATGGTAAGTAGCATAGGCTAATAATATTTGAATTGACTCAAGCCTAGCTACGGGTGCATAGGTTTCACCAAAATCCAAACCTTCGACTTGGGAGTATCCCTTGGTCACAAGTCGAGCTTTGTTCCTTGTTACCACACCATGCTCATCTTGCTTGTTGCGAAAGACCCATTTGGTTCCTACAACATTTTGATTAGGACGGGGAACTAAATGCCATACCTCATTCCTAGTGAAGTTGTTGAGCTCCTCTTGCATCGCCACCACCCAATCCGAATCTTGGAGTGCTTCCTCTACCCTGTGTGGCTCAATAGAGGAAACAAAAGAATAATGCTCACAAAAATGTGCAACACGAGACCTAGTAGTTACCCCCTTATGAATGTCGCCGAGGATGGTGTCGACGGGGTGATCTCGTTGGATTGCTTGGTGGACTCTTGGGTGTGGCGGTCTTTGTTCTTCATCCTCCTTATCTTGATCATTTGCATCTCCCCCTTGATCATTGTCGTCATCTTGAGGTGCCTCATTTACTTGATCTTCTCCTTCATCAACTTGAGCCTCATCCTCATTTTGAGTCGGTGGAGATGCTTGCGTGGAGGAGGATGGTTGATCTTGTGCATTTGTAGGCTCTTCGAATTCCTTAGGACACACATCCCCAATGGACATGTTCCTTAACACGATGCACGGAGCCTCTTCAATACCTATCTCATCAAGATCAACTTGCTCTACTTGAGAGCCGTTAGTCTCATCAAACACAACGTCACAAGAAACTTCAACTTGTCCAGATGACTTGTTAAAGACTCTATATGCCCTTGTGTTTGAATCATATCCTAGTAAAAAGCCTTCTACAGTCTTAGGAGCAAATTTAGATTTTCTACCTCTCTTAACAAGAATAAAGCATTTGCTACCAAAGACTCTAAAATATGAAATGTTGGGCTTTTTACCGGTAAGGAGTTCGTAAGATGTCTTCTTGAGGATTCGGTGAAGATATAATCGGTTGATGGCGTAGCAGGCGGTGTTGACCGCCTCGGCCCAAAACCGATCCGAAGTCTTGTACTCATCAAGCATGGTCCTTGCCATGTCCAATAGAGTTCTATTCTTCCTCTCCACTACACCATTTTGTTGTGGCGTGTAGGGAGAAGAGAACTCATGCTTGATGCCCTCCTCCTCAAGGAAGCCTTCAATTTGAGAGTTCTTGAACTCCGTTCCGTTGTCGCTTCTTATTTTCTTGATCCTTAAGCCGAACTCATTTTGAGCCCGTCTCAAGAATCCTTTTAAGGTCTCTTGGGTTTGAGATTTTTCTTGCAAAAAGAATAACCAAGTGAAGCGAGAATAATCATCCACAATTACAAGACAATACTTACTCTCGCCGATGCTTATGTAAGTTATCGGGCCGAATAAATCCATGTGGAGTAGCTCAAGCGGCCTGTCGGTCGTCATGATGTTCTTGTGTGGATGATGAGCACCAACTTGCTTTCCTGCTTGGCATGCACTACAAACTCTGTCTTTCTCAAAATGAACATTTGTTAGTCCTAAAATGTGTTCTCCCTTTAGAAGCTTATGAAGATTCTTCATCCCAACATGGGCTAGTCGGCGGTGCCAGAGCCAACCCATGTTAGTCTTAGCAATTAAGCATGTGTCGAGTTCAGCTTTATCAAAATCTACTAAGTATAGATGACCCTCTAACACACCCTTAAATGCTATTGAATCATCACTTCTTCTAAAGACAGTGACACCTACATCAGTAAAGAGACAGTTGTAGCCCATTTTGCATAATTGAGATACAGAAAGCAAATTGTAATCTAATGAATCAACAAGAAAAACATTGGAAATGGAATGGTCAGGGGATATAGCTATTTTACCCAAACCTTTGACCAAACCTTGATTTCCATCCCCGAATGTGATAGCTCGTTGGGGATCCTTGTTTTTCTCGTAGGAGGAGAACATCTTCTTCTCCCCTGTCATATGGTTTGTGCACCCGCTGTCGAGTATCCAACTTGAGCCCCCGGATGCATAAACCTACAAAACAATTTTAGTTCTTGACTTTAGGTACCCAAACGGTTTTGGGTCCTTTGGCATTAGAAACAAGAACTTTGGGAACCCAAACACAAGTTTTGGAGCTCTTGTGTTTGCCCCCAACATACTTGGCAACAACCTTGCCGGATTTGTTAGTCAACACATAAGATGCATCAAAAGTTTTAAATGAAAGGCTATGTTCATTTGATGCACTAGGAGTTTTCTTCTTAGGCAACTTAGCACGGGTTGGTTGCCTAGAGCTAGATGTCTCACCCTTATACATAAAAGCATGGTTAGGGCCAGAGTGAGACTTCCTAGAATGAATTCTCCTAATTTTGTCCTCAGGATAACCGGCAGGGTATAAAATGTAACCCTCGTTATCCTGAGGCATGGGAGCCTTGCCCTTAACAAAGTTAGACAATCTTTTAGGAGGGGCATTAAGTTTGACATTGTCTCCCCTTTGGAAGCCAATGCCATCCTTGATGCCAGGGCGTCTCCCACTATAGTGCATACTTCTAGCAAATTTAAAATTTTCATTTTCTAAGTTATGCTCGGCAATTTTAGCATCTAATTTAGCTATATGATCATTTTGTTGTTTAATTAAAGACATGTGATCATGAATAGCATTAATATCAACATCTCTACATCTAGTACAAATAGAAGTGTGCTCAACGGTAGATGTAGAGGGTTTGCAAGATTTTAGTTCTACAACCTTAGCATGCAGTATTTCATTTTTACTTCTAAGGTCGGAAATAGTAGCATTGCAAACATCAAAATCGTTAGCCTTAGCAAGCAATTTTTCATTTTCATTTCTAAGGCTTGCAAGAGAAATGTTCAATTCTTCAATCCTAGCAAGCAAATCATCATTAACATCTCTAGGATTGGAAGTTGAAACATTACAAACATGAGAATCAACCTTAGCTAATAATTTGGCATTTTCATTTCTAAGGTTGGTAATAGTGTCATGGCAAGTGCTTAGCTCACTAGATAATTTTTGACATTTTTCTAATTCTAGAGCATAAGCATTTTTAACCTTAACATGTTTCTTATTTTCCTTAATTAGGAAGTCCTCTTGGGAATCCAAAAGGTCATCCTTTTCATGAATAGCACTAATTAATTCATTTAATTTTTCTTTTTGTTCCATGTTAAGGTTGGCAAAAAGGGTACGCAAGTTATCCTCCTCATCACTAGCATTATCATCACTAGAAGACTCATATTTAGTGGATGATTTGGATTTAACCTTCTTTTTCTTGCCGTCCTTTGCCATGAGGCACTTGTGGCCGACGTTGGGGAAGAGAAGTCCCTTGGTGACGGCGATGTTGGCGGCGTCCTCGTCGTCGGAGGAGTCGCTAGAGCTTTCGTCGGAGTCCCACTCCCGACAAACATGGGCATCGCCGCCCCTCTTCTTGTAGTATTTCTTCTTCTCCTTTTTTCTCCCCTTCTTGTCGTCGCCCCGGTCACTGTCACTAGATATAGGACATTTTGCAATGAAATGACCGGGCTTACCACATTTGTAGCAAACCTTCTTGGAGCGGGGCTTGTAGTCTTTCCCCCTCCTTTGTTTGAGGATTTGGCGGAAGCTCTTGATGACGAGCGCCATTTCCTCATTGTCGAGCTTGGAGGCGTCGATTGGTTGTCTACTTGGTGTAGACTCCTCCTTCTTTTCCTCCGTCGCCTTGAATGCGACGGGTTGAGCTTCGGATGTGGAGGGATCATCAAGCTCGTTGATCTTCCTCGAGCCTTCGATCATGCACTCAAAACTTACAAAATTCCCGATTACTTCCTCGGGAGTCATTAGTGTATATCTTGGGTTGCCACGAATTAATTGTACTTGAGTGGGGTTAAGAAAAATAAGAGATCTTAGAATAACCTTAACCATTTCGTGGTCATCCCATTTCTTGCTCCCGAGGTTGCGCACTTGATTCACCAAGGTCTTGAGCCGGTTGTACATGTTTTGTGGCTCCTCCCCTTTGCGAAGCCGGAAACGACCGAGCTCCCCCTCGATCGTCTCCCGCTTGGTGATCTTTGTGAGCTCATCTCCTTCGTGTGCGGTTTTGAGCACATCCCAAACCTCCTTGGCGCTCTTCAACCCTTGCACTTTGTTATACTCCTCTCTACTTAGAGAGGCGAGGAGTATTGTTGTTGCTTGAGAGTTGAAGTGCTCGATTTGGGCTACCTCATCCTCATCATAGTCTTCATCCCCTACGGATGGTACCTGTGCACCAAACTCAACAACATCCCATATACTTTTGTGGAGTGAGGTTAGATGAAATCGCATTAAATCACTCCACCTAGCATAATCTTCACCATCAAATGTTGGTGGTTTGCCTAATGGGATGGAAAGTAAAGGTGTATGTTTAGAAATGCGAGGGTAGCGTAGGGGAATCTTACTATACTTCTTGCGCTCTTGGCGCTTAGAAGTGACGGACGCTGCGTCGGAGCCGGAGGTGGATGTTGATGAAGAGTCGGTCTCGTAGTAGACCACTTTCCTCATCTTCTTTTTCTTGTCCCCACTCCGACGAGGCTTGTGAGAAGAGGATTTTTCCTTCTTCTCTTTGTGTGAAGAAGATTTCTTCTCCTTCCCTTTGGAGGAGTCCTTCTTCTTCTCCTTCCCTTTGGAGGAGTCTTTCTTCTCCTTCCTCTTGGTGCGGGACTCTTCCGATGAAGTGCTCCCGTGGCTTGTAGTGGGCTTTTTGCCGGTCTCCATCTCCTTCTTGGTGTGATCTCCCGACATCACTTCGAGCGGTTAGGCTCTAATGAAGCACTGGGCTCTGATACCAATTGATAGTCGCCTAGAGGGGGGGTGAATAGGGCGAAACTGAGATTTACAAATATAAACACAACTACAAGTCGGGTTAGCGTTAGAAATAAAACCGAGTCCGCGAGAGAGGGTGCAAAACAAATCTTAAGCAAATAAGAAGTGAGACACACGGATTTGTTTTACCGAGGTTCGGTTCTTGCAAACCTACTCCCCGTTGAGGAGGCCACAAAGGCCGGGTCTCTTTCAACCCTTCCCTCTCTCAAACGGTCCCTCGGACCGAGTGAGTTTCTCTTCTCAAATCACTTGGGAATCAAACTTCCCGCAAGGACCACCACACAATTGGTGTCTCTTGCCTCAATTACAAGTGAGTGTTTGATCACAAGAAAGAATGCCAAAGAAAAGAAGCGATCCAAGCGCAAGAGCTCAAATGAACACTACAAATCACTCTCTCTAGTCACTAAAGCTTTGTGTGGAGTTGGGAGAGGATTTGATCTCTTTTGGTGTGCTTTGCAATGAATGCTAGCTCTTGTATAGTGGGTGGAAGCTGAAAAACTTGGATGCAATGAATGGTGGGGTGGTTGGGGTATTTATAGCCCCAACCACCAAACATGACCGTTGGTGGAGGTTGTCTGTCGTATGGTGCACCGGACAGTCCGGTGCACACAGGACATGTCCGGTGCACCAGCCACGTCACCAATGCCGTTGGATTCCGACCGTTGGAGCTTCTGTCTTCTGGGCCCGCCTGGATGTCCGGTGCACACCGAACATGTACTGTTCAATGTCCGGTGTGCCAGCGTGCGCGTGCCTGACTTCTGCGCGCTTCTGGCGCGCATTAAATGTGCTGCAGGTAGCCGTTGGCGCGAAGTAGCCGTTGCTCCGGAGTTGCACCGGACAGTCCGGTGTACACCGGACAGTCCGGTGAATTATAGCGGAGCAGCCGCTGCGATTTCCCGAGGCTGGCGAGTTCCTGAGGCCGCTCTTCCTTGGAGCACCGGACACTGTCCGGTGTACACCGGACAGTCCGGTGAATTATAGCGGAGTGCCTCTAGAAATTCCCGAAGGTGGCGAGTTTGAGTTGGAGTCCTCTGGTGCACCGGACACTGTCCTGTGTACACCGGACAGTCCGGTGCCCCAGACCAGAGGTGCCTTCGGTTGTCCCTTTGCTCCTTTGTTGAACCCAATACTTGGTCATTTTATTGACTAAGTGTGAACCTTTTACACCTGTATAATTTATACACTAGGGCAAACTAGTTAGTCCAATTGTTTGTGTTGGGCAATTCAACCACCAAAATTATTTAGGAACTAGGTGTAAGCCTAATTCCCTTTCAGAAACCAAGAGCGCAACTTCATTCTAGCAGTCATAATGGTTCAGGTCATCTCGTCGAGTAGCTCTCACAAGCAATCCTACCGTGGAAAAGCTCGTAGAGGTACATAGTTTAGCAAAGCAAACAAAAATGCATAATTAAATACATCGTTTTTAGATTTTCCAAGAGGCAGGAGGCTAGAGTCTAGCAATTCTTAACGAAGAAAAAAACAAATTACCTTCCCCCATCCACATCGGGGAGACCACGACGCTGAGATATGGGATGTAATTTGGTGACGTCCTAAACAAAAAGGAGAAGGAATCAAACAGCAGTGGTGGTGTGCTGAAGGCACACCAAGGTGGAGGGCCTGGGCGGCAGATCCACATTTGGAGGCGGGCGGGCGTGGGCTGGGCGGCGTGCTGATGGCGGCAGCGGTGGTAGCATGGGAGGTGGGAGCGAGGGAGCAAGTTGCCTCCACAGAGCCGTGACCAGCACACCAAGGTGGAGGGTCGGGGGCTGCGGATCCGCATTGGACCTCTGCTTATTCCATCTAGGGGGAGGGGTTCACAGCGGGGAGAACATCACGGTCGTGGGGGAGGCTATTGAGAGCACCTAGAGAGGGGGGTGAATAGGTGATCCTGTAAAAATCAAACACTAATAGCCACAAAACTTAGTTATAAGTGTTAGTACGGCTAAGTAACTTGAAGCGAGTTCTTGTGAACACAATAATCACAGAGAAAGCAACACAAGACACACGATTTTTATCCCGTGGTTCGGCCAAGTAGCACTTGCCTACTTCCACGTTGTGGCATCCCAATGGACGAGGGTTACAATCAACCCCTTTCAAGTGATCCGATGATCAACTTGAATACCACGGTTTTTCCTTTAGAGTATTGTTCCCGTTTGCGAGGAATCTTAACAAATTGGAGTCTCTCGCCCTTACAATAGAGATCACAAAGAAAGCACAGAGTAAGGTTGGGAAGAGCAACACACACAAGACACAAATCCGCAGCACACACACGCACACAAGCCAAGACTTGAGCTCGAAACGTAGCACAGTGAGTTCACGACTCAAACGGAGCTCAAATCACTAACACAGTCGATCAATTGCGCGGAGGCAGAGTGTGGGAGTCTTAGAATGCTTAGTGAATGCTTAGATGTCTCCTCCATGTGCCTAGGGGTCCCTTTTATAGCCCTAAGGCAGCTAGGAGCCGTTGGAGACAAACTTGGAAGGCCAAACTTGCCTTCTGTCGAGTGGCACACCGGATAGTCCGGTGCGCCACCGGACAACTACTGTAGCCTGTCTGGTGCACGATTCCTTCCAAATTGGGTACAGACGACCATTGCAGCTCTGGGCCCGTTGGTGCACCGGACACAATCCGGTGCACACCGGACAGTCCGGTACACACCGGACAGTCCGGTGCCCCCCACCGACCGTTGGAGCTGCCACGCGTCGCCCGCAGATTTCGCAGCCGACCGTTGGCGCTGGCGACCGTTGGCTCACCGGACAGTCTGGTGAATTATAGCCGTACGCCGCCATTGAGTCCCGAGAGCGGCGAGTTCACGCGGACCGGCCCGGCGCACCGGACACTGTCCGGTGCACCACCAGACAGTCCGGTGTGCCAAGCCGAGCTGGAGTTTGCTGCACATACCCAACTCTTTTTCCAATTCTTTTCTCACTATTTCTAGCACTTAGACAAAACACATTTGTACTCAAAACAATGTACTAAGTCTAGAAACGTACCTTTTTCTTTGATTTGCACTTTTCACTTTACTTAGCACATAAGAACTTAATTAACCGTGTTGGGCACTTAATCACCAAAACATTATTGAAATTGCCCAAGGGCACATTTCCCTTTCAATCTCCCCCTTTTTGGTGATTTTTGCCAACACATCCAAAAGCAACCAAAAGAAGTGCAACATCAATGCAATTGAGGACCAAATTGTTTTTGCACAAGATTTGACATATTTGGATCATTCTTTGCCACCACTTGGTTTGTTTTTGTAAATCAAATCCTTTTTCCTATCTCTAAGTCAAACACACTTGTTTGGGCAAATCAAGAGAGGTTCCAATGGAAAAATTGATCAAGTACCAAAAACTCCCCTTTTCCCATAATAAAAAATTCTCCCCCACAAGAGACCAAATTTTGCAATAAGAGTATTTTGGACAAATCAAAAGTTCTAACTCTATTGTTTTCAAAATTCACAAGTGGTAGCTGACCCGTTTGCTTTGGCCTTAATTTCTCCCCCTTTGGCATTAAGCACCAAAACTGGATCATTCTTGGCCCTTTAACCCCATTGCCTCACCAAAAATGTCAATTAAGAGCAAAAAGGCAATGAGAGCATAAGTATGAACTTGGAGGTGAGTACACTAATACCGGAGTGCAGTGGAAGTCTTTACATTGTCCAAGTTCACCTTTCCCTTTCAATGCACTTTTGAGACTACATCAAGTATACTCAAACACAAAGGTTAGTCTCAAAGGGTCAAGTTGTAACACATCTCCCCCTTAATATGTGCAGCACTTGCATATGGACTTGTGAGGTCCGGGGAGGTCATGTACAACTTGAGCACCACAAATATACGACGAGTAATGTAAATGCTTCAAAGTAACATGATCAAAGGCATAAAACACATGTATGCTATAGATCAATCCAAGTTACGTGAATCTAAGACATTTAGCTCACTACGCAACCTGCAAAAAGTTTTCTCATCCAACGGCTTGGTGAAGATATCGGCTAGCTGGTTCTCGGTGCTAATATGAAAAGTATCGATGTCTCCCTTTTGCTGGTGATCCCTCAGGAAGTGATGCCGGATGTCTATGTGCTTAGTGTGGCTGTGTTCAACAGGATTATCCGCCAAGCGGATTGCACTCTCGTTGTCACATAGGAGTGAGACTTTGCTCAGATTGTAGCCAAAGTCCCGGAGGGTTTGCCTCATCCAAAGTAGTTGCGCGCAACACTGTCATGCGGCAACATACTCGGCCTCAGCGGTGGATAGGGCAACAGATGTCAGTTTCTTGGAACTCCAGGACACCAGGGACCTTCCTAGAAATTGGCACGTCCCTGATGTACTCTTCCTATCTACCTTGCACCCGGCATAGTCGGAGTCTGCGTATCCAATTAAGTCAAAGGTAGACCCCTTATGATACCAGATCCCGAAGCAAGGCGTGGCAACTAAATATCTAAGAATTCACTTAACGACCACAAGGTGACATTCCCTGGGGTCGGATTGATATCTAGCACACATGCATATGCTTAGCATAATGTCCGGTCTACTAGCCCATAAATAAAGTAATGACCCTATCATAGACCGGTATGCCTTTTGATCAACGGACTTACCTCCTTTGTTGAGGTCGACAGGCCCGTCAGTTCCCATCGGTGTCTTCGCGGGCTTGGCGTCCTTCATCCCAAACCTCTTGAGAAGATCTTGAGTGTACTTCGTTTGGGAGAGGAAGGTGCCGTCCTTGAGTTGCTTCACTTGGAACCCAAGGAAGTAGGTCAACTCGCCCATCATCGACATCTCGAACTTTTGTGTCATCACCCTGTCATCCTCAAAGGCAGGGGGTTGTACCACGTATACCTCCTCCTTGATTGGCCCGTTGAGGAAAGCGCTCTTTACGTCCAGTTGAAACAACCTGAAAGAGTGGTGAGCGGCATAGGCTAATGAAATTCGAATAGACTCTAGCCTAGCCACAGGAGCAAAAGTCTCCTCGAAATCCAAACCTGCGACTTGGGCATAACCTTTTGCCACAGGTCGAGCCTTGTTTCTTGTCACCACCCCGTGCTCGTCTTGCTTGTTGCGGAACACCCACTTGGTTCCCACAACATTTTGCTTTGGACGTGGCACCAGGCTCCAAACTTCATTCCTCTTGAAGTTGTTGACCTCTTCCTGCATGGCCAACACCCAGTCCGGATCCTGTAAGGCCTCTTCTACCCTAAAAGGCTCAATAGAAGAGACAAACGAGTAATGCTCACAAAAATTAGCTAAACGTGAGCGAGTTGTTACTCCCTTGCTTATGTCACCCAGAATCTGATCGACGGGGTGATTTCTTTGGATCGTCGCTCAGACTTGAGTTGGAGGGACTCGTGGTGCTTCTTCCTCCATCACTTGTTCTTCCTGTGCTCCCCCTTGATCCTGTTCCTCTTCTTGAGGTACATGTTCACCGTCTTGAGTTGGAGGATGCACCATTGTGGAGGAAGATGGCTGATCTTGCTCTTGTTGTTCCTGTGGTCGCACATCACCTATCGCCATCGTGCGCATTGCGTCCGTCGGAACATCATCTTCATCTATGTCATCAAGATAAACTTGCTCTCTTAGAGAGCCATTAGTCTCATCAAATACAACGTTGCTAGAGACTTCAACCAAACCCGATGATTTGTTGAAGACTCTATACGCCTTTGTATTTGAGTCATACCCTAGTAAAAACCCTTCTACTGCCTTGGGAGCAAATTTAGAATGTCTACCTTTCTTCACCAGAATGTAACATTTGCTCCCAAATACACGAAAGTAAGAAACGTTGGGTTTGTTACCGGTAAGGAGTTCATACGAGGTCTTCTTGAGAAGGCGATGTAGGTAGAGCCGGTTTATGGCGTGGCAAGCTGTGTTCACAGCTTCCGACCAAAACCGCTCGGGCGTCTTGAATTCTCCAAGCATCGTTCTCACCATGTCGATAAGCGTCCTGTTCTTCCTCTCTACCACACTGTTTTGCTGTGGTGTGTAGGGAGCGGAGAACTCGTGCTTGACGCCTTCTTCCTCAAGATACTCCTCCACTTGTAGATTCTTGAACTCGGACCCGTTGTCGCTTCTTATCTTTTTCAGCTTGAGCTCAAATTCGTTTTGAGCCCTCCTTAGAAAGCGCTTTAGGGTCCCTTGGGTTTCTGATTTATCCTGCAAAAAGAACACCCAAGTGAAGCGGGAAAAATCATCAACAATTACAAGACCATACTTACTTCCCCCGATGTTAAGGTAGGCAACGGTTCCAAAGAGGTCCATGTGAAGAAGCTCCAGTGGTCTTCATGTTGTCATCACATTCTTGCTGTGGTGAGTGCTTCCCACATGTTTCCCTGCCTGACAAGCTGCACAAGGTCTATCTTTCTCGAAACAAACATTGGTTAGTCCTAACACATGTTCTCCCTTTAGAAGTTTATGAAGGTTCTTCATCCCAACATGTGCTAGACGGTGATGCCACAGCCAGCCCATACTAGTCTTAGCTATTAGGCATGCATCTAGATCGACCTCCTCTTTAAAAAAATCAACTAAGTAGAGTTTGCCGTCTAATACACCCTTAAAAGCTAATGAACCATCACTCCTGCTAAAGACAGATACATCAACATTTGTAAAAAGACAATTGTAACCCATGTGACACAATTGACTTACAGACAGAAGGTTGTAACCAAGCGACTCTACTAGAAATACATTTGATATGGAGTGCTCGTTGGTGATGACTATCTTTCCCAAACCCTTGACCTTGCCTTGATTCCCATCTCCAAAGATAATCGTATCCTGGGAATCCTTGTTCTTGACGTAGGAGGTGAACATCTTATTCTCCCCCGTCATGTGGTTTGTGCATCTGTTGTCGATAATCTAGCTTGAGCCCCCGGATGCATAAACCTGCAAGGAATTTAAGCTTGGGTTTTAGGTACCCAACTCTTGTTGGGTCCTACAAGGTTAGTCACAATAGTTTTTGGAACCCATATGCAGATTTTGTCTCCCTTGCATTTGGATCCCAATTTCCTAGCCACTACTTTTGCATTCTTACATGAAAGAACAAAAGAAGTGTTGCAAGCATGGAAAACAGTAGTAGATTCATTGCACATTTTCCTAGGCACATGATGCACAACATGACTTTTCCTAGGCCTACTTCTACCATGAACAAAAGTAGAACTAGAGGCAAACATAGCATGTGAATTAAAAGCATCATGATCATAACTCCTATTATAATGAGCACGATTAGCAATTTTCCTATCATAAATAAAAGCATGGTTCCTTTGAGGATTACTAACCATAGGAGCCTTCCCTTTCTCCTTGTTGGGAATGGGAGCCCTTTGGCTTGTTAAGTTCTTGGCTTCCTTTCGAAAACCAAGCCCATCCTTAATTGAGGGGTGTCTACCAACGGTGTAGGCATCCCTAGCAAATTTTAATTTATCAAAATTAATTTTGCAAGTCTTAAGTTGAGCATTGAGACTTGCCACCTCATCATTTAATTTGGTAATAGAAATAAGGTGATCATCACAAGCATCAACATCAAAATCCTTACATCTATTACAAATAACAACATGGTCTACACACGAACTAGTTTTGTTGACTTCCTCTAGTTAGCATTTAGTTCATCATTTAAACTCTTTAAACTAGAGACCGATTCATGGCAAACAGACAATTCAGAGGATAACATTTCATTTATCTTAATTTCTAAGGCAAGGGATTTTTGCACACTAACAAATTTGTCATGTTCCTCATATAAAATATCCTCTTGTTTTTCTAACAATCTATCCTTTTCATTTAGAGCATCAATTAATTCATTAATTTTTCCACTTTAGCTCTATCTAAACCTTTAAATAAACTAGAGTAATCTACTTCATCATCGGAGGATTCTTCATCACTAGATGAAGTGTACTTGGGTGTGTCCCGAACACATACCTTTTTCTCCTTGGCCATAAGACACGTATGGTGTTCGTTGGGGAAGAGTGAGGATTTGTTGAAGGCCGAAGCAGCGAGTCCTTCGTCATCGGAGTCGGAAGAGGAGCAGTCCGAGTCCCATTCCTTTCCAAGGTGTGCCTCGCCTTTTGCCTTCCTGTAGTTCTTCTTTTTCTCCTTCTTCCCGCTCTTTTCTTGTCCCTGGTCACTATCATTATCGGGACAGTTTGCAATAAAGTGACCAGTCTTACCGCATTTGAAGCAGGAGCGTTTTCCCCTTGTTTTATTCCTGTTGGGCTACTCCTTGCGTCCTTTGAGTGTGGTCTTGAAGCGCTTGATGATAAGCGCCATCTCATCTTCATTAAGTCCGACAGCCTCCACTTGAGCTACCCTGCTTGGTAGCGCCTCCTTGCTGCTCGTTGCTTTGAGAGCAACGGGCTGCGGCTCATAGATAGGTAGTGGACTGTTCAAGGCCTCATCCACATATCGTGCCTCCTTTACCATCATGCGCCCGCTCACGAATTTTCCGAGTATCTCCTCGGGCGTCATCTTTGTGTACCTGGGGTTTTCACGGATAAGATTCACAAGATGGGGGTCAATAACTGTAAATGACCTGAGCATGAGTCGGACGACGTCATGATCTGTCCATCTTGTGCTTCCATAGCTTCTAATCTTGTTGACCAGGGTCTTGAGCCTATTGTAGGTTTGTGTTGGCTCTTCTCCCCTGATCATGGCGAATCTCCCTAGCTCGCCTTCCACCAGTTCCATTTTGGTGATCATTGTAGCATCATTTCCCTCATGTGAGATCTTGAGGGTGTCCCAGGTTTGCTTGGCGTTGTCTAAGCCACTTACTTTATTATACTCGTCCCTGCAAAGAGATGCTAACAACATAGTAGTAGCTTGGGAATTCTTATGGATTGGCTCATTAATAATCACAGGGTTATCCGTACTATCGAAATGCATTCCATTTTCCACTATTTCACAAATGCTAGGATGGAGAGAAAATAGATGACAACGCATTTTATGACTCCAAAATGAGTAGTCCTCTCCATCAAAGTGTGGAGGTTTTCCTAGAGGAATAGAAAGTAAATGTTGTCGGGTACCATAATTAGGGGTACCCCCAATACTCCTAAGCATGGCTGGAAAACATCTTCAAAACAGACCGTAAAGGCTGGTAAGCACAGCTCAAAGTTAAAGCCTCATCTACCAAGGGACGCGATCTCGTCTCGCCCGAGCCCGACCTCGGGCAAGAACAGTAGTCCCGGACGGATTCACGCCTCGCCCGAGGGCCTCCTCAGGCAATGGGCGCACCCCTGGCTCGCCTGAGGCCAAGCTCGGGCAAACTTTGTCGTACAGCAACCTCGGCCAAATCGCCTTACCACCGACCATATCACATGCGTATTTAATGCGGGGGTCACCTGACACCTTATCCTGACACGCACGCCTCAGTTGCCAAGGTCGAAATGACCGCAGTCACTTCGCCCCTTTACTGATTGTTCTGACAGGAAAACAACACTATTCACCCCGTTCCGACTGTTGTGCCAACCACCAGGGTAAAACTAACGACAGTAAGTCACGACCTCCCCCGAGTTCAGCCTCGGGCGCAACAGGGAGCTCTGCCTCGCTCGACCCCAGGCCTCGACCTCAGCCTCGGCCTCGGGAGAAGGTCTCCGCCTCGCCCGACCCTAGGCCTTGGCCTCAGCCTCGGCCTCGGGAGGAGTCACAACCTCGCCCGACCTCAGCCTCGGCCTCAGGAGAAGTCACCGCCTCGCCCGACCTCGGCCTCGGACCGACTACGCCACAGGGGATACATCATTACCCTACCCCTAGCTAGCTGCCTCAGGCTACGAAAGAACAAGACCGGGGTCCCATCTAGATTACTCCGGCAACAGGTAATGATGGTTCCCTGCATGCGTCCATGACGTCGATTGTTCTCAACTCTCTACGAAGGCAAAGAAACGTCAGCAGGACCCAGGGCCGCACCGCCAGCTATGCTTCTACAGGACTCAAGCACTTATCTGCCTGCCACGTTAGCGCATAGCTACACCCCCATATGTACAGCTGGATCATCTCCTTGTATCTATAAAAGGGGATGCCCAGGACCTTCCCAGGGTGAGGAGGGCGGATGCGAAGGAGGCTAGCTCAGACGACTCACTCCAAGGCCAAACCCTCTCCCGCGAAGCTTGTAACCCCTACTACGAGCACCCCGGTGCAAGATAATATAAGCCTCATCCCCCCTCTCGTGTTTCATCTTGCATCAATCCATCTGGACAGGGACACGCAGCATCACATTCACTGGTCGGTTGAGGGTCCTCGCGGGTCCAAAACGCCGACAATTGGCGCGCCAGGTAGGGGCCCGACTGTGTGTTGGCAATACCTTCCCGTTGAGTTCTAGATGGATAATCTTCAGCAACCTCTTCGGCCCGGGACGATACTCCGCTTTGGGAGTCTCGAGTTCATGTCCCCCGACGGCAGCTACGACATGGTACTCCTCCCCCCGCAGCATGACAACAACGATGGTCGTTGGCTCGCCCGGTGGAGGCGAACTCGACGACGACATATCCCCGTGGCGGAAGAGGAACACCCGGGTTTGCCCTACCACCCTCTTTGCTGGAGGAGGAGGAGACGGAGCAACCATGGCCAGGCAAGAGGCGGCACATCGTCAACTGTCGGACCAGAGTGAGTCGACGACGCCGGCACCCCTGCGGGAGACATGTTGAGTGTTATCCTCGCACCTGGGACAACGACGGGTGTCGCTTCCTAGCAACGTGCCAACCCCAGGCGGACTAATGACGCCAGCACCCTTGCGAGGGACTTGTTGGGCGTTAGTCTCGCACCTGAGATAACAGCGCATTCCATCCTCGATGCGACTTCACCACCGTCCATCAACCAGGAGGTACCATCCGTTTCCCATCCTGTTCCTTTTAGATTCAGCTTTGATCCACCAAGCGACCCCACTTCGGTCAGCGCTTTCGCAAGGGCATATCCTGATCTTCCGGGGTACCATATGTGGTCAACTTGGGACCTGTTGATGACCGTCTCAACCTCTGGACCCGTGGGTTCCGAGGAAGAGGACGACCCCGACTTCAGTTGGGATTTCTCCGGACTCCGTGATCCCAGTGCCATGCGAGACTTCATGTCCGCATGTGACCACTGCCTCTCCGGCTACTCTGACGATGGCCACGGCCTTGACGACGAGGGTTACGACCCGAGTCGCGAGTGTTTCCACATCGATCAGGGGGATCACGACGAAGACAACCACCTCGGCATGCCAAGAAATGACGACGCCCCTGTGCCTGCATCTCGCGTTGAGATCCCACGGGAGCTAGCTATGGTCCGAGTCCCTGCGGGGGGTCAGGGCACACAGCTCGAGCTATTCCGCGAGATGCAGGCCAAGCTCGACGAAGAAATGGGGTGACTTGTGCAGCTCTGACAAAACATCGAGCAGGAGTGGGCAGGCCGAGCACTCGTCAGAGGAGCGCGTCATCGGGCCCGGGACGTCCAGCGCCGTATCATTGACGATGCCAGGGCAGGGCTGCCCCCGGCCTTCAGCGGGGCCGGCCAGAACCTAGCTGCAGCGGCGATGTTACTTCGAACAATGCCGGAGCCATCCACCACCGAGGGGCGACGTATCCAGGGCAAACTCAAGGACCTCCTAGAAAATGCCGCGGTCCGACGAGGCGAGAGCTCTGCCTCCCGAAGGCGGGGAGGCCCCTCGGAGCATCACGCAGCGTCCTCCCGACGCATGTGCGAGGCCTCGGTCCACACCGAGCACACATGAGACAGGACACCTGTCGCCCGGGATCGCCTCGGCGACGAGCAACACCGCCGCGACCGTCGAGCCCACCTCGAGGAGAAGGTGCGCCGAGGCTACCACCCCAGGCGCGAGTGACGCTACGACAGTGAGGAGGATCGAAGCCCCTCACCCGAACCACTAGGTCCGCAGGTATTCAGTCGGGCCATACGACGGGCGCCGTTACCGGCCCGGTTCCGGGCCCCGACTACCATTACCAAGTACTCAAGGGAGACGAGGCCGGAGTTGTGGCTCGCGGATTACCGGCTGGCGTGCCAGTTGGGAGGGACGGACGACGACAACCTCATCATCCGCAACCTCCCCCTTTTCCTCTCCGACGTTGTCCGGGCCTGGCTGGAGCATCTGCCTCCTACGCAGATCTTCGACTGGGACGACCTAGTCAAGACCTTCGCTGGGAATTTCCAAGGTACGTATGTGTGCCCTGGGAACTCGTGGGATCTCCGAAGTTGCCGCCAGCTGTAACACCCCTGGTGTTACTATAACTAAAACTTGAGCATGGCATCATGAGCATTGGCATTGCATATGTTTGACACACCTAGAGTGCATTCACTAGGCAAAAATTTCAAACAAGTTGTATTGTTTTAAATGTTTTACAAATAGGACCCTGGTTAAGGAACTTAACCCTAAATAGGGATTATAGGGGTAAAACTTTACCCAAGTTAAGAAAACCAAAAGACTTTAGGGTAACAGTCATAAAATGACCCTAAGAATAAAGTTGAATTATACTTATACCCCTGGAATACCAAAAACCCTAATTGGAACCCTTGAAAACTCTAAGTCCAAACCCTAGGGGCTTATGTGCAAAAGTGATGAACCTTTGGACTAAAATGTAAAAACTACTATGTTTATGCATCTAAAGCCAATTGGTTCACAAATATGTGAATTTACAAGCCAAACCCTGAGATTTGGACTTAAGTGCAAAATGGACCTCATTTGAGTTCTACACTAAGTCTGAAATTCAGTGTTAAAGGCTCCACTTTAGGGCTTTGTAACTTGCAAAGCATAGGGTTTTTGCCCTAGGTCACCACATCAAAATTGAAGCTCAACTATAGGAGAACAACTTTGCTTAAAGGTGTGAGCATTGTTGTTAAGAAAAAACTGAAGATAATCACTCCTGAAGTTGGACTGTCAGACTGGTAGAGACTGAACTTCAGTTGGACAGTGACCTTGATCCAACATTAAGGGACATCTAGACTAAGATCCAGTGCTCAAATAAGTTTAAACCTTATAGTCGAGTTGTAGCTGGTATGTAGCACTACAACTTTGATGCAGAAACTTGGACCTGTTGCCACATGGAATTGAGAGAAATTGGAGCTCCAAAGTGCTCTGTCAGTCGCTCTGAATCAGTGGTTCCCATGGTACAGTAACTGAATCAGATAAGGTCGCCAGCACGGCTGTCTTCACCGCCGGTGGCTTTCCGCCGTGATTCACGTCGCCGGCGTCACGATTCGTGCTCGGGGATGTGGATAACTTCGCGGGGTAAAAGATCTTCACCGCCCGTGCGCTGGCGATCACTCCGGTGACCTCCGTGGCTCTCTCTCCCTCTTTGCGGCCGAGTGGATTACCTCGCCGGTGACCGCCGCCTCCCGGCCGTGCGCCGCGTGGCTCAACTCTTTTACCGTGTCGCCGTGACCTTCTCTGAAGTCTCCGTGGCTCACCGGAGTTACTGCCACGCCGTTAGCCACGAAATCGCGCGGCCAGTGCTTCTTCTCCACCTCCGACCGCCGCGTGTCTCGACCAAATTCGCGACCACCGCCCATCCTTCCTATAAATTGAGCCCGTGTCCAGCTCCGTGGGGTAGTCTGCTAGCTAGCCACCGCTAATCGGCCACAATCGTCCACTCATCTGCTCGAATTTGGAGTTTCCCCCAATTCAAGCTTTCGCCACCGTGAAACCGAGCTCACCGTCGCCAGCCCAACTCCGGTCAGCTCCCGTCCCCTGCTTCCTCGTTTAAGCTTTCTCACGTGCCTTGGATGCTTGCTGAGCCATTGAATTGAACTACGAGCTCTCTGGTCGCCGGGAACACGGCGATCTTGCCGCTCTGCTCTCGGTCACCGTGGCCAGAGCTCGGGGGTTGGTTATTTGTGCAATTAAGTTAGGGGAAATGGTTAGGCTAGTCCCAATTTCATGTCCGCCGCTCGGAGAACCCAGCCATAGCCCCAATCAGCCGGTGTAGATGCTCGCCGGAGCGCGGCGGTGCGCGAGCGCCGTCGGGGACTTCCGGTTGCAAATTGATAGAAGCACAGGGGCCTTTTTGTAGGTGTAAGTGACTCTGCGCAATAGTGAATGACCCTGTTCTGGTTTAGTCAAAACACCGAGGGCCTCTGTGCAAAATCTCCCTCGCGGGCGCGGGCGCGCGCACGAATCCACTCGGGCTTGGGCCGCCTGGACTTGAATTGGCCCAGTACTGTTTAGAGTTTTTCCTTTTCTTTTTCAGTGGAACTTTAGAAATCTGTAGAAAATTATAGAAAAATGATAAAATTGTGAAACCAATTTTCCTAGGTTCCTTATTTTCCCTAGTATTTAATAAAAATAAATTCATGATTTTTAGATCAAACAGGGAATTTTAGGGTATTTAAAATAGCCTAAACCATTGATTCTGGATTTTTAGAAAATAAATAATAAGTCCAAAATTTCCCAAACTTTTTATGAGAGCTTTTCACATTATTTAGAAGCCATGGGTAGAGTTTGGTTTGATTTGAACATTGTTTGATAACTAGAACCCAAAACCACCCCCCTGCTCCATGAACTCCTTTACCGACTCCGGAAACCCTAAGTTCCTGGAACTCCGTGAAGGCAAGTTGTATTCAAGACATAAATAATAAGTTTATGTTGTCTTTGCATCCTCATGAGCATCCCATGGCATCCATTCTTATACATATGTATGGTTATGATTAGAACGAGAAGAAGAGGTGGAAGTAACTGAAGAGGAGACACCACCACCTTCGGAGTCTCAGGCCGGGAATCATTTCTACTTTGACATCTGTGGATCTGAGCCTGATTCACCAGTGAACGAAGGCAAGCCCCGGTGCATGCAACCCCTTTCCTTGTGTTTTTAAATACTTTTTGCACACTTAAGTCTAGTGAAATGTGCATTAGGTTCATAGGAGTTACTTGAAACCCTTTGATGCATTGCTTTTCCTTGATATCCATACCTTTATAGATACTTCGGTGAAGTATCAAAATATGATTTACAAAAATGCTTAGACTTGCTTAGATCTTGTGGATAGAAGTTGTCCTCAATTTAACCATGGAGAGGATGGCTTCTACCTGCAAGAATATTTTCATTTGGAGCAATAGTGGGATCTTACTGCAAAGTTCCCCGTGATGCTCTTTCATCCTAAGGAACAGACACATTCCTAAGGGTGGAAATACTTAAATGGAAACTTGGGGTAGGAACAGGTGATGTTCTACCCAGGTTGGTTAAGGATTAACGCGTATGTAGGCGTGCTGACCGAGGACCCTTTAACTGGTCACATGCCTCGTCATGGGTAAGCCTTGCCTCGGGCAGACTAAGGCCGGAATAAGATAACACGAAATGGGCGTGGAGCGGTGGCGAGAGTAGCGTGTACCCTCCGTGGCAAGAGGCTGGACGGTGGTGTAGCTGTGCTCTCGGTTTGCGTGAACCTGATCCGGTCTTAAGAACCCCGGTGGCGGGTTGACATATGCAAGGGTTAAGTGCTACATATGTCGTGTGATTGGAGATCCTCAGCTGAGTATAATCGATTCGGATCGCCGTACCTTCGCGGTTATGAAGACTTGGTCACTTTTCTACAACCTAGAGTCAAGAGGCGAACACGATGGATAAAAATGATGTTGTCTTGATGTGATGTGAAACTAGACTAGATGCAAATGGAGTCTATTAATACTTAACATGGCGTTAAAAGATTGAAAGTAAGGACTCACTTTAGTAAGCTACTTCTGCAAAAGTATAAGTTGATTTTTGCTAAAGCCTCTCCTTGACTCCTATTTATCCAGCATCCCCTTGAGAGTCTTTTCCTTAGTCGGGTAAGACTTGCTGAGTATTCCATACTCAGGGTTTATCCCTTTGTTGTTTTTAGGTGAGGAAGCGACAAACTTTTGTTGCTTCTGCTCCAAGGTGGTACCAAATGAGGAAAAAGAAGACTGAAGTGCGGGAGGACTCGGTCCTCCACTTAGGATCTTTTGTTTATTAAACTTATCGGGAGGAGTTTGTGCCTCCCCTGGCTTGTATAATATTACTACTCTGCACTCACTTATAGTCTGGTCTGTAATAACCTAAAGCTTGCTTTCGAAATAAATGTAAGATTATGTAATTCGCTTCCGCATTTCTTCATCTCCGATGTTCTGTAATGTCTACAAGATGGGTGAGACGTTCCTGGTAAGGTAAGGAAAGATACCGAGCTTGTCAAGTAGTTCAGGGGCACCTACAGGGTTGTCTGATGTCTGTGAGACAAGGACAACTGTAGGTGGGCCTAATTACTTGGGAGGTTCTGTCACAGCTGATATCGGAGCGTAGCCCTTCTTGGCAGATATTATGAGGCATCTTCAAAAGAATTTTCGAAAGTCTTACCTAAAATTCTTTTCTCTTCTTACCTAAGTATTCTGAAGAAGTCTATCTTAAAGACCAGATAGGAAGAGTGCAACATATAGAAGGTTGAATCGACTAAGGTTGATTCTGTAATTATACATGCATCATGCTAAGCACTATTCTAATAACATTTTCCCCCTTAGAAAAGATGCCGCCACGTACCAGGCTAACGGCACGCAAGTCTACGGGACCAATTGGGGTGCCTCGGCATCAATTGGCTCCCCGACATGAAAGTAGCAGCAGTGGAAGCAACGACCCCATCGGAGACCATGAAGCTCGTGTGAGTCGACTTCAAGCAGCGCTTCAACATAGGACTGATGCTTGGGTCGCTGACGGTGATAGAATCAACGAACTGAGAAGGGACATCCGACATCTGCAGGATCAACTCGCTGATCGAGACTTAGCACTTGACTGGGCCGTACAGTCTCGTTTGCTAATGTGTGCTAAGGAAGCAAGGGCTCAGGCCCGAGTTAAAGAACTTAGCTCGACTGTTGATAACCTGCAGGTTTACTGCAACACGTTGCACGAGGAAGTCCATATATTATACTCACAACTACACCCAAGTGAGCCTGCACAACCTGCTGAGGCGGAAGCTGGACCATCTCACGTTGCGGGACGTGCGCTGGGTGGGGAGTTAGACCTTTTTGAGCCCCCTCCTTCTTTGAGGTTGGTTGATGTCTGGACTCCCACACCTGACGATGAGGCCGCCAAGACTGATGGCAAGCAGGAATAAGGGTGTAATAGAAGTAAAAGTAGTGTATTGTAGGGTATTGTAGGGTGTACTGTTGTATAATAGGTTGAACCTTTGTATAATGGGTATTGTATCCTGTTATGAAATATCGAGTCTGTATCATTACTTTTTATAGTAATGTAAAATGGAAGGTTTTCTCTGGCACATTATGTTTACTTCAAATGTTTCTGCCACAGATGCCGACCAGGACTCGAGGACAGGATGCAGCAGGAACTTCTGGGGGACGGGATGTTACCCCAAACCCACCTCCAGTTCCTCCCACGTTAGCCGAGGCGATCGCCGCCTTGGTGAATGCCACCGCCGATAATACCCGCTTCCTTAGGGAAATGGCGGGTCAGCAACAATTCCAGCAACAGGCGGGAAGAGGTTATCCGCAGGGTCCCCGTGAGACCACTTATCTGGATTTCTCGGAAACTCGTCCACCTCTATTCGTCAAGGCAGAAGATCCCTTAGAAGCTGACGAGTGGATTCGGGTTATCGAGCAAAAATTTGGTCTTCTTCGATGTTCAGAGACACAAAAGCCGTTGTTCGCCGCACAACAACTCCGTGGTCCTGCCAGTACCTGGTGGGGAAATTTTGTGGCTATCCAACCAGTCAACCATCAAGTCACCTGGGATGAGTTTAAAGCAGCCTTCCGTGAACACTACATCCCCGAAGGAGTGCTACATATGAAACAAGAGGAGTTTATGAAGTTACAACAAGGCGGATATACCATTACTCAATATCTCAACAAATTCAATCACCTGTCGCAGTATGCTATCGATCAGGTGAATACAGATTTGAAGAAGAAGAACTGTTTTATGCGGGGACTGAATGATCGGCTACAAAGGAAAATGGCCACATGCATAGACCTCACTTATGGAAAGGCTGTCAGCACAGCCTTATCTGTTGAAGCCAAATACACAAATTCTGGGAAGAATAAGGGATTTGGTGGTGAGAGGCCTAATCAGGGCCAGGCGAAGAAACCACGGTTTGTGATTCGACCTTCAAGCCAAAATCGCCCTTTTTCTCGTCCACCTTCATTTCCCTTCAAACAGCCTATCATTATCCGCCCCAATAATACCCCCACTACCCCAAAACAGCCGGGTGCCCTAGGCACTCGATTTCCTGCCTTGCCTAGTTCTTCAACTGGGTGCTTTAATTGCGGCAAGTCGGGACACTTTATCAAAGACTGCCCATATCCTAGGCAAAATCAATCTAATGCTTCGCAAGGATCTGGGAAATCAATTCAGCCCAAAGGAAATGTTGTGGGGAAGAATACAAAGAAGACAGGGCGTATATATTACACTCAAGTGGCTACCACACCGGAAGGAGAACCGGTGATGATGGGTACGTTTCCCGTAGCCAGTCACCCAGCAATTATTCTTTTTGATTCTGGTGCTTCACATACATTTATTAGCAAGAAGTTTGTTGAACAATATCATATTGCATACCATGAATCAAAGAAGGGATTTAAAATTCATTCACCTGGGGGACACATTTATACTAAAGAAGTGGCCTATGCAGTGCCAATAACAATGGCCGGACGGAACTTTCCTGCTAATATGATCGTTCTGAAAGGCCAGGATATAGATGTAATCTTGGGTATGAACTGGTTAACCCAACACAAGGCAATCCTCAACACTGAACTCAGAACCGTCAGGTTGAGCTATAACCAAGAAGAGATTCTTTTGACTCTCCCCGCAACCAATCCAGCCAAAGCTTCTGGTAGAATATTTGAAGCCATTGTACCGGAGATCAAGAACATTCCGGTAGTATGTGAGTTTCCAGATGTATTTCCGGAAGATTTGCCTGGACTGCCCCCTGAAAGAGATGTAGAATTTGTAATTGAGCTAAAGCCCGGTACGGCTCCCATCTCCCGAAGATCGTACCGCATGCCCCCTAATGAGTTGGCGGAACTGAAGATTCAATTACAAGATCTACTAAATAAGGGATTTATCCAGCCAAGCTCGTCCCCTTGGGGTTGTCCCGCCATTTTTGTTAAGAAGAAGGATCAAACCTTGAGAATGTGCGTGGATTATCGACCCCTAAATGAGGTCACTATTAAGAATAAGTACCCTCTTCCAAGGATCGACATCTTATTTGATCAGCTGACTGGGGCAAGGGTATTTTCCAAAATTGATCTCAGGTCGGGCTATCATCAAATCCGTATTCGGCCCGAGGATATACCGAAGACCGTGTTTACTACGCGATATGGATTGTTTGAATACTTGGTAATGTCTTTCGGGCTCACAAATGCTCCTGCCCATTTCACTTATTTAATGAACTCGGTGTTCATGCCTGAATTGGACAAGTTCGTGGTAGTCTTCATCGACGATATCTTGATATATTCCAAGAATGAAGAGGACCATGCTCAGCATTTACGGATTGTATTGACGCGCCTAAGGGAACATCAGCTATATGCCAAATTCAGTAAGTGCGCATTTTGGCTGGAAGAAATTCAATTTTTGGGGCACGTATTATCAGCTAAAGGAATTGCGGTAGATCCTAGCAAGGTCAAAGATATTCTGGAATGGAAACCTCCAACCACTGTTCACCAAGTCCGGAGTTTTCTTGGACTAGCTGGGTATTATCGCAGATTCATACCAGATTTTTCTAAGCTTGTGAAGCCAATCACAAGTTTGTTGAAGAATGACATTAAGTTCAATTGGTCTTCTAAGTGCAATGAAGCCTTCGAGCAACTGAAGACACTATTGACCACTGCTCCGGTATTAGCTCAACCGGACATCACTAAACCTTTTGATGTATATTGTGATGCATCTGGCAGTGGGCTCGGCTGTGTACTGATGCAAGAGGGCTGAGTGATCGCGTATGCTTCAAGGCAGTTGCGCCGACATGAGGAGCACTATCCAACTCATGATCTGGAGCTAGCTGTTGTGGTTCATGCCCTAAAGATTTGGCGTCACTATCTGCTAGGTAATATCTGTCACATATATACAGATCATAAAAGTTTGAAGTACATTTTCACCCAGTCAGAGTTAAATATGAGGCAAAGACGATGGCTTGAGCTCATTAAAGATTATGAACTGGAGATCCATTATCACCCAGGCAAGGCCAATGTGGTGGCAGATGCATTGAGTCGTAAGACTTCCTGCCACTGTCTTATGGCAAAGACCTCCGAGAACACTTTGTGTCAAGAAATGAAAAAGCTAAACCTGGGGATCATTCAACAAGGGACTCTAAATCAACTAAAGCTTGAGTCAATCATTTTGCAAAGAATAATTGATGCTCAAAAGGATAATCTGGGTATGAAGCACATTCGAGAGAAGATAAAGGCTGGAGTAGCCAAGTGTTTCAAGGAAGACGATCAAAGTGTGATATGGTTTAAAAACCGCATAGTAGTGCCAAAGAACGAAGAGCTCCGCGAGCAAATTCTGGATGAAGCACATCTTAGTCGCTATTCTATTCATCCCGGAAGCACTAAGATGTATCAAGACTTAAAGCAACATTATTGGTGGACAAAGATGAAAATCGAAATTGCACGCTATGTGGCGAAATGTGACACTTGCAGACGTGTCAAGGCCATACACATGAAAACTGCTGGTCCATTACAATCTTTGCCAATCCCAACATGGAAATGGGAAGACATCAGTATGGACTTTATTGTGGGATTACCCAGGACGGCCAAAGGGTATGATTCTATTTGGGTTATAGTTGATCGACTCACGAAGATTGCCCACTTCTTACCGGTTAAAGTCACATATACAATAGCCACTTATGCAGCATTATACATTGCCCGTATTCTCAGTCTGCATGGTGTTCCGAAAACCATTGTGTCGGATCGTGGACCTCAATTTATAGCCAAGTTCTGGGAAGCACTTCACAACTCCTTGGGTACTAAATTACTCCACAGTTCGGCTTATCATCCTCAAACCAGTGGGCAGACTGAGAGGGTGAACCAAATACTTGAAGATATGCTGCGGGCATGTGTCCTGGACTTCTCACCAAAATGGGATGAATGTTTGCCCCTAGCGGAGTTTTCATACAATAACAGTTATCAAGAAAGTATCAAGATGGCACCTTTTGAAGCTTTATATGGACGACGGTGTCGAACTCCGCTAAATTGGTCTGAACCTGGAGAAAGATATTTCTTTAGGCCTGATATGGTGAAAGAGGTCGAAGAAAAGGTTCAGAAAATTGTTCATAATATGAAGAAAGCTCAGGCTCGACAAAAGAGTCATGCAGACCGACGACGACAACCCTTATGCTTTCTGGTAGACGATTATGTCTACTTAAAGGTTTCACCAATGAAGGGTATATCGCGTTTTGGGGTTAAAGGAAAACTTGCACCTAGGTACATTGGTCCATTTTTGGTGCTTGAGCAATGTGGACCAGTGGCATACCGACTTCAGCTCCCCGAAACATTGTATGCTGTGCATAATGTATTCCACGTGTCACAACTGAAGAAGTGTCTTCGGGTTCCTGATCGAACCGTTGATGTGACTGATGTTGTCCTGGAACCAGATTTAACATACTCGGAACATCCTATTCGAGTTCTGGATCAAAAGGACAGGGTCACCCGAAGAAAGACTCTCAAATTCTATAAAATACAGTGGAACCAGCATTCTGAAGATGAGGCTACATGGGAAACCCAAGACTTTTTAGATAAGAATTTCCCAGGCTTTTTAGCCTCATGTAAATTGTAAAGTCTGTATAGCTGTGTAATAAAGAAGTAACCCCCACATTACCCCTGCCTTGTACCAAAATTAAGGAAATAAAAATGTGATGTGTTTCCCTTACCGTTACCTACCTTAGGATTTTTAATCTCGGGACGAGATTCTTTTATGGGGGGAAGGATGTAACACCCCTGGTGTTACTATAACTAAAACTTGAGCATGGCATCATGAGCATTGGCATTGCATATGTTTGACACACCTAGAGTGCATTCACTAGGCAAAAATTTCAAACAAGTTGTATTGTTTTAAATGTTTAACAAATAGGACCCTGGTTAAGGAACTTAACCCTAAATAGGGATTATAGGGGTAAAACTTTACCCAAGTTAAGAAAACCAAAAGACTTTAGGGTAACAGTCATAAAATGACCCTAAGAATAAAGTTGAATTATACTTATACCCCTGGAATACCAAAAACCCTAATTGGAACCCTTGAAAACTCTAAGTCCAAACCCTAGGGGCTTATGTGCAAAAGTGATGAACCTTTGGACTAAAATGTAAAAACTACTATGTTTATGCATCTAAAGCCAATTGGTTCACAAATATGTGAATTTACAAGCAAAACCCTGAGATTTGGACTTAAGTGCAAAATGGACCTCATTTGAGTTCTACACTAAGTCTGAAATTCAGTGTTAAAGGCTCCACTTTAGGGCTTTGTAACTTGCAAAGCATAGGGTTTTTGCCCTAGGTCACCACATCAAAATTGAAGCTCAACTATAGGAGAACAACTTTGCTTAAAGGTGTGAGCATTGTTGTTAAGAAAAAACTGAAGATAATCACTCCTGAAGTTGGACTGTCAGACTGGTAGAGACTGAACTTCAGTTGGACAGTGACCTTGATCCAACATTAAGGGACATCTAGACTAAGATCCAGTGCTCAAATAAGTTTAAACCTTATAGTCGAGTTGTAGCTGGTATGTAGCACTACAACTTTGATGCAGAAACTTGGACCTGTTGCCACATGGAATTGAGAGAAATTGGAGCTCCAAAGTGCTCTGTCAGTCGCTCTGAATCAGTGGTTCCCATGGTACAGTAACTGAATCAGATAAGGTCGCCAGCACGGCTGTCTTCACCGCCGGTGGCTTTCCGCCGTGATTCACGTCGCCGGCGTCACGATTCGTGCTCGGGGATGTGGATAACTTCGCGGGGTAAAAGATCTTCACCGCCCGTGCGCTGGCGATCACTCCGGTGACCTCCGTGGCTCTCTCTCCCTCTTTGCGGCCGAGTGGATTACCTCGCCGGTGACCGCCGCCTCCTGGCCGTGCGCCGCGTGGCTCAACTCTTTTACCGTGTCGCCGTGACCTTCTCTGAAGTCTCCGTGGCTCACCGGAGTTACTGCCACGCCGTTAGCCACGAACTCGCGCGGCCAGTGCTTCTTCTCCACCTCCGACCGCCGCGTGTCTCGACCAAATTCGCGACCACCGCCCATCCTTCCTATAAATTGAGCCCGTGTCCAGCTCCGTGGGGTAGTCTGCTAGCTAGCCACCGCTAATCGGCCACAATCGTCCACTCATCTGCTCAAATTTGGAGTTTCCCCCAATTCAAGCTTTCGCCACCGTGAAACCGAGCTCACCGTCGCCAGCCCAACTCCGGTCAGCTCCCGTCCCCTGCTTCCTCGTTTAAGCTTTCTCACGTGCCTTGGATGCTTGCCGAGCCATTGAATTAAACTACGAGCTCTCTGGTCGCCGGGAACACGGCGATCTTGCCGCTCTGCTCTCGGTCACCGTGGCCAGAGCTCGGGGGTTGGTTATTTGTGCAATTAAGTTAGGGGAAATGGTTAGGCTAGTCCCAATTTCATGTCCGCCGCTCGGAGAACCCAGCCATAGCCCCAATCAGCTGGTGTAGATGCTCGCCGGAGCGCGGCGGTGCGCGAGCGCCGTCGGGGACTTCCGGTTGCAAATTGATAGAAGCACAGGGGCCTTTTGTAGGTGTCAGTGACTCTGCGCAATAGTGAACGACCCTGTTCTGGTTTAGTCAAAACATCGAGGGCCTCTGCGCAAAATCTCCCTCGCGGGCGCGGGCGCGCGCACGAATCCACTCGGGCTTGGGCCGCCTGGACTTGAATTGGCCCAGTACTGTTTAGAGTTTTTCCTTTTCTTTTTCAGTGGAACTTTAGAAATCTGTAGAAAATTATAGAAAAATGATAAAATTGTGAAACCAATTTTCCTAGGTTCCTTATTTTCCCTAGTATTTAATAAAAATAAATTCATGATTTTTAGATCAAACAGGGAATTTTAGGGTATTTAAAATAGCCTAAACCATTGATTCTGGATTTTTAGAAAATAAATAATAAGTCCAAAATTTCCCAAACTTTTTATGAGAGCTTTTCACATTATTTAGAAGCCATGGGTAGAGTTTGGTTTGATTTGAACATTGTTTGATAACTAGAACCCAAAACCACCCCCCTGCTCCATGAACTCCTTTACCGACTCCGGAAACCCTAAGTTCCCGGAACTCCGTGAAGGCAAGTTGTATTCAAGACATAAATAATAAGTTTATGTTGTCTTTGCATCCTCATGAGCATCCCATGGCATCCATTCTTATACATATGTATGGTTATCATTAGAACGAGAAGAAGAGGTAGAAGTAACTGAAGAGGAGACACCACCACCTTCGGAGTCTCAGGCCGGGAATCATTTCTACTTTGACATCTGTGGATCTGAGCCTGATTCACCAGTGAACGAAGGCAAGCCCCAGTGCATGCAACCCCTTTCCTTGTGTTTTTAAATACTTTTTGCACACTTAAGTCTAGTGAAATGTGCATTAGGTTCGTAGGAGTTACTTGAAACCCTTTGATGCATTGCTTTTCCTTGATATCCATACCTTTATAGATACTTCGGTGAAGTATCAAAATATGATTTACAAAAATGCTTAGACTTGCTTAGATCTTGTGGATAGAAGTTGTCCTCAATTTAACCATGGAGAGGATGGCTTCTACCTGCAAGAATATTTTCATTTGGAGCAATAGTGGGATCTTACTGCAAAGTTCCCCGTGATGCTCTTTCATCCTAAGGAACAGACACATTCCTAAGGGTGGAAATACTTAAATGGAAACTTGGGGTAGGAACAGGTGATGTTCTACCCAGGTTGGTTAAGGATTAACGCGTATGTAGGCGTGCTGACCGAGGACCCTTTAACTGGTCACATGCCTCGTCATGGGTAAGCCTTGCCTCGGGCAGACTAAGGCCGGAATAAGATAACACGAAATGGGCGTGGAGCGGTGGCGAGAGTAGCGTGTACCCTCCGTGGCAAGAGGCTGGACGGTGGTGTAGCTGTGCTCTCGGTTTGCGTGAACCTGATCCGGTCTTAAGAACCCCGGTGGCGGGTTGACATATGCAAGGGTTAAGTGCTACATATGTCGTGTGATTGGAGATTCTCAGCTGAGTATAATCGATTCGGATCGCCGTACCTTCGCGGTTATGAAGACTTGGTCACTTTTCTACAACCTAGAGTCAAGAGGCGAACACGATGGATAAAAATGATGTTGTCTTGATGTGATGTGAAACTAGACTAGATGCAAATGGAGTCTATTAATACTTAACATGGCGTTAAAAGATTGAAAGTAAGGACTCACTTTAGTAAGCTACTTCTGCAAAAGTATAAGTTGATTTTTGCTAAAGCCTCTCCTTGACTCCTATTTATCCAGCATCCCCTTGAGAGTCTTTTCCTTAGTCGGGTAAGACTTGCTGAGTATTCCATACTCAGGGTTTATCCCTTTGTTGTTTTTAGGTGAGGAAGCGACAAACTTTTGTTGCTTCTGCTCCAAGGTGGTACCAAATGAGGAAAAAGAAGACTGAAGTGCGGGAGGACTCGGTCCTCCACTTAGGATCTTTTGTTTATTAAACTTATCGGGAGGAGTTTGTGCCTCCCCTGGCTTGTATAATATTACTACTCTGCACTCACTTATAGTCTGGTCTGTAATAACCTAAAGCTTGCTTTCGAAATAAATGTAAGATTATGTAATTCGCTTCCGCATTTCTTCATCTCCGATGTTCTGTAATGTCTACAAGATGGGTGAGACGTTCCTGGTAAGGTAAGGAAAGATACCGAGCTTGTCAAGTAGTTCAGGGGCACCTACAGGGTTGTCTGATGTCTGTGAGACAAGGACAACTGTAGGTGGGCCTAATTACTTGGGAGGTTCTGTCACACCAGCAGCCAGGGGAATCCCTACGAGAGTACATCCGACGGTTTTCAAAGCAGTGCACCGAGTTACCTAACATCACTGACTCGGACGTCATCGGAGCATTCCTCGCCGACACCACTTGCCGGGACCTGGTAAGCAAACTGGGACGCAAGACTCCCACCAAGGCGAGCGAATTGATGGACATAGCCACCAAGTTTGCCTCTGGTCAGGAGGCGGTCGAAGCCATCTTCCGGAAGGACAAGCAGCCTCAGGAAAGACAGAAGGAAGACGTCCCCGAGGCGTCCGTCCAGCATGGCACGAAGAAGAAGACCAGGAAGAAGGCGCAAGCAAAACACAACGCCATTGATGCGGATCTCGTCGCTGCTGCCGAGCACAAGAATCCTCGGAAACCTCCCGGAGGGGCCAACGTGTTCGACAAGATGCTCAAGGAGTCGTGCCCCTATCATAGGGGTCCCGTCAAGCACACCCTTGAAGAGTGCGACATGTTCCGGTGTTACTTCAATAAGGCCAGGCCCTCGGCAGAAGGTGGCAAGGACCAAGGCAACAAGAAGGGGGCAACAAGGAAGAGGAGTTCCCAGAGGTCCACAACTGCTTCATGATCTACGATGGGCAAATAGCGAATGCCTCGGCTTGACACCGCAAGCAGGAACGTCGGGAGGTCTTCTCGGCGAAGGTAGCGACGCCAGTCTACCTAGACTGGTCCGACAAACCCATTACCTTTGACCAAGGCGACCACCCCGACTGCGTACCGAGCCCAGGAAGGTACCCGCTTGTCGTCTACCTTGTCATCGACAATGCTAGGCTCTCCAAGGTCCACATGGACAGAGGCAGCAGCCTCAACATCATCTACGCCGAGACCCTGGGGCTCTTGGGGGTCGATCTGTCCACGATCCGGGCCGGTGCAGCACCTTTTCACGGGATCGTCCCCGGCAAGCGTGTCCTGCCCCTTGGGAAACTTGATTTGCCCGTCTGCTTCGGAACTCCCTCCAACTTCCGAAAGGAAACCCTCACTTTTGAGGTAGTTGGGTTCCGAGGGACCTATCATGCGGTGTTGGGAAGGCCGTGCTACGCCAAGTTCATGGCCGTCCCCAACTACACGTACCTCAAGCTCAAGATGTCAGGCCCCAAGGGAACTATCACCGTCGGATCCACATACCGCCACGCTTACGAGTGCGACGTGGAATGAGTGGAGTACGCCGAAGCCCTCGCCGAGTCCGAAGCCCTCATCGCCGACCTGGATTGCCTCTCCAAAGAGGCGCCCGACGCGAAGTAGCACGCCAGAAACTTCGAACCAGCCGAGGCGGTTAAGTCCGTCTCCCTTGACCCCAGCAGCGACGCCAGCAAGAAAGTCAGGATCAGCTCCGAGCTTGACCCCAAATAGGAAGCAGAGCTCGTCGACTTTCTCTGTGCAAACACCGAAATTTTTGCGTGGAGTCCCTCAGACATGCCAGGCATACCGAGGGATGTCGCCGAGCACTCATTGGACATTCGAGCCGGTGCCCGACCCGTGAAACAGCACCTGTGCCGTTTTCATGAAGAAAAGCGCAGGGCCATAGGCGAGGAGGTCCACAAGCTAATGGTTGCAGGGTTCATCAAAGAAGTATTCCATCCAGAATGGTTAGCTAACCCTATACTTGTAAGGGAAAAAGGTGGGAAATGGAGGATGTGTGTAGACTACACTGGGTTAAACAAAGCATGTCCAAAGGTTCCCTACCCTCTGCCCCGCATCGATCAAATTGTGGACTCCACCGCTGGGTGCGAAACCCTATCCTTCCTCGATGCCTATTCAGGCTATCACCAAATCAAGATGAAAGAATCCGACTAGCTCGCGACTTCTTTTATCACACCTTTTGGCATCTATTGTTATACTACTATGCCATTTGGCTTGAGGAATGCAGGTGCAACATACCAAAGGTGCATGAACCATGTGTTCGAAGAACATATCGGCAGAACGGTCGAGGCTTACGTCGATGACATCGTTGTTAAAACAAGGAAAGCCTCCGACCTTCTCTCTGACCTTGAAGTGACATTCAGGTGCCTAAAAGCGAAGAGCGTAAAACTCAATCCCGAGAAGTGTGTCTTCGGAGCCAAAGAAACCCTCAGAAACTTAAAGGCACTTCTTACTAATGCGCCCATCTTGGTGCCCCCGCTGCGGGAGAGAGTCTCTTGATTTATGTAGCCGCAACCACTCAAGTGGTCAGTGCTGCGGTCGTAGTCAAGAGACGAGAAGAGGTGCATGCACTGCTCATCCAGAGGCCAGTCTAATTCATCAGCGAGGTGCTATCTGAGACCAAAATCCGCTACCCGCAAATCTAGAAGCTACTGTACGCGGTGATTCTAACACGGCGAAAGCTGCGACACTACTTCGAGTCTCATCCGGTGACTGTGGTGTCATCCTTCCCCCTGGGAGAGATCATCCAGTGCTGAGAGGCCTCGAGTAGGATAGAAAAATGGGCAGTGGAACTCATGGGGGAAACACTTTCATTCGCTCCTCGAAAGGCCATAAAATCCCAAGTCTTGGCAGACTTCCTGGCTGAATGGGTCGACACCCAATTGCCGACTACTCCAATCCAGGCCGAACTTTGGACCATGTACTTCGATGGGTCGCTTATGAAAACCGGAGCAGGTGCTGGCTTGCTCTTCATCTCGCCCCTCGGGAAACATGTGCGCTACGTGATACACCTCCATTTTCCAGCGTCAAACAACGTGGCCAAGTACGAGGCCTTGGTTAATGGGTTGCGCATCGCCGTTGAGCTAGGGGTTCGGCGCCTCGACGCTCGTGGCGACTCGCAGCTCGTTATTGACCAAGTCATGAAGAACTGTCACTGCCACGATCGAAAAATGGAGGCCTACTGCGATGAAGTTCGGCGCTTGGACGATAAGTTCTATGGGCTGGAACTCAACCATGTTGCTCGACGGTACAACGAGACTGCGGATGAGCTGGCTAAAATAGCCTCAGGACGAACGACGGTTCCCCCGAATGTCTTCTCCAGGGATATATATCAACCATCCGTCAAACTCAACGACGCACCTGAGCCTGAGGAGACCTCGGTCTAGCCCGAGGTACCCTCGGCCGCCGAGGGTGAGGCCCTGTGCGTCGAGATAGAGCAGAATGGGGTCACGCCAAACCTAAGCTGGTGGACCCCGTACCGGGAATATCTCCTCCGAGGAGAGCTGCCCCTCGACAAGGCCGAAGCTCGGCGACTGGCTCAACGCGCCAAGTCGTTCGTTTTACTGGGTGATGAAAAATAGTTGTACCACCGCAGCCCCTCAGGCATTCTCCAACGATGCATATCCGTCGCCCAAGGACTAGAGCTATTACAAGAAATACACTCGGGGGCTTGCGGTCACCATGCAGCACCTCGATCCTTCGTAGGAAACGCATTCCGACAAGGTTTCTACTGGCCGACGCCACTAGGATTGTACGCTCCTACCAAGGGTGTCAGTTCTACGCGAGACGGACGCACCTGCCCGCTCAGGCTCTACAGACAATACCTATCACTTGGCCGTTTGCCGTATGGGGTCTGAACCTCGTCGGTCCCTTGCAGAAGGCACCCGGAGGCTTCACGCACCTGCTGGTCGCCATCGACAAATTCTCCAAATGGATCGAAGTCCGACCCCTAACCAGCATCGGGTCCGAGCAGGCGGTAGCGTTGTTTACAAATATCATCCACCGCTTTAGGATCCCAAACTCCATCATCACCGACAATGGCACGCAATTCACTAGGAAAAAGTTCCTAGACTTCTGCGAAGGCCACCACATCCGTGTGGACTGGTCCGCCGTAGCTCACCCAATGACAAACAGGCAGGTGGAGCGCGCTAATGGCATGATTTTGCAGGGACTAAAACCGAGGATCTACAACGACCTCAACAAGTTTGGCAAGCGGTGGATAAAAGAGCTACCCTCGGTGGTTTGGAGTCTGAGGACGACGTCGAGCCGGGCCACGGGTTTCTCGCTGTTTTTTCTAGTCTATGGGGCCGAGGCCGTCCTACCCACGGACTTAGAATACGGTTCCCTGAGGACAAAGGCATACGACGACCAAAACAACCAGACCAGCCGAGAAGATTCACTGGACCAGCTGGAAGAGGCTCGGGACGTAGCCTTACTACACTCGGCGCGGTATCAGCAGTCTCTGCGACGCTACCACGCCCGAAGGATTCGACCCCGAGGCTTCCAAGTGGGAGATTTGGTGCTTCGGCTGCAACAAGACGCCCGAGGGCACCACAAGCTTACTACTCCCTGGGAAGGGCCGTTCATCATCGCCAAAATTTTGAAGCCCGGGACATACAAGCTGGCCAACGATCAAGGCGAGGTCTACAACAACGCTTGGAACATCGAACAACTACGTCGCTTTTACCCTTAAAGTGTTTCAAGTCGTTCATGTATCTCAATCCCTTTACATGTATAAATAAAAAGTGTAACCGTCAAGGGAGGATCGGCCTTGCCTCAGCAAAAACCAAACCTTCCTCGGGGGCTAGAAGGGGGGAACCCCCTCTGCGTCAAAATTTTCCTCGAAAAAGTTTTCTACCAAAACGACTTTCGTGCCTTTCGACTATATCGATAACGGAATCCTAAAAACGAGCTAGAGAGACCTTGAACGACAAGGCCGACCGAGCCGAGGGACTCCTACGCCTCCGGGATACGGATACCTCACTCATTACCTTCCGCGAAAAGTAACTCATGCTCGGATAAGTGATTTTGCTACCGAACAAGTCCTAACGCTCGAAACAAGAGGAAAGAAAATGCAGCTTTATACTCTGACATTAAAAATGTTTAGGCTTCAGCAGCCGCAAGAAACATACACATACTTAAAACAAATTGTTCCCTACAGGCTCAGGTGTCGGCAGGGGAAGGAGCAGCACCCTCGGCATCGTTCCCGCCCGCGGCAGAATCTGGACCGGCCTCGGACGGCGACACAGGCGGAAGGATCTCCACCTCAAAGAAGGAAGCCAATGCCGCGCCTGGGCCCTCGGCAGCCGTGTCAAGCCTTTGGACCTCGGATAGGGCGACCTCCTCTTCATCGGGTAAGCAATAGCCCTCGCTGACCCACTCCAAATCCACGTCATAGTGGGAAGCGAGGACGGTGAAGGCTCGCCTAACGCCATGGTGCAGCGCCCCGCGGAGTCTGCTGTGCACGTGGCCGCCCAAGGCCCGCAGGCGACTCTGGGGGGAGCTGCCCGAGGGAACGTCGCTGAGGCCAAAGGTCCGGCAGAAGGCCGAGATGGCCTCGGACATGGCCACACGGTCGGCCTCCTTATGCTCAGTCGCTTGGGCAAGCGCTTTGCAGTTCTTGACAGACTCGTTAAGAGCCGTCTCGAACCCGGAAGACAGCCGGACAATATTCTTCAGACACGAGGAGAAAAATGAAGACAAAAACAAAATCACAAAGTAGACAAAACAAACCTTCAGCACGGGCATGCTGCTGTGAGGCCATGGCTTGGGCGGACTGGGCAGACCCGACGGCCACGACCAGGCCCTCCGCAAGGGTCCCGGCCCGAGCGGTCGCCTCGGCTAGCCGCTCCGTAACCTCAGCCAGTTGTCCTCTAAGGGCCTCAGCCCGGCTCATGGCCTCGGCAGCTTGGCTCCAGAATTGGTCCCGCTCGCTGGTGACCTGGCCAAGCTCCAGCTGTCGCTGCTGCATCTCCTCGGCCTGGAAAGCCACCTGCTCCCGGGCCGACGAAGCCTCCATTCGTACCGACGCCGCCTCTGTTCGCGCCACCGCTGCCTCCGACTTCAGCTCATCACAGAGCAGCCAAAGGTCCGCCACCTCGGCGCTCCGTTGGGCAAGGCGCTCATTGGCCTCAGTAAGCGCGACCCACTGGGACCGCAGCGACTCCCAAACGTCGCTTTCGCGGCAGATGAACAACGACTTAGCGATGCTCACGTCCGCAAGCTCCTGAGAGAGGAAAACATGATATCACAAAGAATGCCCTGATCACGTGAGGTGTACGTCTAAAACCTTACCTGGAAGACCCTGGAAACATCCTTGGAAAGAATTTCCATGGTCGACCAAAGTGACCTCATCGTCGCCTCGGTATATTCACGGAAATTATCCCAAAACTGCTCCTCCAACTCATCGTTGAGGGAGAGGAGAGGCTCCAAGGTGTCGCGGCTCCAGAACAGGAGCGGCTGCCCACACCACTCATTGGGATTGAGCTGCGTGGGGATAAGGCCGCTGCTCCCCAAGACGGGCCATGGTTCTGCGCGCCCCTCGGCCGAGGCGTCGGGTCCCCCTACAGTCGGTGCATCGGGTACCACCGTAGTCGACGTCTCGGGCCTCTCCTCGGCCAAGGTGACAGGCCTCCGCTCACCGACTTTGGCGACGACGGCCGCCCCCTCCTCGTGGTCGAAAACGGGGAGATCGGGGATGACCAAGGGCGGAGGCGCCTCAGCCGTCTCAACATCGGTGGTGACGGGCGGCTCTGCGGGCGAATTAGCGACGGTCCCGGCAGGAATCGATGCCGGCGCCGACAACAAGACAGGCGGGCTCGGGGCCGCGGCTGTGTCAACGACCTCCCTCGGTATGACGGCCGCTCCAATAGGGGGCTCAACCTGGGAGGCTTGCCCCATGGCAGCCTGTGCCGCCTGGGCCCCCCGCCGGAGGGCGCCTTGCGCGGAGGCCAACCAACCAGCGTGGCGCACCGCAACCCCGGCTGCAGAGGCCGGCCCCGTCTTAAGGGCCTTCGAGGGGGCCAGACCAGCCGAGCCCTGCCTCCACTTGCTGAAAAGGAGAAGGGGTAAATTCAAGACACATAGCAAAATAACTGAAACATGAGTACCCTCAGATACTTACCCGCTCCGGGGCAAGGCCAATCGTGCCTGAGGGGAGACCCGTCGGGCCCCAGTCTCCGCAGGCGCTGCCGAGGGTTGTCCCGCGGCCGGCTTCGACGTCACTTCCACCTCGGACGCCCGAGGCGCCGAGGCGGCGGCCTGCCCAGGCGACATCGCGACAGCCGGGGGACCAACTTCCCGTACGGCCGGCACGGGCACCTGCTCTTGGGGGACATGCGGTTCGGTCTGACCTCCTAGAGTCACCCCAATTATCTCGGCCAAGGGGTCAAGTACCCCCTCGGCCTGCCTCCGCTCCTCGGACCAGGACCCCGGCGTCCCGGCCCCGAACGTTGGTGACGCCAGCCCACCTAGATGCTGGCTCGACGACCTCTGGCCTAGCCTCGGATCCGGACTGAGGCCAAGCCGGGCCGCCATGTCATCATCTTCGTCATCATCATCATCGTCATCATCATCGTCGTCAGGTGTGTCCGGCGACGGCTCCAACGGGAGCCCGTCCCTTGCTTGCCTCCGACGGCGTTTCTCCAAAGCTTCCCGAGCTCGCATCCTCTCGCGAGCTCAGGCCTTTTCCGCGTCCTTCTTCTCCTTGTCCTTCTCCGCGGCGAGCCTACACGCGGCCCGACCCGCTGCGTCCTCCGGGACCGGTGGCCGGGAGAGTTTAAAATTCCTCAACCCCTGGGGACGAACGAAAATCCCAACAGTAAGAACTAAAGATGTAAGAAACACGGCACAAAACAGAAGGAGGGTTGGACACTTACCAGGGACACATACCCATGGTCGGGACGCATCGGGGGTTGGCTAAGGATGCAAGCGTCCAGCCTCCCTACCGTGCCCGCTACCCGTCTGAGGAGGTCGTCGGTGGAGAGGGAGGTCGAGGACATCCGTGAACCCTCCAAATCAACCCCCGGCTTCATCTCCGAAAGCCGCAACCGCCACTCTACCAATGGGAGCACCCTCCAGCGGTGGATAGCGGTGACGACCCCCGTGGCGGTAAGGCCCTCAGTGTGTAACTTCTGCAGAGCACAGAGAATGGGCTGGAGCTTCTCCTGGTTTTCGCGTGTGGCCCCCCAGCGCCAGTTGTCACCGGCAGCGGTCACCACTCGTTGAGAAAACGGCGGAAGCATCCCGTCATCATTCTGGAGATAAAACCACTGGTTCTGCCACCCCTTGTTCGAAGACACAAGGGAGGCAGGGATGTACTGCAGTGCTCGCCCCGACCTCAGCTGGAGGGTGCAGCCGCCAGCCCGCACCGCCATACGGACCTTCTTCACATCTGTCGACGCGGCGAAGAACTCTGCGGAGAAGAGATGGGTCCATAGGTCCCAGTGGGGGTCAATCCCCAGAAACCCCCTCACAAACCGCCACGAAAATAGCCACCTGCGCGATGGAGTTGGGGTTGAAGTTATGCAGCTCCACCCCGTAGTAGTGCGGGAGCGCCCGCATGAAGCGGCACTCCGGCATCCCAAACCCCCGCTCATGGAAGGGGGTGAAACTGACCACGTACCCCGGTGGCGGAGTCGGGTCGGCCTCGCTCCCAGGGGCCAACCACTCAGGCTGCGGCCCGTCGGAGAGAAGATGGAGCAAACCCTCGATAACAAGGGCCTGCAAATCCTCCACAGTGACGGTGGAGAAAGGCCACGGGTCCCGCGGCGGAATGACGGTCGCCTTATTAGCCATCGCCGAACGGGAGCGGTGGGAGCAGAGGGAACGAGGTGCGCGGTTTTCTCTTCTCTGTCTACTCCCTCAAGTTGCGAAAACAAAGACAGAAGGCAAGCACAAATGGCAGGGTAAGAAACAACTGCCGGCCCCACTTCCGAGTATATAAAGGCCCGGGCGAGATACACCCAAAACTTCGCCCGAACCCTTCGAGAATTTCAAACTCGAAGGCAAAGCGGTTTTTCCATCCCTCGAACGACTCGCGCACGCGCAACAGATACCCCGCGAGTCGCTCGTCCCGTCGCATTAACTCCCTGGCAGGGCACGCGACACCTCTGGCAGGCGAAGCGGGCGTCGTTTTGCCTCCGTCATGATGACCGCCTCAAAAAAGGTGTGCCACATTGTTTAAATTTATATCCTTTTTCCTTTTTCCTCTCTCTCTCTTGCCATAGGGATCGGGAAAGGGGATATTTCGAAAGGATCCTTCTCAACGAAGGAAACGGGCCCCGAGCCCTCCTACTGATCAGGGGTTCGAAGGTTGCGCCCTGCGGGGTTCGGCGACCGCCCAGAGCACTCGGGCTCCGAGCCCTTTACTGATCAGGGGGTCGAAGGCTGGCCCCTCGGAAGGGTTCGACAGCCAACCCAGAGCATGTAGAGTCAGGGATGACCCTGGGTACGTCCGTTACATGGCTGAGGCTTGGGCTACGCTCCCGAGGTACCCTAGGACTTTTCCGAGACCAGCGGGAACGGTTTGTAATGGAATCCCACCGAAGGGAGGCACCGAGCCCTCGAACCCTATCAAATGGGTCCGGATCTAGCAAATCACCCGCAGATACTTTTGGAACGTGCCTCCGGGCCACTAGCCGACCCTTATTGAACAAGGCTCGGGTGTCCGCTCGGATTACCCAATAGCAACTCACTGGAAACACCATGTTCAGCGCCCACCGAGGGTAACATGGCACGTTCCCCCCTCCTCCTTGCGGAAAGGCGATGAAGGGGCGTACAATAAAAAGCCGAGACGGTCCTCGATCGTCCTCTCGCTCCGTGCAAAGGCTCGGAGGCTGCTCTCGCACCAGGCTACAACCAAATTGTTGACCACGTCGACAAACCAGCTTAAAAACTTGGAGTCTGACCATGCACCCGGGCTACGGCCAGGCCGCATGAGGGAACAACAAGGCCGACCGAGGAATCACAAAAAGAATCAAGACCTCAGAGGAGTCAAACCACTCCTCCGAGGCCTCGGGGGCTACACCCGACGGGTGCGCTCGCGCGCACCCATCGGAATAAAATATAACCGAGAAAGGCTAGTCCCCTTGCAAAAAATCCGGCAGAACCTCCAAGCGAGTGCCTACACTCCCTTCGAGGCTCAGGGGCTACTGTCGGGTACCATAATTAGGGGTACCTCCAATACTCCTAAGCATGGCTGGAAAACATCTTCAAAACAGACCTGTCGGCGTTTCGAGACAGGGGGGTCCCTAAGCCGACGAGCGAGTGTGCTGCGTGCCCCAGCCCAGATGGGTCGAGCGCGTGGGCGAGCGCGAAGGGGGGAGAGGCGAGGTGGCCGGAGCCGAGCGTGAGAGAGGTGGAAGTCCCGCGGCCTTCGTGTTCGTCCCGCGCCCAGGTCAGGTGCGCTTGCAGTAGGGGGGTTACAAGCGTCCACGCGGGTGAGGGAAGCGAGCGGCCCCAAGAGAGCGCCTGTCCCGTCCTCGGTCCCGCGCGGCCAACCTTCTCTGAGAAGGCCCTGGTCCTTCCTTTTATAGTCGTAAGGAGAGGATCCAGGTGTACAATGGGGATGTAGCAGAGTGCTACGTGTCTAGCGGAGGGAGAGCTAGCGCCCTAGGTACATGCCAATGTGGCAGCCGGAGAGATCTGGGCACCCTGCTGGCGTGATGTCGTGGCTGTCGGAGGTGCGGCGGAGCCTGATGGAGGGACAGCTGTTGGAGCGGTCGAGTCCCTGCTGACGTTGTCCTGCTTCCGTAAGAGAGCTGGGGGCCGTCGTCGTCATAGAGCTTGTGGAGCGCCATCATTGCCTCTCTGGCGGAGCTGGCCGGATGAGACGCCGGTCTTGTTCTCCGTGACCCGAGTCGATTCGGGGTGGGATGATGATGGCGCCTCCTGTTGACGTGGCGGTCTGTGCCCTAGGCAGGGCGACGTGGGGGTTCCTCCGAAGCCGAGGTTGAGTCTGCCTTCTGTTGCCGTGGCCGAGCCCGAGCCAAGGGGTCGGGCGAGGCGGAAGTCGTTCGGCCGAGGCCAGGGCGGAGTCCGAGCCCTGGGGTCAGGCGAGGCGGAGTTTCGTCGTCTTCCGGGTCTTAGCCCGAGTCCGAGCCCTGGGGTCGGGCGGAGCGGAGTTCGCCGTCTTCCGGGTCTTAGCCCGAGTCCGAGCCCTGGGGTCGGGCGGAGCGGAGTTCGCCGTCTTCCGGGTCTTAGCCCGAGTCCGAGCCCTGGGGTCGGGCGGAGCGGAGTTCGCCGTCTTCCGGGTCTTAGCCCGAGTCCGAGCCCTGGGGTCGGGCGGAGCGGAGTTCGCCGTCTTCCGGGTCTTAGCCCGAGTCCGAGCCCTGGGGTCGGGCGGAGCGGAGTTCGCCGTCTTCCGGGTCTTAGCCCGAGTCCGAGCCCTGGGGTCGGGCGGAGCGGAGTTCGCCGTGGCGCCTTTGGCAAGGCCTGATTGCCTGTCAGACTCACTCTGTCGAGTGGCACTGCAGTCGGAGTGGCGCAGGCGGCGCTGTCCTTCTGTCAGACTGGCCAGCGGGGCGGTGGAGTGACGGCGGTCACTTCGGCTCTGCCGGGGGCGCGTGTCAGGATAGAGGTGTCAGGCCACCTTTGCGTTAAATGCCCCTGCAATTTGGTCAGTCGGTGTGGTGATTTAGTCAAGGTTGCTTCTGAGCGAAGCCAAGGCCTTGGGCGAGCCGGTGATGTGTCCGCCATAAAAAGGGGGCCTCGGGCGAGACGGAAGTCTCTCGAGGTCGGCTGCCTTTGACCGAGGCTAGGCTCGGGTGAAGCGTGATCGAGTCACTCGTGTGGACTGATCCCTGACTTAATCGTGCCCATCAGGCCTTTGCAGCTTTATGCTGATGGGGGTTACCAGCTGAGAATTAGGTGCCTTGAGGGTACCCCTAATTATGGTCCCCGACAGTAGCCCCCGAGCCTCGAAGGGAGTGTTAGCACTCGCTTGGAGGCTTTTGTCGCACTTTTTTGCAAGGGGACCAGCCTTTCTCGGTTGCATTTCGTTCCGGTGGGTGCGCGCGAGCGCACCCGCCGGGTGTAGCCCCCGAGGCCTCGGAGGAGTGGTTACACTCTTTCGAGGTCTTAATACTTTGCTTAACGCTTCGGCTGGTCTGGTCGTTCCCTCATGCGAACTGGCCGTAGCCCGGGTGTACGGTCGGGGCCCAAGCTCTCGGGCTGGTATGTTGACGCTGTCAACGATTTGGCCGGAGCCGGTTTTTGCGAGAGCAGCCCCCGAGCCTCTGCACAGGGCGAGAGGACGATCAGGGACAGACTCGGCTTTTTACATACGCCCCTACGTCGCCTTTCCGCAAGGAGGAGGGGGGGAGTGCGCCATGTTACCCTCGATGGGCACCGAACATGGTGTCTCCGGTGAGCTGCAAGCGGGTAATCCGAGTGGACGTCCGTGCCCCGTTCGTTGGGGGTCGGCTAGGGGCCCAGAGGCACGCCCAAAAGTACCTGCGGGTGATTTGCCGGACCCGGTCCCCTGGCGACGGGGTCCGAGGGCTCGATGCCTCCCTCCGATGGGATTCCGTTACAAGATCGTTCCCGCTGGTCTCGGAAATGTCCTAGGGTACCTCGGGAGCGCAGCCCGAGCCTCGGTTATGTATCGAACGTACCCCTGGTCATCCCTCGCTCGGTGTCTGAGGCGACTGTGAACCCTTCGGGGGCCAGCCTTCGAACCCCTGATCAGTAATGGGCGCGGAGCCCGAGTAGCCTGAGGCGGCCATGGAGCCCTTCGGGGGGCTGGCCTTCGAACCCCTGACCAGTAGTGGGTGTCGGGCCCACGCGATCTGAGGCGACTGTTGAACCCTCGGGGGGCTAGCCTTCGAACCCCTGATCAGTAATGGGGGGCTCGGAGCCCGGTTCCTTCGCGGAGAAGGATCCCTTTCGGGGTATCCCCCTTTCCCGGTCCCTGTTGCAAGAGATAGAGAAAGAGGAAAACGGAAAAGGATACGAAATCGGACGACGTGGCGTACCTTTTCTGAAGCGGTTATTACGGCGAAGGTGAAGCGTCGCGCGCTCCTCCTGCCAGAAGCGCCGCGTGTCCTGCCGCGGAGTTAATGCGACGGGGCGAGTGGTCGGCGGGGCGGCCGTTACGCGTGTGCAAGCCGTTTCGAGGAACGGCTGTGCCGCTTCGCGTTTTTCGAATCCTGCGTCCGGTCCAGGCGGCGTGCTGGAAACGGTTTCGCCCTGGCCTTCATATACTTGAGAGGGGGCCCGGTGACGGTTCTTCACTCTGCTCCCTTCTTTTCCCTTCAGGTTTTCGCCACCCGGGAAACTTTAGTCGGAGGAGAGAGAAACCGCCTTCCCTGCCCCCCGCGCCGCCATCTTCTCCATCTTGGTGATGGCGGACCGAGTGACCATAATCCCCCCGCGCGATCCGTGGCCCTTCTCCACGGTGACGGCGAGTGATCTGGAGGAGCTGGTCGGCGAAGGTTTGCTCCGCCCCCTCACCGACAAGCAGCGGCCAGAGTGGATTCCCCCCGTGGGCGGAGCCGCTCCGTCCCCACCGCCGGGGTATGTTGTGAGCTTCGTCTCCTTCCATGAGCGGGGATTTGGTGCGCCGACGGGCCGCTTTATGCGGGCCATCTTATTCCACTACGGGGTGGAGTTGCACAACCTCTCCCCCAACTCCATCTCGCAGGCCGCTATTTTCGTAGCGTTATGCGAAGGGTACTTGGGGATTGCTCCCCATTGGGATTTGTGGACTTACTTCTTCCTCGCCGAGCCTTTCGCCTTGTCGACGGGGGAGAGGAGGATCCGTGCAGCGGTGCGGGCCGGCGGCTGCATTCTCTTGTTGAGGCAGTCGCGGGCGTTGCAGTACATTCCTGCCATTCTCGCGTCTTCGAACAAGGGGTGGCAGCGCCGGTGGTTCTACCTCCGGAACGACGGTGAGTTGCTCCCACCATTTTCCCAGCGAGTAGTTACAGCTGCCACCGACGCCTGGCGCCACGGGACCCCGCACGAGAGGCAGAAAAATCTCGAGCCCCTTCTCCAGGCCCTGAAGGAGTTGCGGGAGGGGGGACTTACTGCTGCGGGAGTGATCGCCGCCATTCACCGTCGGAGGGTGCTCCCATTGGCGGAGCGGCGGCTGTCGCTCTGGGAGATGACCCCGGAAGCCGACTGGGAGGGCTCACGGATGTCCCCTGATCCTCTCCCTTTCGACGCCCTCCAATGGCGGGTGTCGGCCGCGATGGGGAAGCCGGACCCCCACGCATACTCCCAGCTTCGGATGCGCCCCGATCAGGGGTGCGTGACTTTGGTGAGCGTTTGCTCCTCCCTTCTTCGTATATCTGGTTGCTCCGGGTCCTTATGATCGGGTTCCTTTCTCCCCTCCTTTTAGGATGTGGGGTGTCACAAACCCTCCCTGCCACGGGTCCCGGAGGACGCGGTGGACCGTGCAGCGCGGCGGGTTGCCGCGGAGGAGAAGAAGAAAAAGAAGGACGCGGAGAAGGCCCAGGCCCGCGAGCGGAGGCGGGCTCGGGACGCCTTGGAGAAGCGCCGCCGCCAGCAGGAGAGGGACGGACTCCCGAGGGAGCCGTCGCCGGAGACGCCCGACGACGATGACGACGACGATGATGATGATGATGACGGCATGGCCGCCCGTCTCGGCCTCAGCCTCGGCCTGGGGTGTGGCCAAGAGCCGTCGAGCCAGCCCCCGAGCGAACCGACTCCGTCAGCCCCCGAAGTCGGGGCGTCGGGCTCCCGACCCGAGGCGCGGGGGCGAACCGAGAGGCCACCTGACCCCTCCGCCGGAGGAGCTGAAGTAGTTCCGGAGGTCCAGACCAAGGCGTCTGTTCCCCAGAGGCCGCCGCTTGTGCTGGTGGCGGACGGGAGTGACCCTCAGGTCATCGCTGCTGTGCCCGGGGAACCTGTCCCCCAGGCGCCCCAAGCGCCGGCGAAGCGGACCTCGGCGGCCGTTTCGAGAGCCGGGATCCAAGAAGGTTCTCCCCAGGCGCGGTGGATCATGGCCCGGAGTGGGTGAGTACCTCGGAATGCCTTCGTCTTGGCCTCCCATTCGTATGTTTCGGTTGTGATCCCCTTCCTTTTTTATCCAGCAAGCGAAGTCACGGCCAAACCGACCTGGCACCCCGGAAGGTCCTCAAGACGGCGTCGAACTGTGCGGCCAGCGCCATTCAGCCGACCCTCTCGCAGGGTACTCCGACATCGGGGGCTCGGGCGTCGCCAATCTCGGAGGAGCGGGCTCCCGAGGCCGGCTCCTCCGCCGAGGCGGCGATCGTGGTTGAGGAGACGGCCGACGCCCGCACGGCTCTGAGTTCGCCCGTCGTGCCGGTCATGCCGGCGCCTGCCACCGCCGAGGTTGCCGCCGTCCTTGTCGAAGGGTGTCCAGCCGCCGCCAGCGCCAGGATGGCTGATGCGCCGGTGCCCAAGACCCCAGAAGAGGTGGGCGCGGTCGCGCAATCCATCCGGCCGGGCGACAGCCTCATCGCTGTGCGGCGGGACTCCGAGGCCCGGCGCCCGTTGCTCCGATTCCGGACCCGCGAGGCCTCGGACCCCGTCTTCGTTCTCGATGATGAGCAGGAAGACCAGTCCTGGGGTGAGCTCCGCGAGTGCGCAGAGGCGACGGTGGGGTCGCTCCGGTCGTCGCTGGAGGTTTTCTGCAGAGACGTCCCCAAAATCCTCCAGGTAGCGGTTTCGGGCATACCTTTTTTCCTTCTCTGTGATACTTGCTGTGACGCCCTGTTTCCTTCTCCCAGGATCTGACGGACCGGAGCGCCGCTAAGTCGTTGTTCATCCGCCGTGAGGTTGATGTCTGGGGCTCGCTGCGATCCCTGAGGTCTTCGCTCGCCGAGGCTACCACGCGCCTTTCTCAGCAAGATGCCAAGGTGGCGGACCTCCAGCTGCTATGCGCCGACCTGAGAGCCGAGGCGGCAGCGGCGCGTGCGGAGGCGCAACAGCAGCGATCGAAGCTCGCCCAGGTCGTCGAGGAACGGAACCGACTTCAAGGCCGGGCCGCCGAGGCCGAAAGCCGAGCCGAGACCCTCGCGGCTGACTTAGCTGCGACCCAAGTCGCGGCCTCGGAGCACCGTGCCCGAGCCGGAGGTACGTCTTGGTCCTTCCTAGTTCCTTTTCTTGTCCGTTTCCCTTGCTTGTGCTTGAGGTATTTCTCCTGGCTACTTGCAGAGCTTGAGTCCGCCCTTGACGAGTCCGCCAAGGCGCTTGCTGAGGCGCTTGCCGGAGCCGCCGAGCAGAGGGAGGCGAACCTCGCGGCCATGTCCGAGGCCGTCTCGGACTTTTATCGTGCCCTCGGCTCCGTTGACGTCCCTTCAGGAAGCTCCCCTCAGAGCCGTCTTCGAGCCTTGGGTGGTCACGCCCGCGGCAGAGTCCGCGAAGCGCTACATCACGGCGTCCGGCGGGCCTTCGCCGTGCTCGCTTCTCACTACGTTGTGGATCTGGAGCGGGTTAGTGAGGGGTACTGTCTTCCTGACGAAGACGATGCTGCACTGGCGGAGGTGCAGCGGCTTGACGCGGTTGCCGCCGGCCCGAGCGCGGTGCTGGCGACCACCTTTGAGGCGGAGGTCCTTCCTCCTGCGACGTCACCGGAGGCCGAGATGGACCCCACCGATGGCGGGGGTGGAGATGAAGGCGCGGCTCCTTCCCAAGGCGGCGCCTGATTCTCGTTTGAACAATTTCTTGTTGAACGTGTGTCTCACCATGGCCGCTGAGGCATGAACACTTTTGTCTTTCTTGCATGGAGTCGTACTCTCCTTTCTTTCCGTCTGCATGTTCGTCCTACCTCGTCAATAATAGAGTGGCTTCTCGAGTTGGGCCATCCTTCGTGGCAGGTGATGAGTGAGGTATCCCTAACCCGGAGGTACGGGAATTCCTTGGCTCAATCGGCCTTGCCATTTTCATGTACCCGCATTCGCTCCTCGAGACCCGGCTTCTGACATAGCCAGGAGAACGTAACTAGGAGAACGCAAGAGGTCCCCTTTTTTTTGATTTAAAAAGATCTTGACGAAGAGGGGTTCCCCCTTTTTAGCCCCCGAGGGAGGGTCGGGCTCCGCCATGGCGAGGCCGACCCTTCCTTGATGATCGAGGCGCAGAGGCTGCCTGACGGATCGGGCCCCGGCCCGAATATCCAGCGAGTGTTTGGCGACACCCCTCGGTATGCCGGGCACATCCGAGGGACTCCGCGCAAAGACGTCGGCGTTTGCAGAGAAAGTCGACGAGCACTGCCTCCTATTTGGGGTCGAGCCCGGAACCGATCCGGATCTGCTTGGTGGTGTCGCCACTGGGGTCGAGGGGGACGGCCTTGACCGTCTCCGCTGGCTCGAAGTTGCTGGCATGGCGCTTCACGTCTGGGACCTCCTTGGAGAGGTTCTCCAGGTCGGCGATGAGGGCCTCGGACTCGGCGAGGGCCTCGGCGTACTCCACGCACTCCACGTCGCATTCGAACGCGTGTTTGTACGTGGGGCCGACGGTGATGACCCCGTTGGGGCCCGGCATCTTGAGCTTCAGGTAGGTGTAGTTGGGGACGGCCATGAACTTCGCGTAGCATGGCCTCCCTAGCACGGTGTGGTAGGTTCCTCGGAACCCGACCACTTCGAACGTCAGGGTCTCCCTTCGGAAGTTGGAGGGTGTCCCGAAGCAGACTGGGAGGTCGAGTCGCCCGAGGGGCTGGACGCGCTTCCCAGGGATGATCCCGTGGAAGGGCGCAGCGCCTGCTCGGACGGAGGACGGATCGATGCGCAGAAGCTTGAGGGTCTCGGCGTAGATGATGTTGAGGCAGCTGCCCCCGTCCATCAGGACCTTGGTGAGCCTGACATCGCCGACAATGGGGTCGACGACGAGCGGGTATTTCCCCGGGCTCGGCACATGGTCGGGGTGGTCGGCCCGGTCGAAAGTGATGGGCTTGTCGGACCAGTCTAGGTAGACTGGCGCCGCCACCTTCACCGAGCAGACCTCCCGGCGCTCTTGCTTGCGGTGCCGAGCCGAGGTATTCGCCGCATGCCCTCCATAGATCATGAAGCAGTCGCGGACCTCGGGGAACCCCCCTGCTGGGTGGTCTTCGTTCTTGTCGTCGTCGTGGGCCCTGCCACCCTCGGCGGGTGGCCCGGCCCTGTGGAAATGACGCCGAAGCATAACGCACTCCTCGAGGGTGTGCTTGACGGGCCCCTGATGGTAGGGGTACGGCTCCTTGAGCATCTTGTCGAAGAGGTTTGCACCTCCGGGGGGCTTCCGAGGGTTCTTATACTCGGCGGCGGCGACAAGGTCCGCGTCGGCGGCGTCGCGTTTCGATTGCGACTTCTTCTTGCCTTTCTTCTTGGCGCCGCGTGGAGCAGACGCCTCGGGAGCTTCTTCCGACGGGCGTCCCTGGGGCTGCTTGTCCTTTCGGAAGATAGCCTCGACCGCCTCCTGGCCGGAGGCGAACTTGGTGGCGATGTCCATCAGCTCGCTCGCCCTGGTGGGGGTTTTGCGACCCAGCTTGCTCACCAGGTCACGGCAAGTGGTGCCGGCGAGGAACGCGCCGATGACATCCGAGTCGGTGATGTTGGGCAGCTCGGTGCGCTGCTTCGAGAATCGCCGGATGTAGTCCCGGAGCGACTCCCCCGGCTGTTGCCGGCAGCTTCGAAGGTCCCAGGAGTTCCCGGGGCGCACGTATGTGCCCTGGAAATTGCCAGCGAAGGCTTGGACCAAGTCGTCCCAGTTGGAAATCTGCCCCGGAGGCAGGTGCTCCAACCAGGCGCGAGCAGTGTCGGAGAGGAACAGGGGGAGGTTGCGGATGATGAGGTTGTCGTCGTCCGTTCCGCCCAGTTGGCAGGCAAGGCGGTAGTCCGCGAGCCACAGTTCCGGTCTCGTTTCCCCCGAGTACTTTGTGATAGTAGTCGGGGGTCGGAACCGGGTCGGGAATGGCGCCCGTCGGATGGCCCGACTGAAGGCCTGCGGACCGGGTGGTTCGGGCGAGGGACTCCGATCCTCCCCGCTGTCGTAGCGCCCCCCACGCCTGGGGTGGTAGCCTCGGCGCACCCTTTCGTCGAGGTGAGCCCGACGGTCGCGTCGATGGTGCTCGTTGCCGAGGTGGCCCGGGCCGCAGGCGCGGTGTTGCGCGTGCGCCCGGTGTAGACCGAGGCTTCCCGCATGAATCGGGAAGTCGCGGCATGAGGTTCCGAGGGATATCCTTGCCTCCGGGATGCAGTGCTCTCGGCCCGCCGGGCCGCAGCGCCTTCCAGGAGATTCTTGAGTTCTCCCTGGATTCGCCGACCCTCGGTGGTTGACGGCTCCGGCATCGCGCGGATGAGCATCGCTGCGGTTGCCAGGTTCTGACCGACCCCGCTGGATGCGGGCGGCGGCCTGATCCTGACATCGTTGGCGACGCGGTGCTGGAGACCTTGGGGCAGATGACGTATTTCTCCGGCCAGGGGTGGCCCACCCATGCCTGTCCGACGTCCCGACGGATCGGCTCAAGCGCTCCTGTTCCCTCGTTGAGCCTGGCCTGCGCCTCGCGGACTTGCTCGAGTTGTGGGTCGTAACCCCCCACCGGAGCGGGGACCACAGCTAGCTCCCGTGGGATGTCGGCGCGAGGCACCGGCCTGGGGAGATCACCATCCTCCGGCATGCCAAGATGGTTGCCTTCGGTGGGATCCCCTAGCTCGATGTGGAAACATTCGCGGCTTGGGCCGCAGCTCTCGTCGCCAAGGCTGCGGCTTCAATCGGAACAGTCGGATAGACAGTAGTCACATGCGGTCATGAAGTCCCGCACGGCACTGGGGTTGCCAAGTCCGGAGAAATCCCAACCGATGCTGGGATCGTCATCTTCCTCGGACCCAGAGGGCCCGTAGGTCGAGACGTCCGTCAGTCGGTCCCAAGGCGACCGCATACAGAACCTCAGTGGGGTTGCACTCGCCTCAATGAGAGCGCCCGCCAAAACGAGGTCGTTTGGCGGGTTGAGGCCGAGTCGAAATGACGCAAGATGGGAGTTAGTCGTTACCTTTTGGTCGACGAGGAGCGACGTAGCCACATCGGGGACTGGTTGCGCCATCATCTCTGGTTCGAGGGCGACGTCCTGCAGGCTTTCCACGAGCGCGCCGGCGTCGTCTTCTTGCTCAAGGTCAGCGTGCCACGGGGGGACGGCGCTCGCCTCCGTCTCGAACGCGAGGTCGACGTCCGGCGTGCCTTTCGTCGGGGCGTCGGGGGCGTCGATTCGCTCGACGGCCGACGAAGCGTGGCCTCCCGTCTGGCCTTGACGGCTCCGCCTCCTCCTCCGTTGGCGGGGGAGAGAACGGAGCGAGCCCGAACATTGCTCTTCCGCCACGCGGGGAAGACGTCGTCGATTCCGCCGCCGGCGGGCGGGTTGTCGGCCGCCATTGTCGTAGTCGCGCGGCGGTGGAAGAAGTGTCATGTCGTAGCTGCCGTCGAAGGACATGAACTCGAGAGTCCCGAAACGAAGCACCGTCCCGGGCCGGAGAGGTTGCTGGAGACTGCCCATCTGGAGCTTGATGGGGAGCTGTTCGTCAGCACGCAGCAGGCCCCTACCTGGCGCGCCAACTGTCGACGTTTCGAGACAGGGGGGTCCCTAAGCCGACGAGTGAGTGTGCTGCGTGCCCCAGCCCAGATGGGTCGAGCGCGTGGGCGAGCGCGAAGGGGGGAGAGGCGAGGTGGCCGGAGCCTAGCGTGAGAGAGGTGGAAGTCCCGCGGCCTTCGTGTTCGTCCCGCGCCCAGGTCAGGTGCGCTTGCAGTAGGGGGTTACAAGCGTCCACGCGGGTGAGGGAAGCGAGCGGCCCCAAGAGAGCGCCTGTCCCGTCCTCGGTCCCGCGCGGCCAACCTTCTCTGAGAAGGCCCTGGTCCTTCCTTTTATAGTCGTAAGGAGAGGATCCAGGTGTACAATGGGGATGTAGCAGAGTGCTACGTGTCTAGCGGAGGGAGAGCTAGCGCCCTAGGTACATGCCAATGTGGCAGCCGGAGAGATCTGGGCACCCTGCTGGCGTGATGTCGTGGCTGTCGGAGGTGCGGCGGAGCCTGATGGAGGGACAGCTGTTGGAGCGGTCGAGTCCCTGCTGACGTTGTCCTGCTTCCGTAAGAGAGCTGGGGGCCGCCGTCGTCATAGAGCTTGTGGAGCGCCATCATTGCCTCTCTGGCGGAGCTGGCCGGATGAGACGCCGGTCTTGTTCTCCGTGACCCGAGTCGATTCGGGGTGGGATGATGATGGCGCCTCCTGTTGACGTGGCGGTCTGTGCCCTAGGCAGGGCGACGTGGGGGTTCCTCCGAAGCCGAGGTTGAGTCTGCCTTCTGTTGCCGTGGCCGAGCCCGAGCCAAGGGGTCGGGCGAGGCGGAAGTCGTTCGGCCGAGGCCAGGGCGGAGTCCGAGCCCTGGGGTCGGGCGAGGCGGAGTTTCGTCGTCTTCCGGGTCTTAGCCCGAGTCCGAGCCCTGGGGTCGGGCGGAGCGGAGTTCGCCGTCTTCCGGGTCTTAGCCCGAGTCCGAGCCCTGGGGTCGGGCGGAGCGGAGTTCGCCGTCTTCCGGGTCTTAGCCCGAGTCCGAGCCCTGGGGTCGGGCGGAGCGGAGTTCGCCGTCTTCCGTGTCTTAGCCCGAGTCCGAGCCCTGGGGTCGGGCGGAGCGGAGTTCGCCGTCTTCCGGGTCTTAGCCCGAGTCCGAGCCCTGTGGTCGGGCGGAGCGGAGTTCGCCGTCTTCCGGGTCTTAGCCCGAGTCCGAGCCCTGGGGTCGGGCGGAGCGGAGTTCGCCGTGGCGCCTTTGGCAAGGCCTGATTGCCTGTCAGACTCACTCTGTCGAGTGGCACTGCAGTCGGAGTGGCGTAGGCGGCGCTGTCCTTCTGTCAGACTGGCCAGTGGGGCGGTGGAGTGACGACGGTCACTTCGGCTCTGCCGGGGGCGCGTGTCAGGATAGAGGTGTCAGGCCACCTTTGCGTTAAATGCCCCTGCAATTTGGTCAGTCGGTGTGGTGATTTAGTCAAGGTTGCTTCTGAGCGAAGCCAAGGCCTTGGGCGAGCCGGTGATGTGTCCGCCATAAAAAGGGGGCCTCGGGCGAGACGGAAGTCTCTCGAGGTCGGCTGCCTTTGACCGAGGCTAGGCTCGGGTGAAGCGTGATCGAGTCACTCGTGTGGACTGATCCCTGACTTAATCGTGCCCATCAGGCCTTTGCAGCTTTATGCTGATGGGGGTTACCAGCTGAGAATTAGGCGCCTTGAGGGTACCCCTAATTATGGTCCCCGACAAGACCGTAAAGGCTGGTAAGCACAGCTCAAAGTTAAAGCCTCATCTACCAAGGGACGCGATCTCGTCTCGCCCGAGCCCGACCTCGGGCAAGAACAGTAGTCCCGGACGGATTCACGCCTCGCCCGAGGGCCTCCACAGGCAATGGGCGCACCCCCGGCTCGCCCGAGGCCAAGCTCGGGCAAACTTTGTCGTACAGCAACCTCGGCCAAATCACCTTACCACCGACCGTATCGCATGCGCATTTAATGCGGGGGTCACCAGATGTGCAATTGGTACTACCTGCACCCATCGAGCTCCATTCAGATTAATTTGTCCTTCACCTATGAACACGTGGACAAGCTTCTTATTTGCCACCCTACACGATCAGTTTTAGGTATAAAAAAAGGTACGGGTTAGGCATTCCATCAAACGGGAAGAGGACGGATGATCTTGAGTCAGTTTTGGACAACTACAATCATCAAAAGGTGAAATCAATACAGGTTCAGAGCACAATCCTACCTTGCAGCAGCATGAGCAGCATGACATGCTGGAGCCAGTGATAAATGATCATGTGGAGCAAGCAGTAGGCATTAAAAATCTCACGCCCGGTGCCCACGTCTGGAACCACCCGCAATATGAATCGCCCACGATCGTCGTGCGCCTGCGAAGCGATGTTGTATCTACCATGGTCAATTAAGATGACGACAAATAAGAAAAGAAACTAAAAGTGGTATGCCTTACCACTTATTCACAAACTCATTTCAAATAGGATTTTCTGCTATCTATTGAGGAGCATGATTTTCTTTTGGTTGATAGAAGCTTGGCGAGGTCGATCTCCCAGTCCTCCCCCAGTCCCTGGTTGTACGACCCCTTGTGCTTCTCCATGTCTTGGCTAGCTATTTCTCCATTTGGATGTTTAGGCTCTTGAGGTAGATCTTGACAGCATAAATGTGCGGCTCGTTCTTCACCAGCGACGACGACGCGCCGCCAGCGCTCGACGCCATCGTGGCCCGAGACCGGCTTCTGTCACCGCCGCCGATTCGAAGGCTTTTGCAAAGGATTCTTGATCCTAACAAGCAAATCACAAGCGTCAGTGTCGTGTTCGCACTGACCAAATTTCTTTAACAGACAAATCCTAACAGGCAAGTGCCTCATTGATGCTAGCACAATGCTAGTGCAATGTTCACAACAAGATCTTGAGATATCTGCACTTCAGGAACATCAGGAGGACTCATGGAAGTGAAATACTTATTTTTAAATAAATTTGGTCAGTGCGAAGCGTGTATCAATATATGAATCACTTCCTTAATTTTTGATAAAAACAGATGCTCGGCAATCACCTGCAGTTTGTTCAGACTCAAACACAAACTACAGAGTTTTCACATCAAATTAAAATCATGGTACAAGAATATTTCTAACTGCGAAGTGATGCTCGAGGCACCGCTGGCAATCCTGGTTTGTGTTTGAGTCAAATATATTTTAACAGAAACCTATGTACATCAAACTAAGGTATCTATCTATGACTTACTTTCTGATTGGATGCCTGAAAGGGAAATGTGCCCTTGGGCCATTTCTAAGTGTTTTGGTGATTTAGTGTCCAACACAAGTGCCTAAGTGTCAGATGGTGGACAAAGTACAAATCAAGTATAAAGGTATGTTTCTCAGACTTAGTACATTGTTTTAGAGACTAATGTATTATGTCTAAGTGCTGGAAACAGGAGAAAACAAATTGGAGAGAGATAGCTTTGTTTCAGCCAAAGCCAGCTCTATCTGGGTGCACCGGACTGTCCGGTGGTGCACCGGACAGTGTCTGGTGCGCCAGGCTGGCTCTGGCGAACTTGCTGCTCTCGGGAAGGAATTAACGGCGTACGACTATAATTCACCGGACTTTCCGGTGTGCACCGGACTGTCCGGTGAGCCAACGGTCGGCCAGGCCAACGGTCAGCTGCGCGATCTGCGCGAGACACATGGCCGAGCCAATGGTCGGGAGGGGGCACCGGACTGTTCGGTGTGCACCGGACAGTGTCCGGTGCGCCAACGGCTCCAAGGCTGCCAACGGTCGGCTTCGCCAAATAAGGAAGGAAATCCGCACCGGACAGTGTCCGGTGGTGCACCGGACTGTCCGGTGCGCCAGGCGACAGAAGGCAAGAATTGCCTTTCCGGATTGCTCTCAACGGCTCCTAGCTGCCTTGGGGCTATAAAAGGGACCCCTAGGCGCATGGAGGAGGCAACCAAGCATTCCTTGAGCACTCTTGATCACTCACACTCCATTCTTGCGCACTTGTTCGACATTCTAGTGATTTGAGCTCCGTTCTAGTGTACTAGTCTTTTGAGCTTAAGTTTGGGTCTTGTGTGTGCGTATTTGCTGTGATCTTTGTGTCTTGTGTGAGTTGCTAATCCCTCCCTTACTTCGTGCTTCTTTGTGAACATCTTTGTAAGGGCGAGAGACTCCAAGTTGTGGAGATTCCTCGCGAACGGGATATAGAAAAGAAAAGCAAACACCGTGGTATTCAAGTGGGTCTTTGGACCGCTTGAGAGGGGTTGATTGCAACCCTCGTATGTTGGTACGCCACAACGTGGAAGTAGGCAAGTGTTGTACTTAGCCGAACCACGGGATAAACCACTGTGTCTACCTGTGTTGATTCTCTTGTGGTTATTGTGTTTCGCTAAGACTCTTCTCTAGCCACTTGGCAATACTGTGCTAACGCTTAACCAAGTTTTTGTGGCATTAAGTTCAAGTTTTTACAGGATCACCTATTCACCCCCTCTAGGTGCTCTCAATTGGTATCAGAGCCGTTCTCTTCTAGAAAGGGACTAACCGCCCGAAGAGATGGATCTTAAGGGGAAGGGAATCGTGATCAATGATAAGGAGAAGGAGTCCTTCGTCAACGAGCCGAAGGATGACAAGCCTACCGACTCGGGCTCGGGCCACAAACGAAAGGATGGGAAGAAGAAGAAGAAGACAAGACGCATCAAGGAGATCGTCTACTACGACGACAGCGACGAGTCCACTTCTTCCCAAAAGGACAACGACGACAACGACTATGAGAGAAGGAAACCGGTTAATTCGAACTTTTCTTTTGACTATTCTCGTATTCTGCAAAGTACAAATGCTCATTTGCTCTCCATTCCACTTGGCAAACCTCCTCACTTTGATGGAGAGGACTACGGATTCTGGAGCCACAAAATGCGTAGTCACCTGTTCTCTCTCCATCCGAGCATATGGGAGATTGTGGAGAGTGGAATGAAATTTGATAGCTCGGATAGTCCTATGTTTATCAATGAACAGATTCATAGAAATGCACAAGCTACTACTGTGTTGTTAGCCTCTTTGTGCAGGGACGAGTATCATAAGGTGAGCGGCTTGGACAATGCCAAGCAGATCTGGGACACCCTCAGGATCTCACACGAGGGGAACGACGTCACCTTGCTCACCAAAATGGAGTTGGTGGAGGGCGAGCTTGGAAGATTCGCAATGATCAGGGGAGAGGAGCCAACCCAAACATACAATCGGCTCAAGACCCTCATCAACAAGATAAGGAGCTACGGAAGCACACGATGGACGGACCACGACGCCGTTCGTCTAATGCTAAGGTCCTTCACTGTACTTGATCCACATTTGGTGAACAATATCCGTGAAAATCCTAGGTACACCAAGATGTCGCCCGAAGAAGTTCTTGGGAAATTCGTAAGCGGGCGAATGATGATCAAGGAGGCGAGATATGTCGACAACGCGTTGAACGGTCCAATCCATGAGCCTCAACCCATTGCTCTCAAAGCAACGAGGAGCAAGGAGGCGCAAGTTGAGGCGGTCGGGCTCAATGATGAAGAGATGGCCCTCATCATCAAGTGCTTCAAGACAGCGCTAAAGGGTCACAAGGGGCAGCCAAGCAAGACCAAGACAAAGGGGAAGCGCTCATGCTTCAAATGTGGTAAGGTTGGTCATTTTATTGCTAATTGTCCCGACAATGATAGTGACCAGGAACAAGGGAACAAGAGGGAGAAGAAGAAGAACTATAAGAAGGCAAAAGGCGAGGCACATCTTGGCAAGGAGTGGGACTCGGATTGTTCGTCGTCCGACTCCGACAACGAAGGACTCGCCGCCACTGCCTTCAACAAGTCATCCCTCTTCCCCAACGAGCATCACACTTGCCTCATGGCAAGGGAAAAGAAGGTAAGCGCTCGTAGCACTGGTACTTATGATGATGATGAGTCTAGTGATGATGATGAAATAGATTATTCATGTTTATTCAAGGGTCTAGATAGAACCAAGGTGGATAAAATAAATGAATTGATTGATGCTTTGAATGATAAGAATAGATTGCTAGAAAAGCAAGAGGATCTCTTATATGATGAACATGATAAGTTTGTAGAAGCTCAAAAATCCCTTGCTTTAGAAATAAAGAGGAATGAAATGCTTTCTTGTGAATTGTCTACATGCCATGACTCTATTTCTAGTTTAAAAAGCATAAACGATGACTTGAATGCTAAGTTAGAAATAGCTAATAAATCAACATCTTGTGTAGAACATGTTATGGTTTGCACTAGGTGTAAAGATTTTAATGTTGATGCTTGTAGTGAACACCTAGTTTCAATTTCTAAATTGAATGATGAAGTAGCTAGTCTTAATGCCCAACTTAAGACTAGCAAAAGCGAATTTGATAAGTTAAAATTTGCAAGGGATGCCTACACGATTGGTAGACACCCCTCAATTAAGGATGGACTTGGTTTCAAGAGGGAAGCCAAGAACTTAACAAGCCATAAGGCTCCCATCTCCGCCAAGGAGAAAAGGAAGGCCCCTATGGCTAGTAGTGCTAAAAAGAACCATGCTTTTATGTACCATGATAGAAGACAGTCTTATAAGAGTTGTAATGCTTATGATGCTTTTGACTCTCGTGCCATGTTTGCTTCTAGTTCTTCCTATATGCATGGTAAAGATATGTCTAGGAGGTATTTTGTTCATATGCCTAGGAGAAATGTTGTTAATGTTCCTAGGAAAGTTAATGAACCTTCTACAATATATCATGCTTTAAATGCTTCCTTTACTATTTGTAGAAAGGATAGGAAGATAGTTGCTAGAAAATTAGGGGCAAAATGCAAGGGAGACAAAACTTGCATTTGGGTCCCTAAGACAATTGTGACTAACCTTGTAGGACCCAACAAGAGTTGGGTACCTAAGACCCAAGCCTAAATTTGCCTTGCAGGTTTATGCATCCGGGGGTTCAAGCTGGATTATCGACATCGGATGCACAAACCATATGACGAGGGAGAAGAAGATGTTCACCTCCTACGTCAAAAACAAGGATTCCCAAGATTCAATAATATTCGGTGATGGGAATCAAGGCAAGGTAAAAGGGTTAGGTAAAATTGCTATTTCATCCGAGCACTCTATATCTAATGTGTTTTTAGTTGAGTCTCTTGGATATAATTTGTTATCTGTTAGTCAATTATGCAATATGGGATATAATTGTCTATTCACAAATGTAGATGTGTCTGTCGTTAGAAGAAGTGATGGTTCACTAGCTTTTAAGGGTGTATTAGACGGCAAACTTTACTTAGTTGATTTTGCAAAAGAGGAGGCCGGTCTAGATGCATGCTTAATTGCTAAGACTAGCATGGGCTGGCTGTGGCATCGCCGCTTAGCACATGTGGGGATGAAGAACCTTCACAAGCTTCTAAAGGGAGAACACGTGATAGGTTTAACTAATGTGCAATTCGAAAAAGATAGACCTTGTGCAGCTTGTCAAGCAGGCAAACAGGTGGGGAGCTCTCATCACACCAAAAATGTCATGACCACATCAAGACCTTTGGAGATGCTTCACATGGACCTCTTCGGACCCGTCGCCTATCTAAGTATAGGAGGAAGTAAGTATGGTCTTGTTATAGTTGATGACTTTTCCCGCTTCACTTGGGTATTCTTTTTGCAGGATAAATCTGAAACCCAAGGGACCCTCAAGCGCTTCCTAAGGAGAGCTCAAAACGAGTTTGAGCTCAAGGTGAAAAAGATAAGGAGCGACAATGGGTCCGAGTTCAAGAACCTTCAAGTGGAGGAGTTCCTTGAGATAGAAGGGATCAAGCACGAGTTCTCCGCTCCCTACACACCACAACAAAATGGTGTGGTAGAGAGGAAGAACATGACGCTTATAGACATGGCGAGGACGATGCTTGGAGAGTTCAAGACCCCTGAGCGCTTTTGGTCGGAAGCCGTGAACACGGCTTGCCATGCCATCAACAGGGTCTACCTTCATCGCCTCCTCAAGAAGACGTCGTATGAGCTACTAACCGGTAACAAACCCAATGTTTCGTATTTTCGAGTTTTTGGGAGTAAATGCTACATTCTAGTGAAGAAGGGTAGGAATTCCAAATTTGCTCCCAAAGTCGTAGAAGGGTTTTTGTTAGGTTATGACTCAAATACAAAGGCGTATAGAGTCTTCAACAAATCATCGGGTTTGGTTGAAGTCTCTAGCGACGTTGTATTTGATGAGACTAATGGCTCTCCAAGAGAGCAAGTTGTTGATTTTGATGATGAATAAGAAGTTCCAACGACCGCAATACGCACCATGGCGATTGGAGATGTGCGGCCACAGAAACAAGATGAGCAAGATCAACCTTCTACCTCAACAATGGTGCAACCCCCAACTCAAGATGATGAACAGGAGGCGTGTGATCAATGGGGAGCACAAGATGATCATGTAATGGAGGAAGAAGCACAACCGGCACCTCCAACCCAAGTTCGAGCAATGATTCAAAGGGATCATCCCGTCGACCAAATTTTGGGTGATATTAGCAAGGGAGTAACTACTCAATCTCGATTAGTTAATTTTTGTGAGCATTACTCCTTTGTCTCTTCTATTGAGCCTTTCAGGGTAGAAGAGGCCTTGCTAGATCCGGACTGGGTGTTGGCCATGCAGGAGGAGCTCAACAACTTCAAAAGAAATGAAGTTTGGACACTGGTGCCTCGTCCCAAGCAAAATGTTGTGGGAACCAAGTGGGTGTTCCGCAACAAACAAGACGAGCACGGGGTGGTGACAAGGAACAAGGCACGACTTGTGGCAAAAGGCTATGCCCAAGTCGCAGGTTTGGACTTTGAGGAGACTTTTGCTCCTGTGGCTAGGCTAGAGTCCATTCGTATCTTGCTAGCATATGCCGCTCACCATTCCTTCAGGTTGTTCCAAATGGATGTGAAGAGCGCTTTCCTCAACAGGCCAATCAAGGAGGAGGTGTACGTGGAGCAACCCCTGGCTTCGAGGATGAACGGTATCCCGACCACGTGTGTAAGCTCTCTAAGGCGCTCTATGGACTTAAGCAAGCCCCAAGAGCATGGTATGAATGCCTTAGAGACTTTTTAATTGCTAATGCTTTCAAGGTTGGGAAAGCCAATCCAACTCTTTTTACTAAGACTTGTGATAGTGATCTTTTTGTGTGCCAAATTTATGTTGATGACATAATATTTGGTTCTACTAACCAAAAGTCTTGTGAAGAGTTCAGCAGGGTGATGACTCAGAAATTCGAGATGTCGATGATGGGCGAGTTAAGCTACTTCCTTGGGTTCCAAGTGAGGCAACTCAAGGATGGAACCTTCATCTCCCAAACGAAGTACACACAAGATTTGATCAAGATGTTTGGGATGAAGGACGCCAAGCCCACAAAGACTCCGATGGGAACCGACGGACACACCGACCTCAACAAAGGAGGTAAGTCTGTTGATCAAAAAGCATACCGGTCTATGATAGGGTCTTTACTTTATTTATGTGCTAGTAGACCGGATATTATGCTTAGCGTATGCATGTGTGCTAGATTTCAATCTGATCCTAAGGAGTGTCACTTAGTGGCTGTGAAGCGAATTCTTAGATATTTAGTCGCTACACCTTGTTTCGGGATCTGGTATCCAAAGGGGTCTACCTTTGACTTGATTGGATATTCAGACTCCGACTATGCTGGATGTAAGGTCGATAGGAAGAGTACATCGGGGACGTGCCAATTCTTAGGAAGGTCCCTGGTGTCATGGAGTTCTAAGAAACAAACTTTCGTTGCCCTATCCACCGCTGAGGCCGAGTACGTTGCCGCAGGACAGTGTTGCGCGCAACTACTTTGGATGAGGCAAACCCTCAGGGACTTTGGCTACAATTTGAGCAAAGTCCCACTCCTATGTGATAATGAGAGTGCTATCCGCATGGCGGATAATCCTGTTGAACACAGCCGCACAAAGCACATTGACATCCGACATCACTTTTTGAGAGACCACCAGCAAAAGGGAGATATCGAAGTGTTTCATGTTAGCTCCGAGAACCAGCTAGCCGATATCTTTACCAAGCCTTTAGATGAGCAGACCTTTTGCAGGTTGCGTAGTGAGCTAAATGTCTTAGATTCGCGGAACTTGGATTGATTTATAGCATACTTGTGTTTATGCCTTTGATCATGTTCCTTATGCATTTTGTTGCTTATTTATGGTGCTCAAGTTGTACAAGCACTCCCCGGACCTCACAAGTCCGTTGCAAAGTGATGCACATATTTAGGGGGAGATGTGTTACAACTTGACCCTTTGAGACTAACCATGTGCTTGAGTTTGCTTGATTTAGTCTCGAAGGAGGATTGAAAGGGAAAAGGTGGACTTGGACCATGCAAGACTTCCACTGCACTCCGATGAGAGGGTAACTTATTCCAAGTTTATCTTTATGATCTCATTGCCTTTTACTCTTAGTTGAAGATTTTGGTGAGGCAATGGGGTTAAAGGGCCAAAATTGATCCCGTTTTGGTGTTTGATGCCAAAGGGGGAGAAAATAAGGCTAAAGCAATAAATGGATCAGCTACCACTTGAGAATTTTGAAAAAGTAGAGTTAGAGTTTTTGTTTGTCAAAATACTCTTGTTTGCTTCTTATTATCAAAAGTTAGTCTCTTGTGGGGAGAATGGTTGATTATGGGAAATAGGGGGAGTTTTTGATACTGTGATCAATTTCTATTGGAACAACTCTCTTTATGTCTCTACAAGTGTGTTTGACTTAGAGTTAGGAAATTGAGACCGATTTGCAAAAACAAACCAAGTGGTGGCAAAGAATGATCCATATATGCCAAATTTGATTCAAAACAAATTTGAGTTCTTATTTGAATTGATTTTGTACTTGTTCTACTTGCTTTATGTTGTGTTGGCATAAATCACCAAAAAGGGGGAGATTGAAAGGGAAATGTGCCCTTGGGCCATTTCTAAGTGTTTTGGTGATTTAGTGTCCAACACAAGTGCCTAAGTGTCAGATGGTGGACAAAGTACAAATCAAGTATAAAGGTATGTTTCTCAGACTTAGTACATTGTTTTAGAGACTAATGTATTGTGTCTAAGTGCTGGAAACAGGAGAAAACAAATTGGAGAGAGATAGCTTTGTTTCAGCCAAAGCCAGCTCTGTCTGAGTGCACCGGACAGTGTCTGGTGCGCCAGGCTGGCTCAGGCAAACTTGCTGCTCTCGGGAAGGAATTAACAGCGTACGGCTATAATTCACCGGACTGTTCGGTGTGCATCGGACTGTCCGGTGAGCCAACGGTCGGCCGGGCCAACGGTCGGCTGCGCGATCTGCGCGAGACACGTGGCCGAGCCAACGGTCGGGAGGGGGCACCGGACAGTGTCCGGTGCGCCAACGGCTCCAAGGCTGCCAACGGTCGGCTTCGCCAAATAAGGAAGGAAATCTGCACCGGACAGTGTCCGGTGGTGCATCGGACTGTCCGGTGCGCCAGGCGACAGAAGGCAAGAATATTGCCTTCCCGGATTGCTCTCAGCGGCTCCTAGCTGCCTTGGGGCTATAAAAGGGACCCCTAGGCGCATGGAGGAGGCAACCAAGCATTCCTTGAGCACTCTTGATCACTCACACTCCATTCTTGCGCACTTGTTCGACATTCTAGTGATTTGAGCTCCGTTCTAGTGTACTAGTCTTTTGAGCTTAAGTCTGGGTCTTGTGTGTGCGTATTTGCTGTGATCTTTGTGTCTTGTGTGAGTTGCTAATCCCTCCCTTACTCCGTGCTTCTTTGTGAACATCTTTGTAAGGGCGATAGACTCCAAGTTGTGGAGATTCCTCGCGAACGGGATATAGAAAAGAAAAGCAAACACCGTGGTATTCAAGTGGGTCTTTGGACCGCTTGAGAGGGGTTGATTGCAACCCTCGTCCGTTGGGACGCCACAACGTGGAAGTAGGCAAGTGTTGTACTTAGCCGAACCACAGGATAAACCACTGTGTCTACCTGTGTTGATTCTCTTGTGGTTATTGTGTTTCGCTAAGACTCTTCTCTAGCCACTTGGCAATACTGTGCTAACGCTTAACCAAATTTTTGTGGCATTAAGTTCAAGTTTTTACAGGATCACCTATTCACCCCCCCTCTAGGTGCTTTCAATGCCCAGTTCTCAAGAGAGTTTTTTGCTCTGTCCCTCCTCGCTTCAGTCTCGGCAGGTTCAGTCACTGAATGAAAAGTGGAAATAAAATACGATCTCGCAGCGCGAACACGACCGATTTCCCCAAATCTGCGAAGAAAGAACCAAATCTGTCTCTCAGCTCCGCGATAGGTCGACCGATAACACGAATCCGAGCTAGCCAAGCAAGACGCCAAAATAAGTAAAGGGAGCTCACCTTAAATCAAATCCATGGCAGATCGCGGGCACCAAATCTACGCTCAAAGATCGCGCCCTGGAGCCCAATCAGGTCCTAGCCGACCCTCCGCTCCCCGAGAAATCCTAATTTGAGATTGATCCAGAAAAAATGAAATCTTAGCTTGCTTAGCAGTCCCGTTCTTGCAATCTGCAGGGGCCAAAATCGAACAGAAAGAAAGTGAGAGGAGATGAAATCAACAGGAGCCATGTAGCCGAACGAGCCGGCCACGACGGACATGGTCTCTGGCGCCTCGGCCTGCGCCAGCATCCTGGCAAGGCCGAAGTCAGCGACCTTGGCCTGGAACTCCGAGTCCAGCAAGATGTTGCTCGTCTTGACGTCGCGATGAACGATGGGCGACACACATTCGTGGTGCATGTAACACAGCCCCGGCGCGGCGCCGACGGCCACCTTGAGCCTGGTCGGCCAGTCCAGCCGCTGGCGGCGTGCAGACCGCGCCCTCGCCGCCATTGGGTGCTCACCGGCGGCGAGAGCGTCGTCGTGGAGCCACTTGTCCAGGCTCTCGTTGTCCATGTAGTCGTACACGAGGAGCTTGGCCTCGGCGCCGGAGAGGCAGCACAACAGCCTGATGATGTTATTGTGCCGGACGTTGTCGAGGATGTCGGCCTCCGACTCGAACTCGCGCTCCAGCTTCCCGTCCAATTTCCCGGTGGTCCGTATCTGCTTCACGGCACCGCGCCTGCGGCCCCGTTGAGCCGGTTGGTGAAGGTGATGCGGTACACGCGGCCGGACCCGCCGCGGCCGACGATATTGGCCTCCGTCAGGCCCCGGAGTATGGACTCCTCCCCGAAACCAAGATCCACGACGAAAGGCGTCATCTTCCAGTCACCCCGCGCCGCGACATGGCGCCGTTTCCTGATGTCGCGGGCCACGAAGAAGGCGATGGCCGCGGCGATGAGGAGGAGTGCGCCGCCGGCGACGAGGAGGCCCGTGCGGAGCGCATGCGAGACGCCTCCGGAATAGCCTCCGTCTTGCGACCCCGGATCCCCGGATCCAAGGATGGCGCGGAGACGACGGGCCCTTGCGCGGACCCCGGGTCCAAGGATGGCGCCGCGGACCCCGGATCCAAGGATGGCGCGGAGACGACGGGAGCAGGGGAAGGGGCGCCCTTGCGAGACGATGGGCCCTTGCGCGGAGACGACGGGCGCTTGCGAGACGACGTTGGCAGGGGAAGGGGCGCCGAGGACTTGCGCGTAGGAGGGCAAGGATGGCAGGGGCGAGTGGGGGCGAGGATGCCGGAGAGCGGGCGAGGGCAAGAATGGTGGTGTAATCCCTGGAATGGCACCCTTCCTTCGATGGAGAGCGGGGCGAGGGCGAGGATGGCGGCAGAGACGCGAATCGCGGAGGAGGGGGCATGGCAGAACTGTGCACCAACCTAACCTGTGGACGTCTACACTAACGTCTTAAGGAGTAGTAGAGATATGTAGCTCATCTGTGTGTCCGAGGAAAAAAATAGATTCTGCAGTAGCAATGATAGAAAACAGGTACCACAAACACCAGGCTTGAACAATCTACCTGTGAAGAAATATTTGCTTTTTTCCTTGCAGGTGTATAAACTTTACATTGAAATCTCTCTGAAAGGCTATGCATCTTGTGGACATAAATTGCTTCAAGCCAAACTTTGAACTTCGCCAGAAGAGGATATATTGGCTCAGAGAACGAACACTACATTTTGCTGTATTGTATGCTTTGAATATATTCCAGCAATGCCGACTAAGCTTCCTTTATCTAATTACCTCCTGAAGTCTGAACATTTCAATGTCTTCAGTGTTATGGTCATTTTGTTTAATAGCTTGAATTGACAAACTATCCAGAATTCTGAACACTTAGGGCTAGTTTGGCAACCCCATTTTTCTATAGGATTTCCAATTTCCCAAGAGAAAATGAACCAAATTTCCTTAGAAAAATAAAAAACCCTTGGGAAAATATGGTTCCCAAATTAGCCCTTAGAGTTGTTTGTTTGGGATTATAATCTACTCAGATTAAATAATCTAACTTATTTTGAACTAAGTGTTAGTTCAAAATAAGTTAGATTATATAATCTAAATAGATTATAATCTCAAACACACAGACCCTAAATTTATCAAATAGTTATTGACTTGAGTTTCTTTGACTATAATCAAGCATATTTTCTGTTTGTCAACCATTCCAACTCCAATACAATAGTTTTATGGCAGCATGAGCTCCATCAACAGTATTCTTTTACCTCAATCATGCTGCAACCTGCAGTCTTCTTGACCGCAGGATTTGTCATCTTACTTCTCACTCTTATTGCTTCTTCCCATCGACTTGCTGTTGCATACACATTAGACATGAGTACATTAACGTCAGGATTTGGGGAACAATCTTCCTTGGCAATTCTTTTTGTCAACCATTCGCTCATCTCAACATTGCCATTAGCTTTGCAAGCAGTGAGGAGTGCACCAAACAGAGGCATAGTGTCATTGTTAACAGGCATGTCAGTGATCAACTTCTCAGCTTCATACAGTAGACCAGCATGTCCTAGAAGATTGACAAGGCAACTATAATGTTCGATTCTCGGCTCTATATGATAGACCTCCTTCATGGCTTGGAAATACCTCTGTCCTTCATCGACCAAGCCACCATGGCAACAAGCACTCAATACTCCAATGAACGTGATACCATCAGGCTTTGTTTTGCTTCTCTGCATCTCTTCAAACAGTTCAAGAGCCTTGCTGGCCTGACCATTTGTGGCCAGACCACAGATGATGGCAGTCCAGGCTGCAGCATCTTTGCCTTGCATTCGCCCAAAGATTTGCAGTGACTTGTCAACATGCCCACACTTTGAGTACATCTCAATCAATGCTGTGCCAAGAACTGCATCAATCTTCATATTCCTGCTTTCAGCATACTGATGGATCCATTCACCTTGATCAAGAGCACCAATGTTGGCACAGCATGTGAGGAGAGTGACAACAGTGAACTTGTCAGGCTCCACACGTTGTAATTGCATGTCTCGGAACAATATCAATGCCTCCTCAAAGCTTCCATGTTGTACACATGCGTTGATCATTGAAGTCCACAGGATTAGATCCTTCTGTGTGCATTGGTAGAAAAACACTCTTGCCTTGTCCAACTGACCAGCAATGCCATATCCCGACACTAGTATAGTCCAAGATATGATGTTCCTCTCTGGCATTTGCTCGAACATCTTCACCGCCTCTTCCAAGTAACCATTCTTCGTATACATGTCCAGAAGCGCATTTGCGACTGGGAGACTGAATCCAAAAACTCCATCCATGTATGAATGAATCCTCCTTCCCAAGTTCAGATCGCCTGCTCTTGAGCAAGCGGTAACGGCGGTCACCAATGTCACCCTGTCAGGTGTGGCACCGCCACTCTCCATCTGCACAGCCAACGCAACTGCTGCTGTGAAGCGACCGCACCTGATGTAGCACCTCATCATCATATTCCACAGCACCAGGAATCGCTGCGGCATCTCATCGAACACCCTCCGTGCGGAATCCGCACGGCCCAGCATCGTGTACATCTCCATCAGCGAACATGCAGTGTACGCATCCCAGCGGAAGCCGGTCTTCACCGCGGCCGCGTGCACCTTGCGCCCCTCGACGGACAGCTTCATCGTGCCGATTGCCCTGAGCACGAATGGGTAGGTGTAGCTGTCTGCGGCGAGGCCTCGCGCACGGAGATCGTAGTACACCGCCATGACGCGTGAGAAACTGCCGCGCCTGGCCAGGGTCCTGATCAGTACGTTGCAGTCGCGCAGCGGCATGGCATGGTGGCACGTCGTCGCCATCGTGGGACGTGTCACGTGTGGCCACACGTGTGGCCGTGTGGGTAGGAGGAGGGGCCAAGTTGGAATCTTTTTTGCTGCCGTATAGAAGCGGGAGAGCGACGCGGATGGTTGTGGGAATGTGGGGCGATTGGCTAGATGGGAAAGAGGGGGCTGTTGTAGTGGGGCTGTGGGAGGGGGCGTTGCTGAGCTAGCGTGCGCTCATGCCGTGGCTGGCAGGGGCGGATCTCCACCTGGGGCTATCTGGACTGTAGCCCCGGTCGGCAGTCGCGGCCCGCTAGAGAAGTAGAGGCTCATCGTCGCGCCCAGCTCCAACCCTAGCTCCAGCCGCTACTTGGCTCCTGCCGTCCTGCCTGCGTTCTGTTACCGCGCGGCCGCACCTCCTCTTCCAGCTCCATAGCGGTTTCAAGAGACGACGATTCTCCTCCGTGTTCTTCCATCCTTCTGCTGCTCCGGCGTCACGGTCTCAGGAGGGTTTCTTGGAATGGTTCTGGGGCTATGGGCAGAGCAGCGAATTCCCGTTCTTTCTTGAGATACAGTTGGTGAACAGGTGGAGAAGAAATCGAGAGAATTCTTAAGAGCTCGACGGGTCTAGGTACGCGGTATGCCTCTCGATCGGTTCTTCTCGACGGCGTCGTGACGCGACGCGGTTCTATCGCTCACGAATCCCTGCGTTCTTCTTGCAGGTACGCCGCACGCCGGCCGGCCCCGGCCGCACCGTCATGCAGACCGAGTTGGAGGGGAAGTCTCGGTTCGGGCGGTGCCCGTACTGCCGCGCCATGATCTACCAGGACCTCAGCGCGACCATCTTCTACTGCAGCAGGTGCCGCACGCCCATCCGAGGTATGAAGGACGAGCTCCTCCTTGCGCGCGACGTTGTGTCGTGTTGGCTTCTTTGTTCACCCACCAGGCCACCACCACCCGAGCACGATCGATTGACGGCGTCTCCTCCCGCATTGGTGCAGGCAAGAACCCGCAACCCACGGACGAGACCGAGTACGCGCTTAATTGAGTCAAAAGAATAACCAAAAGCTATTAAAGAGGCTAATGATAATTGCTTAATTGCTTTGATTTGAAGTTTTGATTTGATTATTTGTTTGGTAGTAGTTCCATGTTTATAGCCCCCTCTTGGATCGATCTTGGATCCGCCACTGGTGGCTGGCGCCGGATGGACCTGATTGTGCGTGCTGGAGAAGGCGGCGGCGTCGGCGGCGGGGAGCGGCACGGACACCGGACTAGGCCTCGACGCTCAGTCTATGGTCGTTTATGGAGACCCTCTGGCGCTGATAGGGATTATTTCATGACCCTAAGCTACAGCAATCTTCGACCTCAAATGCTTCGAGCAATCCCAAACTTAGTAACTGGCTACCACCTTTCTTTCGTCCCCTGATCAAGTTCCTGTTGGTCATCCCAAATTTCCAATCAGCTGCGGACGCAGGACAAGAATTGGGGAGGAGGAGGGCAAAAAAGCACATGATAAAATCAACCAACACCATAAATAACTACTATCATATAGAATTTAAGTTTTAGTCTTTATATTTTCTATAACCATATGATACATATAAGTATTTCCAAAATTTGGGAGGGGGTGGTATGGCCCACTTTTGCCACCCTATGGGTCCGCCACAGAAGGGAGGCCTTAGAAACGCGCACAGCCTAAGCATGGTTCCGAAAACAAAACACATATACTAGGGCTTGAGGGGCTAGTGTTGGGGCGAAGGCAAAGACGCCACCCTTCGCTCGAGGCCTTCGCTGGAGCCGCTGATCCAACGGAGACAAAGCGGGCAGGGACACCCTTCGCAGGACTCGGCACTTTGACGAAGGCCTGCGGCGACGTCCTCCCACGGCGCGGCCTCGTTCAGCCCCAAGGCCCACGTGTGATCCGGCCATCGTAACGGGCCCCGCGTGGCCGCCTCTGTATTACGGGCCTAACTTGTAAAGGCATACTTGTAATTACAGCTTGTAACCCTGCTTTATGGGAATATTCCGGGGATAAACTAGGCGTCTGAGGGCACATGCGTCCTTAACACAAGACGCTGGGCACTCAGATACCTATAAATACCCCCGCACAGTGCCCGTGAGAGGCTAGATTAACAGAGCTATTGCCCCCGTGCACGTAACCCTGTTGTCACCACTGTTCACCCTTGTTGGCCTACTTGCAGCAGAGAGCGAGTTCCAACAGCTAGTTCAGCAAGATCGAAGCTATCATCAAAAATAGTTTTATATATCTTTTGTCTAGCTATGTCGAGGTGGGAAGAGCAGCAGTACCCACAGCCCCACACATTAGTGGGAGCGTGCAATGTTAATGGTCACTGGCTCGAGGAGACCTACGTGCTAGTGAATGAAACCGGTGTGCGTATGGGGTGGAGCTGGTCGAGCAGGCCTAGGCTGCCAGCGAGGAGAAAGGGGAGAAAGGAGCGGGCGATGTGGCTGACGAGGCGGTCCCAGGTGTCAGCGATGTTCCCCCGGTTGGGCCACGCGGTAAGGAAAGCTAGGCCGAGAGGGGAAGTTTGGGCCCATAGCGAGGTTTGCTGCCTTTTCTTTTCTTTTTTATTCTCTTTTTTGTTTTCTTGTTCCTATTTTGGTTTCCAATTTCAATTCTCAATCAGGATTTTAAATTAAAATATGCACAAACAAGAATCTCTGGCATGATGCATAAACTCAAACTTTTTATTTCATATTTATTTAATAAATACCATGTCTCACAAATCAAATATAAACTTAAATTAAACTCTAGTAGTATTTCTCAAAGAGCTACCCAATGCTCTAAACCCTGTTTTTAAGGGTTACACTCTCTTTTTCTTCTCACAAACTTGGTTTAATTTGCACTAACTCGAACTTTTAGACCAAGTTTATATTGTTGTAAGTCATTTTTGCAGGATCACCTATTCACCTCCCTCTAGGTGCTCTCAGCTAGCACTGTAACTATGTGGCCATGGTATTGCCTCTAGCTATGCAAGGAGGGGGCTTCACTCATTTTAGAAGTTGAAACCATGAAAGGGCATGGCGATTGGGCTAGCCTGAAGTATTGATCGTTTTTCTAGCGGACCATTCTAGGTAGGGCTGGAAAAAAAGCTCGAGCTCGACAAGCTGGCTCGGGCTCGCAGCAGCTCGGCTCGGCTCAGACCGGCTCGACGCTCAGAACGAGCCAGAGCCAAGCCTGTTTTTGTGGCTCGTGAAAAGAGCGAGCCAGCTCAGCTCGGTGCAGCTCACGAGCTGGCTCGTTGAAAGTCGCCTAGAGGGGGGTGAATAGGGCGAATCTGAAATTTACAAACTTTAAGCACAACTACAAGCCGGAGTTAGCGTTAGAAATATAAACGAGTCCGAAAGAGAGGGCGAAAACAAATCACAAGCAAATAAGGCGGATGACACGGTGATTTGTTTTACCGAGGTTCAGTTCTTGCAAACCTACTCCCTGTTGAGGTGGTCACAAAGACCGGGTCTCTTTCAACCCTTTCCCTCTCTCAAACGGTCACTTAGACCGAGTGAGCTTCTCTTCTCAATCAAACGGGACACTAAGTCCCTACAAGGACCACCACACAATTGGTGTCTCTTGTCTTGGTTACAATTGAGTTGAACACAAGAAAGAAGGAAGAAGAAAAGCAATCCAAGCGCAAGAGCTCAAATGAACACAAGTCACTCTCTCACGAGTCACTATTTGATTGGAATGATCTTTGGACTTGGGAGAGGATTTGATCTCTTTGGTTGTGTCTTGTATTGAATGCTATAGCTCTTGTAAGGTGTTTGAAGGCTGAAAACTTGGATGCAATGAATGGTGGGTGGTTGGGGGTATTTATAGCCCCAACCACCAAACTAGCCGTTTGGTGGAGGCTGCTGTCGCATGGCGCACCGGACAGTCCGGTGCGCCACCGGACACTGTCCGGTGCGCCAGCCACATCACCCGACCGTTAGGGTTCGACCGTTGGAGCTTCTGTCTTCTGGGCCACCGGACAGTCCGGTGGTGCACCGAACAGGTCCTGTAGACTGTCCGGTGCGCCTTCTGGCTCTGCTCTGACTTCTGCCTGCATTGTAGTGCATTAACTGCTGTTGCAGGCGACCGTTGGCGCTGTAGTAGCCGTTACTCCGCTGGCACACCGGACAGTCCGGTGCTACACCGGACAGTCCGGTGAATTATAGCAGAGCGGCTCCCAGAATTCCCGAAGGTGAGCAGTTCGGAGTTGAGTTCCCTGGTGCACCGGACACTGTCCGGTGGTGCACCGGACAGTCCGGTGCGCCAAACCAGGGCACACTTCGGTTGTCTTTTGCTCTCTTTGTTTGAACCCTTTCTTGGTCTTTTTATTGGTTTATTGTTAACCTTTGGCACCTGTAAAACTTATAGTCTAGAGCAAACTAGTTAGTCCAATTATTTGTGTTGGGCAATTCAACCACCAAAATCAATTAGGAAAATGTGTAAGCCTATTTCCCTTTCAAGCTCCCCCTTTTTGGTGATTGATGCCAACATAAACCAAAGCAAATATAAAAGTACAGAATTGAACTAGTTTGCATAATGTAAGTGCAAAGGTTGCTTGGAATTAAACCAATAATTATTTGTACTAGATATGCATGGATGGCTTTCTTCTAATTTGAAATTTTGGACCACGCCTGCACCACATGTTTTGTTTTGCAAATGTTTTGGAAATTCTTTTCAAAGTCTTCTGCAAAGTAGTCAAAGGTAAATGAATAGGACTTTGAGAAGCATTTTCAAGATTTGAAATTTTCTCCCCCTGTTTCAAATGCTTTTCCTTTGACTAAACAAAACTCCCCTTAATGAAATCCTCCTCTTAGTGTTCAAGAGGGTTTTGATATTAATTTTGAATAGGGTATACCAATTTGAAAACATTACTTTAAAAACCAATTGAGAGACTAAAATTTTGAAATTGGTGGTGGTGCGGTCCTTTTGCTTTGGGCTAATACTCTCTCCCCTTTGGCATGAATCGCCAAAAACGGAGTCATTAGAGCCCTTCTAACTACTTTCTCCCCCTATGGTAAATAGCTTATGAGTGAAGATTATACCAAAGTTGGAGAGTGGAGTGACGACGAAGGATGAATAATTCGATGGAGTGGAGTGGAAGCCTTGTCTTCGCCGAAGACTCCATTTTCCTTTCAATCTATGACTTAGCTTTGAAATACACTTGAAAAACCACATTAGTCATATCAAAGAAAGAGATATGATCAAAGGTATATAAATGAGCTATGTGTGCAAAGATGTCAATCAAAATTCCTAGAATCAAGAATATTTAGCTCATGCCTAAGTTTGGTAAATGTTTGCTCATCTAATGGCTTGGTAAAGATATCAACTAATTGGTTTTTGGTGTTAATGAAGCGTCCCCAATCCTCTGGGACTCAAATGTGATACAATTACTAGTCCCAGGAGGCTAGTAAACACATTTATACATCAGATGATTCCAGATCTGCTTAAACGAGACAAACCTATAAAGGTGGCGATCAACTTTAAAAGTTGGTCCACAACTCGGGACATATCATCAGAGTGGGGCTGAAGCAGCCCAATATACGCAGCGAAGCAAATCAGCGGTCCAACAGCCACAGGCAAGGTTGGGAACAGTCGTAACTCTTACCCGATCTCCTTTTTCTGAAAAACAACAAATAAGCAAGGGTGAGTACAAACGTACTCAGCAGCCCACCTTCACCCGCGGAATAGGGAAATCAGATATAATGCATGGAATATGTGGAGCTCAGGATATTTTGCAGAAACAACAATATTTTATGCAGAGTTGTTTTGAAAAACATTTTGTATTTTTGCAAAGCGCATCCTCTCCAAAAGGAGCAGGAAGTTTTCCAGTATTATAACAAAATCCCCTGGACTAAACCATCCAGGTATCTCAGCAGTTCCCACTGGTTTTCATTTTCAAAAACAGCTACTGGACTTCCCGTCCACCATAGCTCACGGCGCAACCGCCGAACCTTTTTAAAAACCACTTTTCCAAAAGCATCTCTTTTTTTGGAAAACAAAACATTAATTGCCATACCATACCAGACTCGTCCATTCCTGTGGACACAGACTATTCGAATAGGTTTTCAAACTCTGCGCAGAGGTGTACACTTTACCCACTAGTCCGGCTCTGCGATCCCATGGCCAATGAGACCCGAATCTGACTCTCTTTCTTTCCCCGCACGTCCTAACCTTAACGGTTATCCGGAAGGAGTCAGGCCACCACCATGTCCAAACCGGACAAAACTTTCCCCCTCCTTATCCTCCCGGTGCTCCCCAGCCTTCATAACCCTGGGGTTGGACCGTACGAGTTTAGATTTAGTGACTGCCCACACAGTCTCGAGTGGTTGTACTATTAAAGAGTACAGGTAGTGAAGATGACAAACCGGTCCTTATATGAGGGGACAATCCTTCTGCTCACGCCTAAACCAGCTGAGCCAACACCTTAGGCCCTCCCCTAAACCAGGGAGTCCCTGATTATCCCACTCACAAGGTGATAAGGGTGAAAACCCTTCATCACACACATTTTGAAAAGCATTTTCTTTTGAAAACACACACCTGTTCTCAAATCATTTAGAACATATATATCAGGGATTGATTGCAGCAAGCGGCTGGGTGGCCATAATAACTTGTCTCAAAATCATATCATGCATAAAATAACAGGCTGAGGGTTGTGGTTGAAAAATCATAGGTAATTTATGCATCAAAGGGATCCAGTGAGCTTGTCGTGCTTATTCGGCGAAGGGGGAAGGGGAGCTCACGGAACTGGCTTCTGGCTCCACCGCCTGGCGTAGACTTGCAGATCTGGCCTCCACGAGACGGCACAAACGCTCCGATAACTATGCAACATGAATAAGCAAACATACAAACAAGCAAGTATACCAACAAATATTTAGTATAGTGGTCAGAATAGTGTTATATGTATGGGTAGAGTCTTGAGTAGAATCTGTGTCATGTGGTGTTGTGATATTACTGGTGGTGGAGCGGAGGTGCTTACCAGGAGGGTGGACTGGAGGCGAAGCGACATTATGCGTGTAGCCGGTAGAGCGGAGTAACTGAGTGGGTGGGGTGTTTGCCTTGGTTGAGGGTGTTGAGTGTGTGTGGAGAGGGAGAGGGTAGCTGGGTGTATTTATAGCTAAGTGTATGTGGTGTAGCACAGTGAAGTTCACTGTTGGTGAGAATAGTGACGAATGAATCGTCTGACTTAGTATGAACATGAGAGTTATAGGCAGAATATAGGACAAGAGTATTTTGGGAGTTTTTCTGGAATATGGACCAGGCTTAAGGGATGACATGGTTGGATAGGGAATAGTTTGATAAGAATTTAGAAACAAAAATTATTGGAATCTGTGTTTGGAAGCCTGGTTCAAAGGAATCTCAAAGTTAAGCGTGCTCAACTTGGAGAAACCTGGGATGGGTGACCAGATGGGAAGTTCCCTACTGGAAGGAAAATCACAGTCACCGGAGTTCGTATGACTGGAATATGGGTCTGGCTGGTCTTAGGTGGACTGGACAGCATGATGTATGAGTAGTTGAAATTTGGGGTGATCGGCTAATCAATGAATAGTAACGATGAATAGTGACGACGAAAAAGTTACTAGATATCATCGATAAGCAGTAACGATGATGAATAGTAACAACGATGAATAGTAACCCTGAATAGTAACGATGGTGAATAGTAATGATGAATAGTGACAGTGAATAGTGATGGTGAATAGTCGTATGAACGAACGATGAGCGATGAATAGGAACTATGAACGAACGATGAACGATGAATAGGAACTATGAACGAACGGACGAACGATCGAATGATCGGACGAACAAACGATCGGAATTCCGGCAGCATAACGGCAGGACAAAGATTATCTGGAAGAACGATGAATAGGGACCATGAACGAACGATGAACGATGAATAGGAACTATGAACGAACGATGAACGATCGAATGATCGAACGAACGAACGATCGGAATTTCGGCAGCATAACGGCAGGACAAATATTATTTGGATGAACGAACGGACGAACGATCGAATGATCGGACGAATGAACGATCGGAATTTCGGCAGCATAACGGCAGGACAAAGATTATCTGGAAGAACGATGAATAGGGACTATGAACGAACGATGAACGATGAATAGGAACTATGAACGAACAATGAACGATCGAATGATCGAACGAACGAACGATCGGAATTTCGGCAGCATAACGGTAGGAAAAAGATTATTTGGACGAACGAACGGACGAACGATCGAATGATCGAACGAACGGACGAACGAACCATGAATGATCAGACGAACGATCGAACGGTCGGACGAACGAACGAACAAACTAAGAACAGGGGACGAACGATCGAAGAACGATCGAACGATCCTTGTGCTAGTGTGTGCTTGTGTGGAACATGGAGTGGGTGTGTGTGGGGGGAGAGAGTTGCCATGAAATGGCTTGGGGTGGGATGAGAGGAGGCCCTTGCCCCTCTATTTATAGCCATGGTGGGGGGATTAGGGGGAGGGATGAGAGGATTAGTGGGAGGATGAGAGGATTAGTGGGAGATTAGCATGTATTTGTCTTGTATAAGTGAGATTAGCTTGTAGAGCTCACCGTATGACACTGGAGGCATACGTATACGTATGAGCATGAGGAAAGTTATGAAGAAAATATTTGTTGGGACTTGAAAAATGATTATGAAGGTATTTCTTAGGAAGAAAAAACTTGGAGATATATTGGTGGAATATTTGGGCAATATTTCTGGAAAGAATTTGAGGGGGGTCACTGGGGAAATATCTGGGCAGCATTTCTGAAAAGAATTTGAGGGTGATCACTGGGAAATATTTGTAGAATATTTTGAGGAGGATTTTGGAGAGAATATAGACCACTATAATTTATTTGTTGATATCAACTTGCAAACAAACATTTTGAAATGAAATTTGAAATTCATTTTGAATTTAGAGGGAGTTTGAGAAAATTTCAGGATTTGAATTTTTGGGATGCTACAGTTAACATATGCAATCTCGATATCCCCCTTTTGTTGGTGATCCCTTAAAAAATGATACCGAATGACTATGTGTTTAGTGCGGCTATGCTCAACGGGATTATCCGCCATGCGGATTGCACTCTCATTATCACATAGAAGAGGAACTTTGGTTAATTTGTAACCATAGTCCCTGAGGGTTTGCCTCATCCAAAGCAATTGCGTGCAACAATGGTCTGCGGCAATATACTCAGCTTCGGCGGTAGAAAGATCCACAGAATTTTGCTTCTTTGAAGCCCAAGATACCAGAGATCTTCCCAAGAACTGGCAAGTCCCTGATGTGCTCTTTCTATTAATTTTACACCCTGCCCAATCAACATCGGAATAACCAATTAAATCAAATGTGGATCCCCTGGGGTACCAAAGGCCAAACTTAGGAGTATAAACTAAATATCTCAAGATTCGTTTTACGGCCCTAAGGTGAACTTCCTTAGGATCGGCTTGGAATCTTGCACACATGCATACAGAAAGCATAATATCCAGTCGAGATGCACATAAATAGAGTAAAGAACCTATCATCGACCGGTATACCTTTTGATCTACGGATTTACCTCCCGTGTCGAGGTCGAGATGCCCATTGGTTCCCATGGGTGTCTTGATGGGCTTGGCATCCTTCATCCCAAACTTGGAGAGTATGTCTTGAATGTACTTTGTTTGGCTAATGAAGGTGCCCTCTTGGAGTTCCTTCACTTGAAATCCTAAGAAATACTTCAACTCCCCCATCATAGACATCTTGATTTTTTGAGTCATGATCCTACTAAACTCTTCACATGTATATTCGTTAGTAGACCCAAATATTATATCATCAACATAAATTTGGCACACAAACAAATCAATTGCAAGTGTTTTAGTAAAGAGAGTGGGATCGGCTTTTTCCGACTTTGAAGCCATTTGCAATAAGAAAATCTCTTAGGCATTCATACCATGCTCTTGGGGCTTGCTTGAGCCCATAAAGCGCCTTAGAGAGTTTATAGACATGGTTAGGGTACTCACTATCTTCAAAGCCGGGAGGTTGCTCAACATAGACCTCCTCCTTGATTGGTCCATTGAGGAAGGCACTTTTCACGTCCATTTGATAAAGCTTGAAGCCATGATAAGTAGCGTAGGCAAGTAAAATGCGAATTGACTCAAGCCTAGCTACGGGTGCATAGGTTTCACCAAAATCCAAACCTTCGACTTATGAATATCCCTTGGCCACAAGTTGGGCTTTGTTCCTTGTCACCACACCGTGCTCATCTTGTTTGTTGCGGAAGACCCACTTGGTTCCTACAACATTTTGGTTAGGACGTGGAACTAAATACCATACCTCATTCCTCGTGAAGTTGTTGAGCTCCTCTTGCATTGCCATCACCCAATCCGAATCTTGAAGTGCTTCCTCTACCCTGTGTGGCTCAATAGAGAAAACAAAAGAGTAATGTTCACAAAAATGAGCAACACGAGATCGAGTAGTTACCCCCTTATGAATGTCGCCGAGGATGGTGTTCATGGGGTGATCTCGTTGGATTGCTTGGTGGACTCTTGGGTGTGGCGGTTTTGGACCCTCATCATCTTCCTTGTCTTGATCATTAGCATCTCCCCCTTGAACATTGCCCTTCTCTTGAGGTGACTCCTCTTGATCTTCATCTTCATCATCTTGATCTTGATCATCATCTTGGGTTGGTGGAGATGCTTGCATGGAGGAAGATGGTTGATCTTGTGCTTGTGGAGGCTCTTCGGATTCTTTAGGACACACATCCCCAATGGACATGTTCCTTAGTGCGATGCATGGAGCCTCTTCATCATCTAGCTCATCAAGATCAACTTGCTCTACTTGAGAGCCGTTAGTCTCATCAAACACAATGTCACAAGAAACTTCAACTAGTCTAGTGGACTTGTTAAAGACTCTATATGCCCTTGTGTTTGAATCATATCCTAGTAAAAAGCCTTCTACAGCCTTAGGATCAAATTTAGATTTTCTACCTCTTTTAACAAGAATAAAGCATTTGCTACCAAAGACTCTAAAATATGAAACATTGGGCTTTTTACCGGTTAGGAGTTCATACGATGTCTTCTTGAGGATTCAGTGTAGATATAACCGGTTGATGGCGTAGCATGCGATGTTGACCGCCTCGGCCCAAAACCGATCCGAAGTCTTGTACTCATCAAGCATGGTTCTTGCCATGTCCAATAGAGTTCTATTCTTCCTCTCCACTACACCATTTTGTTGTGGCGTGTAGGGAGAAGAGAACTCATGCTTGATGCCCTCCTCCTCAAGGAAGCCTTCTATTTGTGAGTTCTTGAACTCTGTCCCGTTGTCGCTTCTTATTTTTTTGATCCTCAAGCCGAACTCATTTTGAGTCCGTCTCAAGAATCCCTTTAAGGTCTCTTGGGTTTGTGATTTTTCCTGCAAAAAGAACACCCAAGTGAAGCGAGAATAATCATCCACAATTACAAGACAATACTTACTCCCGCCGATGCTTATGTAAGCGATCGAGCCGAATAGATCCATATGGAGTAGCTCAAGCGGCCTATCGGTCGTCATAGTGTTCTTGTGTGGATGATGAACACCAACTTGCTTCCCTGCTTGACATGCACTACAAACCATGTCTTTCTCAAAATGAACATTGGTTAGTCCCAAAATGTGCTCTCCCTTTAGAAGCTTATGAAGATTCTTCATCCCAACATGGGCTAGTCGGCGATGCCAGAGCCAACCCATGTTAGTCTTAGCAATTAAGCAAGTGTCGAGTTCAGCTCTATCAAAATCTACTAAGTATAGCTGACCCTCTAACACTCCCTTAAATGCTACTAAATCATCACTTCTTCTAAAGACAGTAACACCTAAATCTGTAAAAAGACAGTTGTAGCCCATTTTACACAATTGAGAAACGGAAAGCAAATTGTAATCTAAAGAATCTACAAGAAAAACATTGGAAATAGAATGGTCAGGTGATATAGCAATTTTACCCAATCCTTTGACCAAACCTTGATTTCCATCCCCGAATGTGATCGCTCTTTGGGGATCTTGGTTTTTCTCGTAGGAGGAGAACATCTTCTTCTCCCCTGTCATGTGGTTTGTGCACCCGCTATCGATGATCCAACTTGAACCCCCGGATGCATAAACCTGCAAAACAAATTTAGTTCTTGATTTTAGGTACCCAAATAGGTTTGGGTCCTTTGACATTAGATACAAGAACTTTGGGTACCCAAACACAAGTCTTTGATCCCTTGTGTTTGCCCCCAACATATTTGGCAACTACTTTGCCCGATTTGTTAGTTAAAACATATGATGCATCAAAAGTCTTGAATGAAATATTAGGTTCATTTGATGCAATAGGAGTTTTCTTCTTAGGCAATTTAGCACGGGTTGATTGCCTAGAACTAGATGCCTCACTCTTATACATAAAAGCATGATTAGAGCCAGAGTGAGACTTCCTAGAGTGAATTCTCCTAATTTTGTGCTCGGGATAACCGGCAGGGTACAAAATGTAGCCCTCGTTATCCTGAGGCATGGGAGCCTTGCCCTTAACAAAGTTAGACAATCTTTTAGGAGGGGCATTGAGTTTGAGATTGTCTCCCTGTTGGAAGCCAATGCCATCCTTAATGCCAGGACGTCTTGTAACACCCGGGCTTTAAGGAACAAAGCCAGGTGCATCTCATACATGCGCCAAGAAGACAACATATATATAACAGAGTGTATAGAGATAAATGTCACAAAACATCAGAGTACTTATTACATAGCGGAAGACTTATTACAAAATAAAAGAATAATTATAAAACGAACTAAGGATCGTTGGCGCCAATGTCGACTGAGAAACGCCACCTAGATCAGATCAAACTCCTCGCCTTGTGGCTCCTCCTGAACCACCTGTTCTTCTCCTGTGGGGGGGTGTGAGACAGCAAGAGTGAGCTCACATACGTTCATCGCTCAACAAGTTGTGGGGAATAATGTGGCATGAACTCACCAAAGGTGGGAGTTCATGAAGTGTAAGGCTAATCAATGAAGTAAAGGCTGAGGCTGAGCATTGCTTTTATAAGTTGGTCAAAATTTTATTAGCATTTACTAAGTGTAAGTAAATACCAAACCTTAATAATAATAAAGAAAAGTAGTAGAAAAATAATCCCAAATGCGATGCAGATGTCAAATTGAATTTAAGTTCCATAAATTAATCATGTGAGGGTCCGAGCCGCTCATGACCGTGAGCACGGCTAGTATACCAGTTTTACACTCTGCAGAGGTTGCGCATCTTTACCCACAAGTCATGTTACCCATCTGCCAAGAGATGGCCAATCCCATACACCTCTACCGAGGAGGCGAGGCAGGGTAACACTACGAGGCCTTTACAAAGTTCCACTAGCTTCAGAAATCCCGCTACAGTTTATAGGAAGCTCCAATGCAGGGTTCTTGCCTGACCGCCATCGCAGCAAAATCAACCAAGGACCTCCCTACACTGACCACTCCCCTACTGCCCTTGCCCCTTTCGGGTAAGGAAGACCTCCACTAGCTTTCCTAGTTAATCAGCCAAGGGCGTCCCATTATACCCTTGTGGTAGCACTGTTTTCCCGGGTGGTCGCTCCATGTTCCCATTAACATAATGATCTTAACATGAACAGTAATAATAAAAGAGAATAAAAGAGTAATTATGAATAAAGTATCTTCATACCCAAATCCATATAAAGCAATAGCAGGTACTACCCAAAGAAATATTTCAGTGGTGAACAAGGTATAAAGATAGCCAAAACTAGGGTAACCTATTGGGTCCCATCAAAATTATCCTATGCAGATCATTATAATTAATAAGAACATGGCTGGGAAAAAGTAAGTGATCAAGGGCACAACTTGCCTTCAATGAGCTCCTGCTCAGCTATCTCTACTTGCTGAACCTCAGAATCCACAGTGGCTTGCTCGTCTACTCGCATCAACACAATACATACATAGTATAGCACAAATTAACATCACATCAAACATGCAAATGAAATATACAGTAAAAATCTACACCTTAAAATGAGATCACAGGAACTGGAACCATTAAATTTGGAGTTATAGAGTTCAAGTTATGAATTTCCTAATGTTTAATGTGATTAAAATAGGATTAGATGATAAATTAATTTTCTAACTGAGTTCATGTCAAAACAGTGATACTAAATGATAGAGAATATTATTACAAAATTTTATAAATTGGAATGGTTCAATTTGGAGCAAAAATGAATTTTCTATGGAATAAACAAGTTTCTAGAATTGTTTTTGTATTAAAAACGAATTTCTAATATCATTTCTCTATTTTTAATCTACTCTGGACTGGGCGTCAATATCTGGGAAGTCCAGGGGCCCGCGCGCATAAATGCCTAGACTCAGTGAATAGTGACTGCGGACGGCGGGTTCATTCTCAAATATCATAGGGTTTCTTATGTAAATGAGCAAAGCGAAAGGGTATCGGGTGCTATTGGCCATCAGATCTGAGATGTACGCACCAGATTAAAACAACATCCGCGTGAATCGGTATGTAATCCCGATCATCGGATCCAAATCCTACGGATCGGATTCGATCACCTAAAAGGGGCTTCTGGGTCTGATCCGAGTCGTTCACCAGCGATCCAACGGTCGCGATATGATCGCATGAAGGGGGTACACATTACCTAATCCTAGCCCTCCGTAACGATATCGCCGGATCGAGCTCATCTCTCCCCTTCCTGGGCCATCCGCGCGGCGGCGCCGCCCTCCCGCGGCGGCCGAACGCCGGCGAGCATGCCATTTGGTGTCCCGATGCCCCATAAGCGTACCCGAGGGTACCAACACAATGCGAAGTTCACGACGACTCTAATCGTAAGCTCAATTTCACTAATTGAGATCCAAGTGCTCCAGTCACCGCGATGGTGCGGTCCCCAGATGCCGGAGCCATCACGGCAACCAATTCCCAGCCCCCCAAGTTCTCTACACGGTCACACGCGGCGCGATACGATACTATGGGCGATTCGAGCAAGATGATAGAGTTCTTACCGCATAGGAGATGGTCAGTGGTCTCGGCGGCGAGGCTTGTATCCGCGGCCCTCTTCCCCAACTCCGACGGCCAATTCGCCCACCACGACTGACCTCCAGCGCTAGGTCCCGTGCGAGAGCGATCCCTACCTACTGGCGATACCCGCGACCTGGGCAAGAACCAGAGGCTGGAGGCAGGAGGATGAAGTTCATGGCCGAGGCGTTATGCTGAAAGGGGATGGCGCGGCAGCGAGTGCGCAACAGCAGAGTGCAGGCGGCGGCGCAGCATCTAGGTCAGGTCTCGGCTTTATTGCCTGGAATCCGAGCCGCAATTCAGGGCGACAGCGGTTGAAACGGCCCAACCGAGGAATCCGGCCCTGCGATTCGGTCAACGGAGTGCAGTGCAAGCGGTGGATCCGAAAACTGGGGGGGGAGAAGAAGCTTCTGACGTGCGGGTCCCACCCGTCATCGCCACAGCCCGAAGATCCCACGCGCTCGTTTGACTGGCACACAGGCCCCACGTGTCGGCACGCCACCCAGGGCGCGCGGACGGCCAAGTTGGGCCGCGCGGGATGAACTGTGGGGATGGGCCAGAAATGAGGGCCGCGACCCATATAAGTTGTTTTCCCTTTTTCTTTTTATATTTTCCTTTCTCTTTTCCCTTTTAGATTTTCCAATTCAAATTTAAATTCTAGTTTTAAATTCAAACTTGTGACAAATTTATCCTTTTATTATATTGTGCCATGACAAGTTCCAATTTGGAGATATATTTATATATATCATTTATATTCTTATATCACATAATAGATGTTTGTTTCTCTTTTCTAAATTCTAGAATCTCTTTTAGGTTTTAAATTCCACTTTGGGCTTTTTTTAATATATTCCTTGTCACATTTTTTTATTTTATGTTGTCACAAAATGCACACCAAATAAAACCTCAGCATGATGCACAATTTAATAGTATATCCTTTTTATTAATTGTTTTTGGACATGGTGTTCACATGTGATGATGCACAAAGGTTAAACTGACCTAAGGAGAAATTGTTTTCTCTATTCATATTATTACAAAGTGGGTGTTACAAATCCTACCCCCCTTAAAAATAATCTCGTCCTCGAGATTTAGGAAGATCCAGGGAAAAGGTGAGGAAAATCTATACGAAGCTCTTCTTCTCTTTCCCAAGTTGCTTCATCTTCACCGTGGTGGCTCCATTGCACTTTGCACGTCTTTATAACCTTATTCCTCGTAACTCGAGTCAAAGTATCCAAAATCTTGATGGGTCATCTTGAACGCTAAGGTCTTCCATTGGTAACTGTTCTTCAGGCACCCTGAGACATTTCTTCAGCTAAGATACATGAAAGACATCGTGAACATCCGCGAGATGATCCGGTAACTCCAATTGATATGCAACCTCTCCCACTCGCTTTAGAATTAAGAAGGGTCCAATAAAGCGAGGGGACAACTTTCCTTTGACTTTAAATCTTCTCATACCCCGGAGTGGTGACACCTTCAAATAGACATATTCACCCTCCTTAAACTCAAGCAGTCTTCTCCGGGTATCAGCATAGCTTTTCTGCCTTGACTATGCAGTTCTCAAATTCTCCCTTATTTGCTGAACTTGTTCCTCTGCTTCTTGTATAATCTCAGGTCCAAACAACTGCCTTTCACCAGTTTGATCCCAATATAATGGAGTCCTGCACTTTCTGCCATATAAAGCCTCAAACGGTGACATCTTCAAACTGGCCTGGTAGCTATTATTATATGAGAACTCAGCATAAGGTAGACTCTTGTCCCAACTACTACCATGCTGAAGGCCACAAGCTCTCAACATGTCCTCCAATACTTGATTAGACCTTTCAGTCTGTCCATCAGTCTGAGGATGGTAGGCCGAACTAAATTTCAACTTCGTATCCATATTCTCAAGATTTTTTTCCAAAATCTGGAGGTAAACTGTGATCCTCTATCCAAAACGATCTTCTTAGGCACTCCATGTAGACAAACTATCCAAGTCATATACAATTCTGCTAGCTTGGCTCCCATGTAATTAGTCCTCATAGGTATGAAATGAGCCACTTTTGTCAATCTGTCCACAATCACTCATATAGCATCATATCCTTTCTGGGTGCGAGGCAATCCAGTAATAAAATCCATACCAATCTCTTTCCACTTCCATTCGGGTAGCTTTAATGGGTGTAGTAGTCCAGCTGGCCTCTGGTGTTTAGCCTTAACTCTTTGACACACATCGCACATAACCACAGGTGCAGCCACATCTCTCTTCAGTCATACCACCAATACTTTTACTTCAAATCCTGATACATCTTGGTACTACCAGGATGAATAGAATAATCCGAATCATGGGCCTCCTTCAATATAGTCTCATGAAGGCTATCAATCTTAGGAACTCATATCCGATCCTTGAACCATATTGTGCCTTGCTCATCCTCCGTGAATTTCCGGACCTCGACCTTCTGTTATCAGATCCTTGATCTCCTAGATTTTGGCATCACCAACCTGACCTTTACGAATTTCTTGCTCCAAGGTAGGTTCCAATTCAATAGTCACTCCTTCCGTATGTGTAACAATTCCCAGGTTGAGTCTCTCAAAATCTTTTGCTAATTCATTAGGTAGCTGGACAACGAAAGCGGAGTGAACATGCTCTATCCGACTCAAGGCATCTGCAACCAAATTCGCCTTGCCTGGGTGATAGTGAATCTCCAAATCATAATCCTTAATGAGTTCCAACCAACGGCGTTGCCTAAGGTTGAGATCCTTCTGAGTGAATATATACTTCAAACTCTTATGATCCGTATATACTTGACACTTGGTTCCCATAATATAATGCCTCCAAATCTTAAGTGCATGCACAACGGCTGCAAGTTCCAAGTCATGAGTAGGGTAGTTTAATTCATGTTTCCGCAACCGACGAGATGCATAGGCGATCACATGTCCTTCTTGCATGAGCACGCATCCCAATCCTTGGCCACATGCATCACAATAAATGTCAAATCCCTTCTGCAGATCTGGCATAATCAATACTGGCGGTGACATCAATCTCTCCTTCAATTGATCAAAGCTCTCTTGGCATTTCTCATCCCACTTAAATTCTCTTCCCTTCTCCATAAGTGAGGTCATGGGCTTAGCAAACTTAGAAAATCCTTCAATAAATCTCCGATAATAGCCTGCAAGTCCCAAGAAACTCCGAACCTCCGTAACTGTAGTGGGTATGCTCCACACCACTATCTCCTTGACTTTAGCAGGATCCACTGATATCCCTCCATTAGAAATGATATGTCCAAGGAATGGCACCTCGTCAATCCAAAACTCACACTTGCTGAACTTAGCGTAGAGTTGATTATCTCGTAGCTTCTGTAGCACCAACCTTAGGTGTTGTTCATGATCACTTTCATTCTTAGAATAGATAAGAATATCGTCGATAAACACCACGACGAATCTGTCCAAATACTCCATAAACACCTTATTCATCAAATTCATGAAATAAGCTGGTGCATTGGTTAATCCAAAAGACATAACAGTGAACTCATATAATCCATATCGGGTTGAGAAAGCTGTCTTAGGAATATCCGATGGTCTAATCTTCATTTGATGGTAACCCGATCGGAGGTCAATCTTGGAGAATACCCTTGCACCTCTCATCTGATTAAATAACTCCTCAATGCGGGGTATTGGACACTTGTCCTTCACAGTGACATCGTTAAGGAACCTATAATCCACGCACATCCCTTGTGATCCTTCTTCCTTCTGTACAAATAGAACCGGCGCTCCACAAGGTGAAGAATTCAGACGAATGTACCCAGCCTCTTGTAATTCTGTTAATTGCTTCTTAAGTTCCTTTAGTTCTTCTACGGACATCCTGTATGGCCGTTTAGAAATAGGAGCGGTTCCAGGTAAGAGATCAATAACAAACTCAACTTCTCTATCTGGTGGCTTCCTTGGTAACTCTTTTTGGAAAGACAACCGAAAAATCTCTAACCACACGGATGTTGCCACCAACAAATTTCTCATCTACTAAGAATGTTGCTAGTCTGATGGTGATAGTTGCTGCAATTCCAACTTCAAATCTTTCTCCTTTGGAACTGGTGAGTTCAATGGCTTCTTTAGCACAGTGTATAAACTACCTTTGCCTTTCTTAACCATGATATACCAAGGATCACGCCTATAGTGCTCTCTTCTAACACTATAGGGGTAGCCCATCTTGATTAGAAACACAGGGTAAGAAAGGAAGAATTGTAGACAAGGCGAGTAATTATAGGGAATGTTACTGCGGGGGATTTATTAGCTAAGTAGATTAGTGTGTCACCCACCTAAGCTAATACATTACCTTATAGTGGTACATGCTAAGATGCCCAACTATAATGTTTCAATCAATCAAAGAAGCAAATCAAGCAGTTATCATCAGAACAATCAACCAATTTTTTTTAATAGAGAAAATAGTTTCAATTTTTGTCTTAGGTCTCCTATCTCTTAAAAATGTCACAGGGGTAGGGATTCCAAAGCGTGAAATCCATCTTGTCTCAGAGTAGAAAAGGTAAGAATGATCAGATTAGAACAGTAGAAGGTGAGACAGAATCAAGATAAGTGTAGAAAGAATCAGAGTAAGGTAAGTATAGAATGATTCAGAATAAGATAAGTAGGTAAGGGTTTGTCCATTTCTATCTAGGTTTCGTCCTACAGTCAACATTTCCTCTGATACCACTTCTGTAACACCCGGGCTTTAAGGAACAAAGCCAGGTGCATCTCATACATGCGCCAAGAAGACAACATATATATAACAGAGTGTATAGAGATAAATGTCACAAAACATCAGAGTACTTATTACATAGCGGAAGACTTATTACAAAATAAAAGAATAATTATAAAACGAACTAAGTATCGTTGGCGCCAATGTCGACTGAGAAACGCCACCTAGATCAGATCAAACTCCTCGCCTTGTGGCTCCTCCTGAACCACCTGTTCTTCTCCTGTGGGGGGTGTGAGACAGCAAGAGTGAGCTCACATACGTTCATCGCTCAACAAGTTGTGGGGAATAATGTGGCATGAACTCACCAAAGGTGGGAGTTCATGAAGTGTAAGGCTAATCAATGAAGTAAAGGCTGAGGCTGAGCATTGCTTTTATAAGTTGGTCAAAATTTTATTAGCATTTACTAAGTGTAAGTAAATACCAAACCTTAATAATAATAAAGAAAAGTAGTAGAAAAATAATCCCAAATGCGATGCAGATGTCAAATTGAATTTCAGTTCCATAAATTAATCATGTGAGGGTCCGAGCCGCTCATGACCGTGAGCACGGCTAGTATACCAGTTTTACACTCTGCAGAGGTTGCGCATCTTTACCCACAAGTCATGTTACCCATCTGCCAAGAGATGGCCAATCCCATACACCTCTACCGAGGAGGCGAGGCAGGGTAACACTACGAGGCCTTTACAAAGTTCCACTAGCTTCAGAAATCCCGCTACAGTTTATAGGAAGCTCCAATGCAGGGTTCTTGCCTGACCGCCATCGCAGCAAAATCAACCAAGGACCTCCCTACACTGACCACTCCCCTACTGCCCTTGCCCCTTTCGGGTAAGGAAGACCTCCACTAGCTTTCCTAGTTAATCAGCCAAGGGCGTCCCATTATACCCTTGTGGTAGCACTGTTTTCCCGGGTGGTCGCTCCATGTTCCCATTAACATAATGATCTTAACATGAACAGTAATAATAAAAGAGAATAAAAGAGTAATTATGAATAAAGTATCTTCATACCCAAATCCATATAAAGCAATAGCAGGTACTACCCAAAGAAATATTTCAGTGGTGAACAAGGTATAAAGATAGCCAAAACTAGGGTAACCTATTGGGTCCCATCAAAATTATCCTATGCAGATCATTATAATTAATAAGAACATGGCTGGGAAAAAGTAAGTGATCAAGGGCACAACTTGCCTTCAATGAGCTCCTGCTCAGCTATCTCTACTTGCTGAACCTCAGAATCCACAGTGGCTTGCTCGTCTACTCGCATCAACACAATACATACATAGTATAGCACAAATTAACATCACATCAAACATGCAAATGAAATATACAGTAAAAATCTACACCTTAAAATGAGATCACAGGAACTGGAACCATTAAATTTGGAGTTATAGAGTTCAAGTTATGAATTTCCTAATGTTTAATGTGATTAAAATAGGATTAGATGATAAATTAATTTTCTAACTGAGTTCATGTCAAAACAGTGATACTAAATGATAGAGAATATTATTACAAAATTTTATAAATTGGAATGGTTCAATTTGGAGCAAAAATGAATTTTCTATGGAATAAACAAGTTTCTAGAATTGTTTTTGTATTAAAAACGAATTTCTAATATCATTTCTCTATTTTTAATCTACTCTGGACTGGGCGTCAATATCTGGGAAGTCCAGGGGCCCGCGCGCATAAATGCCTAGACTCAGTGAATAGTGACTGCGGACGGCGGGTTCATTCTCAAATATCATAGGGTTTCTTATGTAAATGAGCAAAGCGAAAGGGTATCGGGTGCTATTGGCCATCAGATCTGAGATGTACGCACCAGATTAAAACAACATCCGCGTGAATCGGTATGTAATCCCGATCATCGGATCCAAATCCTACGGATCGGATTCGATCACCTAAAAGGGGCTTCTGGGTCTGATCCGAGTCGTTCACCAGCGATCCAACGGTCGCGATATGATCGCATGAAGGGGGTACACATTACCTAATCCTAGCCCTCCGTAACGATATCGCCGGATCGAGCTCATCTCTCCCCTTCCTGGGCCATCCGCGCGGCGGCGCCGCCCTCCCGCGGCGGCCGAACGCCGGCGAGCATGCCATTTGGTGTCCCGATGCCCCATAAGCGTACCCGAGGGTACCAACACAATGCGAAGTTCACGACGACTCTAATCGTAAGCTCAATTTCACTAATTGAGATCCAAGTGCTCCAGTCACCGCGATGGTGCGGTCCCCAGATGCCGGAGCCATCACGGCAACCAATTCCCAGCCCCCCAAGTTCTCTACACGGTCACACGCGGCGCGATACGATACTATGGGCGATTCGAGCAAGATGATAGAGTTCTTACCGCATAGGAGATGGTCAGTGGTCTCGGCGGCGAGGCTTGTATCCGTGGCCCTCTTCCCCAACTCCGACGGCCAATTCGCCCACCACGACTGACCTCCAGCGCTAGGTCCCGTGCGAGAGCGATCCCTGCCTACTGGCGATACCCGCGACCTGGGCAAGAACCAGAGGCTGGAGGCAGGAGGATGAAGTTCATGGCCGAGGCGTTATGCTGAAAGGGGATGGCGCGGCAGCGAGTGCGCAACAGCAGAGTGCAGGCGGCGGCACAGCATCTAGGTCAGGTCTCGGCTTTATTGCCTGGAATCCGAGCCGCAATTCAGGGCGACAGCGGTTGAAACGGCCCAACCGAGGAATCCGGCCCTGCGATTCGGTCAACGGAGTGCAGTGCAAGCAGTGGATCCGAAAACTGGGGGGGAGAAGAAGCTTCTGACGTGCGGGTCCCACCCGTCATCGCCACAGCCCGAAGATCCCACGCGCTCGTTTGACTGGCACACAGGCCCCACGTGTCGGCACGCCACCCAGGGCGAGCGGACGGCCAAGTTGGGCCGCGCGGGATGAACTGTGGGGATGGGCCAGAAATGAGGGCCGCGACCCATATAAGTTGTTTTCCCTTTTTCTTTTTATATTTTCCTTTCTCTTTTCCCTTTTAGATTTTCCAATTCAAATTTAAATTCTAGTTTTAAATTCAAACTTGTGACAAATTTATCCTTTTATTATATTGTGCCATGACAAGTTCCAATTTGGAGATATATTTATATATATCATTTATATTCTTATATCACATAATAGATGTTTGTTTCTCTTTTCTAAATTCTAGAATCTCTTTTAGGTTTTAAATTCCACTTTGGGCTTTTTTTAATATATTCCTTGTCACATTTTTTTATTTTATGTTGTCACAAAATGCACACCAAATAAAACCTCAGCATGATGCACAATTTAATAGTATATCCTTTTTATTAATTGTTTTTGGACATGGTGTTCACATGTGATGATGCACAAAGGTTAAACTGACCTAAGGAGAAATTGTTTTCTCTATTCATATTATTACAAAGTGGGTGTTACACGTCTCCCACTATAGAGCATGCTTCTAGCAAATTTAAATTTTTCATTTTCTAAGTCATGCTTATCAATCTTAGCACTAAGTTGAGCTATGTGATCATTTTGTTTCTTAATTAACTCTAGGTGATCATGAATAGCATCAACATTAATGTCTCTACATCTAGTGCAAATAGTAACATGCTCAACGGTAGATGTAGAGGGTTTGCAAGAATTTAGTTCAACAATCTTAGCATGTAATATAGCATTTTCATCTCTAAGATTGGAAATGGAAACATTGCAAACATTTAATTCCTTAGCCTTAGCAATTAATTTTTCATTTTCATCTCTAAGGCTAGCAAGAGAGGCATTTAATTTTTCAATCTTAGCAATTGAACTAGTATAATCATTTCTAAGATTGTCAATCGAATCATCACAATATTTGATTTCTCAACCTTAGCAATTAATTTGACATTTTCATTTCTAAGGTTGGAAATAACATCATGGCAAGTGCTTAGCTCACTAGACAATTTTTCACATTTTTCTACCTCTAGAGCATTAGCATTTTTAACCTTAACATGCTTTTTATTTTCTTTAATTAGAAAGTCCTCTTGACTATCTAAGAGTTCATCCTTATCATGAATAGCACTAATTAATTCATTTAATTTCTCCTTTTGTTGCATGTTTAGGTTAGCAAAAAGTGTCAATAAATCATCCTCATCATCACTAGAATTAGCCTCATCACTAGATGTTGCATACTTAGTGCAGGATCTAGATTTTACCTTCTTCTTGCCGTCCTTTGCCATGAGGCACTTGTGGCCGACGTTGGGGAAGAGAAGGCCCTTGGTGATGGCGATGTTTGTGGCGTCCTCGTCGGAGGAGGAGTCGGTGGAGCTCTCGTCGGAGTCCCACTCCCGGCAAACATGGGCATCGCCGCCCTTCTTCTTGTAGTATCTCTTCTTTTCTCTTCTCTTTCACTTCTTGTCGTCGCCCCTGTCACTATCACTAGATAATGGACATTTTGCAATAAAATGACCGGGCTTACCACACTTGTAGCAAACTTTCTTGGAGCGGAGCTTGTTGTCCTTCCCCCTCCTTTGCTTGAGAATTTGGCGAAAGCTCTTGATGATGAGCGCCATTTCCTCGTTGTCGAGCTTGGAGGCGTCGATGGGGACCCTACTAGGTGTAGAGTCTTCTTTCTTCTCCTCTATTGCCTTGAAAGCAACGGGTTGCACATCGGGTGTGGAGGAGGTGCCTTGCTCGATGATTTTCTTGGAGCCTTTGATCATCAACTCAAAGCTCACAAATTTTCCTATTACTTCCTCAGGAGACATTAGTTTATATCTTGGATCACCACGAATTAATTGAACTTGAGTAGGATTAAGAAATACGAGTGATCTAAGAATAACCTTGACCATTTCATGGTCATCCCATTTAGTGCTCCCGAGGTTGCGCACTTGGTTCACCAAGGTCTTGAGCCGGTTGTACATGGCTTGTGGATCCTCCCCTTGGTGAAGCATGAAGCGATCGAGCTCCCCCTCGATCGTTTCCCTCTTGGTGATCTTGGTCACCTCGTCTCCTTCGTGCGCAGTCTTTAGTACATCCCAAATTTCTTTGGCGCTCTTCAACCCTTGCACCTTGTTATACTCCTCTCGACTTAGAGAGGCGAGGAGTATAGTGGTGGCTTGGGAGTTGAAGTGCCGGATTTGGGCTACTTCGTCCGAGTCATAGCCTTCATCCCCCATGGATGGTTCCTGTGCACCAAACTCAACAATGTACCAAATGCTAGCGTGGAGTGAGGTTAGATGGTGCCTCATTTTATCACTCCACATACAATAATCTTCACCGTAAAAAACCGGTGGTTTTCCTAGTGGGACAGAAAGTAAAGGGGTGCGTTTGGAAATGCGAGGATAGCGTAAGGGGATCTTACTAAACTTCTTGCGCTCATGGCGCTTAGAAGTGATGGACGGCGTGTCGGAGCCGGAAGTGGATGGCGATGAAGAGTCAGTCTCGTAGTAGACTACCTTCTTCATCTTCTTTTTCTTTTCGCCGCTCTGACGCGACTTGTCGTGTGAAGGGGATCCCTTCACCTTGTTGCCGGACTCTCCGGATGGAGCCTTCCCATGGCTTGTGGCGGGCTTCTCGCCGGTCACCATCTCCTTCTTGACGTGATCTCCCGACATCACTTCGAGCGGTTAGGCTCTAATGAAGTACCGGGCTCTGATACCAATTGAAAGTCGCCTAGAGGGGGGGTGACACTACACCAAAATGATACACTTTCTACGGTTTTTTAACTTCCTACAGCTTTTATAACAAACCGTAGGAAATAAATAACTTCCGAGAGGCAACTAGTAGCTCTAGGAAATATATCTAACTTCCTACGGTATTTTATAAAAGCTGTCGGAAGTTAAAAAACCGTAGGAAGTTAGATAACTTCCTACGGCCTCCTCTAGGAACTTAGGTTTCAGCTGTTGACCAGTCAAACGAAAAGCTAACTTCCTACGGCTGGCTCTAGGAAGTTAGCTGGCCAGCTAACTTCCTACGGCCTCCTCTAGAAAGTTAGGTTTCAGCCGTTGACCAGTCAAACAAAAATCTAACTTCCTACGGTCGGCTCTAGGAAGTTACTTAACTTCCTAGAGTACATGTATAACATCTAGGAAGTTAATTAACTTCCTACGGCTTTTACTCTAGGAAGTAATATTTTTTATCTTACTCGTCCTCTCCCTGACCGATCTCCCAAACCAGACAGGGACCGGGCGGCATCCTTCGTCTCGTACTGACCCCCACACCGCCAAACCCTAGTCCACAGCGGCGAGGTGACCTTGCGACCTCCGTTCCTCTGCGCTCCGGCTGGTAAGTAGGCTCACTCCACCTCTCCTTTCCCACTCCGACTCGCTATCTTCCACGCCTACAGCGTGCGTCGATTAGGTTCACCAAGGCACTGGGGGCGTCTCGAGGATTCGACGCTCCGTCGGATATTCTACGGAGCTTCGCTGCGCCTAGTCTCCGAGGTGAAACCTAGGTCCCACCTTGCTGGCCGCGCGGGTGGCCGCGCGGGTGCCCGCCTGCCTCCTCCCACCTCAGCACCGTGGCGCATCTCCTCCTCCAGATCCACTGATGCGGCAGCCCCTTCTTCATGAGACCACGGCGCCGCCACCGGACGCTTCACCATGCATGTAGCTCACCAGGGCCTCCCTGCGCCTGCCTTCTCACCTCGAGCCCGGGGCTGTGGTCAATTTCTCGCCTGATCTATTACTAGGGAGCGCCGAAATGTTTATTCTCTATGAGTAGAATTAGTGATGTCCGCCATTTGTTTTGTGCGAAGTGTAGTACTAGTTTACAGCTCTTGGTTCTTGCCTACCAGACTTAATACTTGGTTTTGTACTGTTTCTTGCTTGTTATTGATATATACACTTTCCCTATAATGTACTCGGTTGCTAGTGATTGGTTGTCAGTTAAACTTATTTGTTCGTTTTTCAGGATACGACGATAGAATTTTGTATGGTACAATATTCTATATATTAACCGCGGGAGCATATCTTGCACTGCGTTGTTCCACGTCACCCCTTCTCGCCTCAGCCACATGATACACATCCAACGGTCAAGCAGACGTCTTGCCTTCTCAGCGCCTGGATTGTTCCAGAGTGCGCTGCACATGTTTGCGTTCTCTCCAATCTAAGTTTCTACTGTCATGGAGGTCGAGGACACACTAATCTAGCTCTTAAGGCTCCGGCGGGCGGGGCCCTCCAATCCCTGTACGACCATCTCCAGCTGTGATGCCCACCCCTATCGCTTCCACCGCCGGTGAGCTGTTCCGGGCAGCGAGTGCGACAGTGCTGCTTTGCCTCTATCAGGGAGCTCCATGTCCTCATCATCAAGAGCTCGTCCTCCCTTTTGGATTACTCAGGTGAGGAACATGCTATCTGCCCCTCTTTTATTTGAACGCTCAATAGGCAAAGAGTAGATGCCTTGCAATTGCAAGCAAGGCAAAAAAACGGTGGAGCGGCTGATACTAGCAAAGCTCCTGCTCTTAACCAATAGAATAAAACAGTGTTTGGGGAAAATATCCTCAAGGAGGCTTTTGAATTTCTGATCCGAAAATCCAAGCAAACTCGGAGTATCCTGAATGGATGTGGCACTTGCTCGACAAGCTTCATGTACTAAGTGAGTTGTGGAGGAAAGACCCTAAGACAGTCTCTTATGAAGACCTGAAGTGTTTTGTCAAGTTGGACAACCTATCCAAGATCAAGGAAAAGAATAACATCAGTGCTAAGAACTGATCTGGAGTCTCAGAACAAAACATGACATGTTCTATTGTTCTTTTTTTAATTCATATAGCACTAGACAACATTAACATTTTATGGGTTTTTTGGCAATAATGTAGCCACCTGGGATATTAAAATGTTTCCATTTGCTTGGTTTCGTACTGTTTTAGGCAGCTACGACACTGGCATTCTTTTGGTTCTTCCATCTTGAGAAGATGCAGCTTCCCAATTACTTAGCAAATTATCAAGTTTCAAGGTTCTACAACATTATTTGATGTCCTAGCATAGGATTCACGATTTATATATCTTTTAGTTCATCTTGTCCAAAAGAATATAATTATTATCACACATTACGATTTTTTTTGGTACGCGCGCAGAGCGCGCCCCATTTACTAGTATGATAATATGGTAAATCGGCTGAATTGGTTGTTTGAAACTGCAAAGCTTATCTCAGACAACTCTCTTAATTGGAGCCATTAGGACTAGAGATAACATGATGATCTGATTATTTGTATGTGTAAGACATAACAATGAGAGACAAAACTAGTGTTTATGTGTGACAGTGAGAGAACTTGATAATCTGATTATAGAACTTCCAGTGGTCACGTACTGTCTATGTACTCTAGTAAAAACTGAACTACAGATCCGATATAATTATGCAAGTTACTTTCTACATCTAGTTATCTACTGTTAGTTTGTTATATTTAGTGTCTGAAGTTGAGAAACCATAATAGAAATGTATGAAATACTCTTACCAAATGTTTTCCTTGTATTGTATTTATACTTGTAGCAAAAGGGATAAAAACAGTTAGTCTGAATGTGTATGCATATGTTCTAATTCTGGCTGGTTTGAGGTGGATCCTATATTATTATTATTATTGTTATTATTATTATTGCCATCGTTTTATTGAAGATATGACTGACCTCATTAGTTCCTTACTGATCAGAACAAGTTTATTCTTTGCAGAGTTGCTGATTTGGGATAATCATGTTCTCTCTAAGTGAATGAACATGTCTGGGAATGATGATAAGCCACATGCTGCTGCAGACAGAATAAAGGCAGCCACGTTATCAGTGACTAAGGGATTGAGCAGGGCTCAAGCTGAATGGGCTACGACTGTTGCTGCCCGCAATGTGAATGCCTATGGGCAGAAGGAAGAGGGACCAAGCCGCTGGCAGGAGAGGAAGGAAGCCAAGAGTCAGATGTATCTGATGAGTACAGAGAAGGTTGCGAAGCTGGGCACTGTGAAGCCAAAAGCTTCAGAAACTTCTTCTGTTGGCGCATATACCCAATGCCAGAAGTGTTTCCAGCATGGTCACTGGACATATGAGTGCAAAAAGAGCGGGTGTACATATCACGACCCTCAAGAACGTAGCAGCTTAAGAACCCCAAGCTGAAGAAATGTGTACCTGTTTCTTATCGATTTGAGAATCCTGATGGTGATCAGCGATCGTGAGCTTCCATGTTATGTGTTGTGATACTTGAGACTTTTATTATGACTATATATGAGATATTGTCTATTATTATGACTGGATGATATGTGTCTTATTTTGACTATGGATGAGACTTTTGTGATGTAATTGATGAGACTATGAATTTTAATATTGTTATGTGATTGTGAGTGAGATGTTTTATGTGAAAATATATTGTGCTATATAGTTGTTGATATATTTGTTATGTTGTGTAATGTGGTGTAAAATAAAAATAAACAACATTTGTAATATTGGTCAAATTAACTTCCTAGAGGCCAACTGCGCTGTAGGAAGTTAGCCAGCAAACTTCCTAAGGGCTACAGTCAGCCGTAGGAAGTTAGTCAGCTGACGGCACTGACGCCGTGAAGCTACTAACTTCCGAGAGGCTCCTTTGGCTGTAGGAAGTTAGCTAACTTCCTAGAGGGCTCTAGGAAGTTAAGCTAACTTCCGACAAAAAATTCCCGAGAGCCAAACTTCCGACGGGATGGCTTTACTTCCGAGGGTTTAGCTAACTTCCTAGAGTTTACGGCTAACTTCCTAGGGTTTAGGCTCTAGGAAGTTCACTATTTTGGTGTAGTGTGAATAGGGTGAATCTGAAATTTACAAACTTTAAGCACAACTACAAGCCGGGGTTAGCGTTAGAAATATAAACGAGTCCGAAAGAGAGGGCGAAAACAAATCACAAGCAAATAAGGCAGATGACGCAGTGATTTGTTTTACCGAGGTTCGATTCTTGCAAACCTACTCCCCGTTGAGGTGGTCACAAAGACCGGATCTCTTTCAACCCTTTTCCTCTCTCAAACGGTCACTTAGACCGAGTGAGCTTCTCTTCTCAATCAAACGGGACACTAAGTCCCCACAAGGACCACCACACAATTGGTGTCTCTTGTCTTGGTTACAATTGAGTTGAACACAAGAAAGAAGAAGAAAAGCAATCCAAGCGCAAGAGCTCAAATGAACACAAGTCACTCTATCACGAGTCACTATTTGATTGGAATGATCTTTGGACTTGGGAGAGGATTTGATCTCTTTGGTTGTGTCTTGTATTGAATGCTATAGCTCTTGTAAGGTGTTTGAAGAATGAAAACTTGGATGCAATGAATGGTGGGTGGTTGGGGGTATTTATAGCCCCAACCACCAAACTAGCTGTTTGGTGGAGGCTATTGTCGCATGGCGCACCGGACAGTCCGGTGCGCCAACCACATCACCCGACCGTTAGGTTTCGACCGTTGGAGCTTCTGTCTTCTGGGCCACTGGACAGTTCGGTGATGCACCAGACAGGTCCTGTAGACTGTCCGGTGCGCCTTCTGGCTCTGCTCTGACTTCTGCCCGCACTGTAGCGCATTAACTGCTGTTGCAGGCGACCGTTGGCGCTGTAGTAGCCGTTACTCCACTGGCACACCGGACAGTCCGGTGCTACACCGGACAGTCCGGTGAATTATAGCGGAGCGGCTCCCAGAATTCCCGAAGGTGAGCAGTTCGGAGTTGAGTTTCCTGGTGCACCGGACATTGTTCGGTGGCACACCGGACAGTCCGGTGCGCCAGACCAGGGCACACTTCGGTTGTCTTTTGCTCTCTTTGTTTGAACCCTTTCTTGGTCTTTTTATTGGTTTATTGTGAACCTTTGGCACCTGTAAAACTTATAGTCTAGAGCAAACTAGTTAGTCCAATTATTTGTGTTGGGCAATTCAACCACCAAAATCAATTAGGAAAAGGTGTAAGCCTATTTCCCTTTCACTCGTGGCTCGACCCAACAACAATTTGTTACATAAAATCATAATTAGCATATAATATTAGTATCGAGTGGGCAATTAATTTATGTTATTTAAGATTACTATAAAAATCTATTTTCTATATTATATTAGTGATGTATCTATTTTAGAAATTTAAAATATGTTATTTAAAATATTATTAAGATTTTATATTATAATTTAGAGAGCAGTTTTACGTTTATGGCTAGGCTCGTTGGCTCGGTGAGTCGGCTGGCTCGCCAGGAGCGAGCCGAGCCGAGCCGAGCCTCGTTTTCGAGCTCGCCAGATGGGCGAGCCGAGCCGAGCTCGGCTCGGCTCGTTTCCACCCCTAATTCTAGGTAATTGCTAGCAAGGGGGCCTCGTGCTGCAAATCTGTGATTTCTTGTTGTAGCATCCTTGCTTTTTCCATCTCTTCCCAGATCAAATGTTTGTTTCTTGCCTGCATGTCTAGTTTTTCCCCTTGGCTGCCAGGGTTTCCTTTTGCTTTTGAAGGTGGCTATTTGTCATGCGAAGGCTGTGTAACAGCTGTTGGTCTTCGGTGTTGATGCCTAGGCCTTCGCCATAGTGAAAAAGCCCTCATCTTCTAATGGTGGGAATTGTTGGTGGCCCTTCGCAGTCACGTCCTGAGCGGGGGAGCTAGTCCTAGTGTGTTGTTTTCTTGGGAGCTATCGTGGGTTGGTCTTCGAAATGAGCACAGTGGGCGCTAAATGTTGGGACTGAGAACTGTGGACCCAAGCAGTCAGGAGAGAGGATGAAAGCTGGCACGACAAAATGTATTGTTGGAAGCTCAAATGTCGTATCAATCATGTTGTGTCTAGCTATAGGACAGAGGTATTTATAGGGTGGCTGATGGTCGGTTCCACAAAATACATTCTTATTCCCGACCACCAACTATATTATCGGAATATATTGTACAACGGGGTAATTATAGGACCACCGACACACTATCCTAATTACACCCATTCTTCTACCTTGTAGAAGGCTTACGGGCAGGCCCACCCTGCGTTGGGTCACAGTCATCGTTCCCATTAAATCCTTTGTTAATGTGGGCGCAAAGTCATGCGTCCTTTCTGAGAAAGCTTCTGTGGAGCCTTCACTCTAAGAGCCCTTCGTTGGACGATCCCTTCGTGGCTCTTGCCTGGCCCGAGCGAAAGTAGACCGAACCTTCGCAAGATGAGAGCCTTCGTCCGTTGGCATTGTAGGAGGAGAGTCTTCGTCGCCAGAAGGCGACCTAGGGCCTGCTCTCGCGGTTGCCTTTGTCCCCCTCCCCCTAGCTCTTTGCTCTGCATAGGACACTTCGACAATTAGTCGGCAAACAAAGGGTGACGGGCTAGTCTCGTCCTCGCTCCAACAACTATGAAATAATATTTATCTTCGATTATTAGAGAAAGATACATGTGTTGGAAACTATAATCATGTGATGCTAAGCTTTTGAGCTAAAAAGAAATAATAAATCAAAACCAGAGGAGACAATATTGTTATCTCGATTTTTTGACGCGATGTACGCTGCTCACCTAGTCTCATTTTATCAGTGGTGTGTACCCGCGCATAGGTAGAACCTAGGCAGACCACGACCATACAAATATTGTTGTTTTGTACTATATATATAGTGCTACAGATAGTTGTAAAACTGCTCATCCTACAAAGGTTGGTCATAGAAACCACAACCATACAAATATTGTTGTTTTGTACTATATATATAGTGCTACAGATAGTTGTAAAACTGCTCATCCTACAAAGGTTGGTCATAGAAACCTCGGCAAAAACATATAGCCATTTGAGAAATTGATGGGAGGCCAAAACGCCGCAAGATTGAGATCCAAAGGAAGTGGAGACATAGGAGAGGAAGAACGGGGAAGAAGAGGTTGTACCTAACCACCCCAACACAAAGAGACTCTATGGTCACTCAGGACACGCGAGTGACTTCCCCATCTAAAAGCAGAAAAGATGGCATCGCCGAGGGAAACAACGGCTAGAGCCGTGGCCTCCGGCTGCACGCGGCGCCACAGTGGTGCCCGACCGCCGCCGGGAGCACCTGCTTGGTCTCGTCCCCTAGTTAGCTTGCTTCACTTGTAATTACAATTTACTGCCTCAATCCTTGCAACTGATAATGCAATGGATAACTTACATACATTGTGGGACAAAAATAACGGGATCACTGTTTGTTCATGCTTAGACATTAGAATTAAAATGAAATAGGTGCAAGTCACAATACTTTACACACGTGTGGGACGATAAATATTTAAACCATTCTAATATTATGGAGGGTACTAATGACCCAAATACTGAAACTACGGTAGTACGTACTCTACTGTTCAAGGGCATGGCATCTGCTGCAAGGTCCTACAACCTGTAACTTCACAGTGGAGGGAATTATAGGCTCAATGTACGTCATGATGGCCAAGTGTGCTCGTCGAGATTCCATCAGAACCTCGACAGGTAGCGGGGAGCACTTATTATGTTTATTAGCCGGAATATAACACTTAAAATCACTCTGATGGACCTCCAATTTGAGGGATTGCAGCGATGTTGCACACTGAGCAATGTGGCATGCTAGCTCAACCAGGCTCTTAGCGGAAGTGAATCCATTCATCTCAACAGTCTTGAGCTTGTGATGGCGTTGTTCAGGAGTCCCCCTCAGAACCAAAGGATTTGTAATGATCGAAACATGTTTCATCTTCCGCTGATATGCCTAAAATATCAAAATGAACAAAATATTTGATAAGCATGATTCAATTCAGATGCAAAAAAAACTACTGACGTCTAAGTATGAACATAAACTTACATCCAAGAAAAAAGCCTCCAAAGAGGGACATGCATCAAAAAAGGAAGCCAGAGAAAAATAATCAAATGTTGAAGGAAAGGTGTACGCCGCAAGAGAAATCTTTAAGTACTTCAGGTGCAGATACTTGCTGGGAAGCATTGGTATATTCATCTGCATAAAGACGTGTACAATAAGATACAATTGCAGTATAGTCAAATGCATCTAGCAAGCCAACACAAAGAAATAGTATACCTCAACCATTGAATTTATGGTAAGAGTTTCGAGGTTTGCCATCATAGACGGGAGTTCAACACGGACATAATAAACTGCATCGTCGAAGCATGCACTCAATTCTTTTATTTTGGACACTCCCCCACCAATTGACAGTTTCGTCTTCGTATGATGTCTTCCGAAATTGAAGCAAGTTATATTTGGAGCATCGATGTCCAAAACACGAAGCTTGTCACAATCATAAACCTCTAGGTATGTGAGCCGTTGTAGCATGGAAGGAACCTTCAGACAGACTATGCGATCACAATATCTAATCTCCAACCTCTCCAAAGCAAGGGCAGAGAAGACAAGGCGCTCTAACTCGTCACCCTCAATAAAAACACCATCAAGACACAATTTTGTCAGATTTTTTAACCAGCCAAACTTAGAAGTGGGACAAAAAGAACAGCAACTAAGTTCAAGACATTTGATTGAGTCTCCACTCATAGGTAGAAGGGAATATGGGAATTTGTACTTTGCCATGAAAGGAAAAATTAGCTCGAGTTCTTCAATCCCATGTGTGATAGCAATCTGAAGCCAACGGTTAAGATAACGTGAGTCCTTTGCAGTGTAACCTATAGGAACATGGATTTTGAGTGCCTTCATCCCAATGCCTGAATGATTATTCAGAATGTTATCAACTCTACTGTAAAAATTGCTTGCAATTTCGTTTTCTTGAGATGTGTTTTTCTTGCAACCCAATGTTTCATCAGTAAAAATGAGGTAGGGATGACATCTCCATGACTGTAGAAAAGACCGGGACAAACAGGCAGCTCGCCCCGCGTCTCGAATGTGCATAAAGGAATGTATATGAGACCAGACACCCTACACATACAAGCATAGGGACCTTCATTATCAATGAAAGGCAGACAACTCTGGTATAAAAAAACCAAACAAAAAACTGAGTCATCTGCCATACCTCTGAAAGGAATGGTTTTTCTTGTTCCCCTTTAGAATCATCATTGTGCTGGCAAGACCTCTTTTCCTTGTAGCTTGAAGCAATCGATCCATCTTCAGCATATAACACAAAGCACAACCAACCAACCACATGTAACAAATACAAAAAAAAAATCTAACATATGAATGCATGAGAATAGTAAACTATTTCCCAGGAATAGGTAAGATTTAACACTTGCCTTCCATGAAGTGTGGCTCAATCATCTCAAATGAACGCTTGCTAACTGCATATATAGTGTGATTTAAATAAAGAGAAAACATAAGATAAGAACTTAAAACTCAAATGCATGGATCTCGAGGACCAGGGGCGGAGCTACCCTCTCTCTAATAAAACCTGTTTAAATAAAAAAATAACTAATTTAGTCCATCACAGCCGGCAGTTGACCCATTAGGCCCACTTGGTGTTCAGGTGTAAGGCACTCTCCACGCTGGACTCTATAGATTCCACCGGCGGCGGCTGAGCGGCTCCAGGCACCAGGCTCCTAAGCGGCGAGCGCCACTGCAAACCGCGGGTTGTTGTACTGTGTGCTCTTGCGCGCCCGGCGCTGGCGGACGACCAGGCCGTGTGCTCTTGTGCGCCCGGCGCCGGTGGATGACCAGATCGTGGCTCCCCGCGTCTGCGACTACGTGACGGCGTCGCGGTGGGCAGTGCGCTGGCCTCATGGCCATGCGCCCGTCCGCGGTTGGCCCTTAGTGAGTCGGCGACATGGACCGAGGCGACGTGGACCGCGAGCAGGCGCGGTCGGCAGCAGGCAGGCCGGCGTCCGGCGAGCGCCACTACAGGCCAGGGTGAGTCGCGAGCGCCGAGGGGGCTGAGGAGTATATTGTTTGGCACGGGGAGTAAAAGGGGAACACAGACTGCTCACCAGTGTGGTCGTGTAGATCGACGGATAGAGACGACAGAGGGGAGCACAGCGGTGGCTGGGCAGCGTCGACGCACGTCACGTCTGGGTGGCTTCTTCTTGGCGGGAGACGAGCTTCGCCAGGAACAACGTACAGCAAGGTCGTGACCGGAGCGAGCCAGGGCGGCGGATCCTGATGACGGTTTGATTGAGATCAGCGGTGCCGGTCTATTTATTAGGCGTGGAGCCCTATGAAGTAGGAAACAGATTCTTTCCTACCAAAAGCAGTTAAATATCCTGATAAAAAAGCCGGTAAATACAAGCAGTTAAATATCCTCATGACTGTAGCCGCATGTCTCGGAAAAATGTCAATGCCTCCTCAAAGCTTCCATGTTGTACACAAGCGCATTTGCAACTTGGAGACTGAATCCAAAGACTCCATCCATGTATGAATGAATCCTCCTTCCCAAGCTCAGGTCGCCTGCTCTTGAGCAAGCGGTAACGGCGGTCACCAATGTCACCCTGTCAGGTGTGGCACCGCCATTCTCCATCTACACAGCCAACGCAACTGCTGCTATGAAGCGGCCGCACCTAATGTAGCACCTCATCATCATATTCCACAGCACCAGGAATCGCTGCGGCATCTTGTCGAACACCCTCCGGCCCAGCATCGTGTACATCTCCATTAGCGAACATGTGGTGTACGCATCCCAGCGGAAGCCGGTCTTCACCGCGGCCGCGTGCACCTTGCGCCCCTCGACGGACAGCTTCATCGTGCTGATTGCCATGAGCACAAATGGGTAGGTGTAGCTGTCTGCGGCGAGGCCTCGCGCACGGAGATCGTAATACACCGCCATGACGCGTGAGAAACTGCCACGCCTGGCCAGGGTCCTGATCAGTACGTTGCAGTCGCGCAGCGGCATGGCATGGCTCAGGCGGCGGGTCTCCCTGCGCGGCGCGGGCAGGCGGATCTCGGCCGCCGCGGTGAGCTGCCTCACCGCGCGCTGCTCGCACGGCGTGCGCGGGGTCCGACGTACGGTGAGCGCGTGCGGCTCCTCTGCTCGGCCCAACGACCTTAGAATTATAGGTATTTTTCATATCATTAATTTCATAAGTTAATATTATGATGATAACATATAAAAAATAATTAATTATAGAAATTTGATCCATATCAATATGGATCAAGAGAACATAAAGCATATGAATTATATAAATCATATAAATATAATAAGCATATAAACTGACTGAACAATTAAAAATAAACAGATAGTAACATAAACAACATGACTGTAAAATTAAAATAAACAGATATAACATTTTATAATATTACAGAACAGATGAGATAAATTAATGGTTACATATGAAACAGCAGAGATGAACATATGAAACATATATAATCTGCAGAACATAAAACAGTAAGGACATAAATTGATCATACTCTCTCATACGCTCTGAGGATCCAGATCATTGTCCAGATTCTCTTGTCATGTCGCCAGGAAGAAGATGTTTTGGGCAGTCGCGTAGACGATCCCAAAAACCTAATTGCCGATCCCCGTGCAAGGTCTCGAACGACAAGGGCTTCGGAGGCACCTGCCCTCTCGTTTCTCTGTGCGCGCAGTCACGAGATGGAAATACCCTCACTTGCGGTTGGACTGTGATTCTGAAGTGGTTCTGCTCTCGTGTACCAAGTGACAGGCGTTGTCCCCATTTAACCTCATCACGAGAAGCTGAAGGAGAAAGGTCTCGCATGCGGCACGCCAAGAGACGGGCAGCTGAAGGAGAAGGGTCTCGCATGCGGCTGACGAAGAGACGGGCGACTGAAAGGTTTAACCTGGAGTTTAAACTCCTACGGTTAATGAGTGCTAAAAATTAACACAACCACACCACGCCCGCTCGCCGCCTGCCTGCATGCCTGCCTACGCCACGCCACGCCCGGCCCGAGCCCGGTCCGGCCGGCGGCGGCGCGCGCGCGTGTGTGGCACGCCCTTATTCGTTTCTTGACTTCTCAAATTAAGTGGAATAATTTCCACCATATAAGTCAAGCCAACGACCCTTGGACTTCAAATATGGTACTATTGATATTCTCTACCATTACACACCATAGAGTTTACTCAATAAATGGGCCAAGCCCATAAAAGATCCAACAATCCCCACCAAACTCTGGGGTTTGTAATGATGAAGTATCAGAATCACAATCCTTTGATATACCAGTGTTTCGATGGAGACTGTTAAGTTGAACATCCATCTAGAATAAGAGTTTCACTCATTCACAACTGAACAATGGACTAAGCCTTGAATTGACAGTTTTGTGCGAAATGAGATTCGCTTAAATCCTTTGCTGATACTAGGTTGCAAAAGGGCATCCCCGTTGTTTAGAAGCATATAAGTCACACTTCAGTGTCTTTCATGAGTATTTAGGCATTACCCAAGTCCCATAGACTGTGACCAGCAGTCTGACTCATATAGGTGTATTCCTCAGAAGATGTTCTATAGGACAACATCTTACCTTTATAAGACTCTTGGAATACATTAAGGTAAATACCATCATGTCTTACAGATAGGAAAGATGTGCATCAGAAATGAGTTAAGGAAGGGATCTTTCCTCACAATCTACTCCTAGCTTGTTTCTCCACTCTACTTCACGAGATCTCTGATCACATAGAGCAGGTTACCACTAGAGTAGATTTCACATGGGTCTCATACCCATTTCTCTCGATGCACTTTCTATCACATTGCGTGACAGACCCTTAGTGAATTGATCTGCCAGATTATTCGATGTGTGGACATAATCCACCGTTATAACTCCGGAGTTTTTCAGCTTTCTGACAGATTTCAATCTCCTCTTAACATACCTTGTAGACTTCATGTTATTCCTGGAACTGTTAACCTTTGTAATCACAGTTTGGTTGTCACAGTTCATGGAAATAGCCAGTATCGGTTTTCAACTACTGGTAAATCCAATAGGAAATCATGAGGCCACTCGGCCTCAGCCCCAGCAGTGTCTAATGCTGCGAGTTTTGCTTCCATTGTAGACTTCGTTAAGATAGTCTGCTTGCAAGACTTCCAGGAAACAGCGCCACCTCCAAACAGAAACACATATCCACTTGTGGCATAAAGCTCATCAGTATCAGAAATCCAGTTGGCATCACAATAGCCTTCCAGCACTTTTAGGTTTCCAGTATAATGAATACCATATGTCATAGTACCTTTCAAATACCGCAACTCTCTCAAGAGCACGCCAGTGATCATCTCTTGATTTCGACACAAACTGACTCAGCTTACTCACAGCATAAGAGATGTCTGTCCTTGTTGCACTTGCAAGGTACATGAGCGAGCCAATGATCTGGGAGTATGTCAATTGATCCCTTGCTATTCTCCGATTCTTTCTCAATAGCATGCTAGGGTCATAAGGTGTTGGAGCAGGATCACAGTCACTAAAACCAAAGCAACTCAATACCTTTTCCACATAGTGAGATTGTAACAGAGTTACCCCACCATCACCTTCTCTAACAAGCTTGATGTTTAGAATGACATCTGCTTCTCCCAAATCTTTCATTTCCAAATTGCTCGATAGAAGATTTTTAACTTCCTCAATCACATTGAGATTTGATCCAAAGATCAAGATGTCATCAACATAAAGGCACAGCATAACAGACTCACCCCCGCCATACCGATAATATACACACGTGTCAGATTCATTTACAGCAAAACCAGCGACTGTAAGAGTATTATCAAACTTTTCATGCCATTGCTTAGGTGATTGTTTTAGGCTAAACAATGATTTTATCAACCTGCACACCTTGTTCTCTTGACCATCCGCAATGAACCCTTCTGGCTGATCCATGTAGATCTTCTCATCCAACTCTCCTTTTAGGAAAGTTGTCTTAACATCCATCTGATGAATGATAAGACCATAAGAGGCTACCACGGCTATTAATGTGCGAATTGTAGTCAATCGAGCCACTGGTGAGTAGGTATCAAAGAAATCTTCACCCTCTTTTTGGGTATATCCTTTGGCCACAAGCCTTGTGAAAGTCGCCTAGAGGGGGTGAATAGGCAAATCTGAAATTTACAAAGTTTAAGCACACACTATAAGCCGGGGTTAGCGTTAGAAATATAATCGAGGCCGAAAGAGAGGGCGAAAACAAATCACAAGTAAATAAGGCGAATGACACGGTGATTTGTTTTACCGAGGTTCGGTTCTTGCAAACCTACTCCCCATTGATGTGGTCACAAAGACTGGGTCTCTTTCAACCCTTTCCCTCTCTCAAACGGTCACCTAGACCGAGTGAGCTTCTCTTCTCAATCAATCGGGACACTAAGTCCCCACAAGGATCACCACACAATTGGTGTCTCTTGCCTTGATTACAATTGAGTTGGAAACAAGAAAGAAAGAAAAAGAAAAGCAATCCAAGCGCAAGAACTCAAATGAACACAATTGTCTCTCTCACTAGTCACTATTTGATTGGAATGATCTTTGGACTTGGGAGAGGATTTGATCTCTTTGTTTGTGTCTTGGAATGAAGTCTAGAGCTCTTGTATGAGGTTTGATGGCTGAAAACTTGGATGCATTGAAGTGTGGTGGTTGGGGGTATTTATAGCCCCAACCACCAAGTTGACCGTTGGTGAAGGCTTCTGTCGTATGGTGCACCGGACAGTCCGGTGCGCCAGCCACGTTGATAGTCGCCTAGAGGGGGGGTGAATAGGGCGAAACTAAAATTTACAAATATAAACACAACTACAAGTCGGGTAAGCGTTAGAAATAAAAACGAGTCCGCGAGAGAGGGTGCAAAACAAATCTCGAGCAAATAAGGAGTGTGACACAAGGATTTGTTTTACCGAGGTTCGGTTCTCGCAAACCTACTCCCCGTTGAGGTGGTCACAAAGATCGGGTCTCTTTCAACCCTTTCCCTCTCTCAAACGGTCCCTCGGACCGAGTGAGCTTCTCTTCTCAAATCACTTGGGAATCAAACTTCCCGCAAGGACCACCACACAATTGGTGTCTCTTGCCTCAATTACAAGTGAGTGTTTGATCACAAGAAAGAATGCCAAAGAAAAGAAGCGATCCAAGAGCAAGAGCTCAAATGAACACTACAAATCACTCTCTCTAGTCACTAAGGCTTTGTGTGGAGTTGGGAGAGGATTTGATCTCTTTTGGTGTGCTTTGCAATGAATGCTAGCTCTTGTATAGTGGTTGGAAGCTAAAAAACTTGGATGCAATGAATGGTGGGGTGGTTGGGGTATTTATAGCCCCAACCACCAAACATGACCGTTGGTGGAGGTTGTCTGTCGTATGGTGCACCGGACAGTCCGGTGCACACCGGACAGTCCGGTGCACACCGGACATGTCCGGTGCGCCAGCCACGTCACCAAAGCCGTTGGGATTCGACCGTTGGAGTTCTGACTTCTGGGCCCGCCTAGATGTCCGGTGGCGCACCGGACATGTATTGTTGAGTGTCCGGTGCGCCAGTATGGGCGTGCCTGACGTCTGCGCGCTCTGGCGCGCATTAATTGCAGTTGCAGGTGACCGTTGGCGCGAAGTAGCCGTTGCCCCGCAGTTACACCGGACAGTCCGGTGTACACCGGACATGTTCGGTGAATTATAGCGGAGCAGTCGTTATGATTTTCCGAGGCTGCCAAGTTCCAGAGCCGCGTCTTCTTGGAGCACCGGACACTGTCCGGTGTACACCAGACAGTCCGGTGAATTATAGCGCGCCGGCTTCTGAAAATTCCCGAGGCTGAGGAGTTCTGCGCGAGATCCCCTGGTGCACCGGACACTGTCTGGTGCGCCAGACCAGGGAGCCTTTCGGGATGCCTTTAGCTCTCTATTTTGAACCCAACTTTGGTCTTTTTAATTGGCTTGTTGTGAACCTTTGACACCTGTATAACTTATTCACTAGAGCAAACTAGTTAGTCCAATTGTTTGTGTTGGGCAATTCAACCACCAAAATTAATTAGGGACTAGGTGTAAGCCTAATTCCCTTTCAATCTCCCCCTTTTTGGTGATTGATGCCAACACAAACCAAAGCAAATATAGAAGTGCATAATTGAACTAGTTTGCATAATGTAAGTGCAAAGGTTGCTTGGAATTGAGCCAATGTAAATTCTTACAAGATATGCATGGATCATTTCTTTGTTTTTAACATTTTGGACCACGCTTGCACCACATGTTTTGTTTTTGCAAACTCTTTTGTAAATCCTTTACAAAGTTCTTTTTGCAAATAGTCAAAGGTAAATGAATAAGATTTTGCAAAGCATTTTCCAGATTTGAAATTTTCTCCCCCCTGTTCCAAATGCTTTTCCTTTGACTAAACAAAACTCCCCCTAAATGAGATCCTCCTATATCATTTTGAAATACTACTTTCTCCCCTTTTTGAACACAATAAGATACCAATTGAAAATACTCTTTGAAAAACTAAGTTTTTGAAATTGGTGGTGGTGCGGTCCTTTTGCTTTGGGCTCATACTTTCTCCCCCTTTGGCATGAATCGCCAAAAACGGAAACAATAGAGCCCTCGAAGTACTTTCTTCCCCTTTGGTCATAAATAAATGAGTTAAGATTATACCAAAGACGAAGTCCTTTTGTTCTCTCCTCCAAGGATGGAGAGTGGCTCGGAGCGACGGCGAAGGATGAGTTACGGAGTGGAAGCCTTTGTCTTCGCCGAAGACTCCAATTTCCTTTCAATACACCTATGACTTGGTTTGAAATAGACTTGAAAAACACATTAGTCATAGCATATGAAAGAGACATGATCAAAAGTATACAAATGAGCTATGTGAGCAAGTTAGCAAAAGAAATTGCGCGAATCAAGAATATTGAGCTCATGCCTAAGTTTGTTAAAAGTTTGTTCATCAAGAGGCTTGGTAAAGATATCGGCTAATTGATCTTTAGTGTTAATGTAAGAAATCTCGATATCTCCCTTTTGTTGGTGATCCCTAAGAAAATGATACCGAATGGCTATGTGTTTAGTGCGGCTATGCTCGACGGGATTATCCGCCATCTTGATTGCACTCTCATTATCACATAGCAAAGGGACTTTGGTTAATTTGTAACCGTAGTCCCGCAGGGTTTGCCTCATCCAAAGCAATTGCGCGCAACAATGGCCTGCGGCAATGTACTCGGCTTCGGCGGTGGAAAGAGCAACCGAATTTTGCTTCTTTGAAGCCCAAGACACCAAGGATCTTCCCAAGAACTGGCAAGTCCCTGATGTGCTCTTCCTATTGATTTTGCACCCCGCCCAATCGGCATCCGAATAACCAATCAAATCAAATGTGGATCCCCTAGGATACCAAATCCCAAACTTAGGAGTATAAGCCAAATATCTCAAAATTCGTTTTACGGCCGTAAGGTGAGCTTCCTTAGGGTCGGCTTGGAATCTTGCACACATGCATACAGAAAGCATAATATCCGGTCGAGATGCACATAAATAGAGTAAAGAGCCTATCATCGACCGGTATACCTTTTGATCCACGGACTTACCTCCCGTGTCGAGGTCGAGATGCCCATTAGTTCCCATGGGTGTCTTGATGGGCTTGGCATCCTTCATCCCAAACTTGTTTAGAATGTCTTGAGTATACTTCGTTTGGCTAATGAAGGTGCCTTCTTGGAGTTGTTTCACTTGAAATCCCAAGAAGTACTTCAACTCCCCCATCATAGACATCTCGAACTTTTGTGTCATGATCCTACTAAATTCTTCACATGTTGACTCGTTAGTAGACCCAAATATAATATCATCAACATAAATTTGGCATACAAACAAGTCATTTTTAATCGTTTTAGTAAATAGAGTAGGATCGGCCTTTCCGACTTTGAATTCATTAGTGATGAGAAAATCCCTAAGGCATTCATACCATGCTCTTGGGGCTTGCTTGAGCCCATAAAGCGCCTTAGAGAGTTTATAAACATGGTTAGGGTACTCACTATCTTCAAAGCCGGGAGGTTGCTCAACATAGACCTCTTCCTTGATTGGTCCATTGAGGAAGGCACTTTTCACGTCCATTTGATAAAGCTTAAAGCCATGGTAAGTAGCATAGGCCAATAAAATGCGAATTGACTCAAGCCTAGCTACGGGTGCATAGGTTTCACCGAAATCCAAACCTTCGACTTGGAAGTATCCCTTGGCCACAAGTCGAGCTTTGTTCCTTGTCACCACACCATGCTCATCTTGCTTGTTGCGGAAGACCCATTTGGTTCCTACAACATTTTGGTTAGGACGTGGAACTAAATGCCATACCTCATTCCTAGTGAAGTTGTTGAGCTCCTCTTGCATCGCCACCACCCAATCCGAATCTTGGAGTGCTTCCTCTACCCTGTGTGGCTCAATAGAGGAAACAAAAGAGTAATGCTCACAAAAATGTGCAACATGAGATCTAGTAGTTACCCCTTTATGAATGTCCCCGAGGATGGTGTCGACGGGGTGATCTCGTTGGATTGCTTGGTGGACTCTTGGGTGTGGCGGCCTTTGCTCTTCATCCTCCTTGTCTTGATCATTTGCATCTCCCCCTTGATCATTGCCGTCATCTTGAGGTGGCTCATTTGCTTGATCTTCTACTTCATCAACTTGAGCCTCATCTTCATTTTGAGTTGGTGGAGATGCTTGCGTGGAGGAGGACGGTTGATCTTGTGCATTTGGAGGCTCTTTGGATTCTTTAGGACACACATCCCCAATGGACATGTTCCTTAGCGCGATGCACGGAGCCTCTTCATTACCTATCTCATCAAGATCAACTTGCTCTACTTGAGAGCCATTAGTCTCATCAAACACAACGTCACAAGAAACTTCAACTTGTCCAGTGGACTTGTTAAAGACTCTATATGCCCTTGTGTTTGAATCATATCCTAGTAAAAAGCCTTCTACAGTCTTAGGAGCAAATTTAGATTTTCTACCTCTTTTAACAAGAATAAAACATTTGCTACCAAAGACTCTAAAATATGAAATATTGGGCTTTTTACCGGTTAGGAGTTCATAAGATGTCTTCTTGAGGATTCGGTGTAGATATAGCCGGTTGATGGCGTAGCAGGCGGTGTTGACCGCCTCGGCCCAAAACCGATCCGAAGTCTTGTACTCATCAAGCATGGTCCTTGCCATGTCCAATAGAGTTCGATTCTTCCACTCCACTACACCATTTTGTTGTGGCGTGTAGGGAGAGGAGAACTCGTGCTTGATGCCCTCCTCCTCAAGGAAGCCTTCGATTTGAGAGTTCTTGAACTCCGTCCCGTTGTCGCTTCTAATTTTCTTGATCCTTAATCCGAACTCGTTTTGAGCTCGTCTCAAGAATCCCTTTAAGGTTTCTTGGGTTTGAGATTTTTCCTGCAAAAAGAACACCCAAGTGAAGCGAGAATAATCATCAACTATTACAAGACAATACTTACTCCCGCCGATGCTTATGTAAGCAATCGGGCCGAATAGATCCATGTGGAGTAGCTCAAGCGGCCTGTCGGTCGTCATGATGTTCTTGTGTGGATGATGGGCTCCAACTTGCTTTCCTGCCTGGCATGCGCTACAAATCCTGTCTTTCTCAAAATGAACATTGGTTAGTCCTAAAATGTGCTCTCCCTTTAGAAGCTTATGAAGATTCTTCATCCCAACATGGGCTAGTCGGCGGTGCCAGAGCCAACCCATGTTAGTCTTAGCAATTAAGCATGTATCGAGTTCAGCTCTATCAAAATCTACTAAGTATAGCTGACCCTCTAACACACCCTTAAATGCTATTGAATCATCACTTCTTCTAAAGACAGTGACACCTACATCAGTAAAGAGACAGTTGTAGCCCATTTTGCATAATTGAGATACAGAAAGCAAATTGTAATCTAAAGAATCTACAAGAAAAACATTGGAAATAGAATGGTCAGGAGATATAGCAATTTTACCCAATCCTTTGACCAAACCTTGGTTTCCATCCCCGAATGTGATTGCTCGTTGGGGATCTTGGTTTTTCTCGTAGGAGGAGAACATCTTCTTCTCCCCTGTCATGTGGTTTGTGCACCCGCTGTCGAGTATCCAACTTGAGCCCCGGATGCATAAACCTACAAAACAAGTTTAGTTCTTGACTTTAGGTACCCAAATGGTTTTGGGTCCTTTGGCATTAGACACAAGAACTTTGGGTACCCAAACACAAGTCTTTGACCCCTTGTGCTTGCCCCCAACATATTTGGCAACTACTTTGCCGGATTTGTTAGTCAACACATAAGATGCATCAAAAGTTTTAAATGAAAGACTATGTTCATTTGATGCACTAGGAGTTTTCTTCTTAGGCAACTTAGCACGGGTTGGTTGCCTAGAGCTAGATGTCTCACCCTTATACATAAAAGCATGGTTAGGGCCAGAGTGAGACTTCCTAGAATGAATTCTCCTAATTTTGTCCTCAGGATAACCGGCAGGGTATAAAATGCAACCCTCGTTGTCCTGAGGCATGGGAGCCTTGCCCTTTACAAAATTAGACAATCTTTTAGGAGGGGCATTAAGTTTGACATTGTCTCCCCTTTGGAAGCCAATGCCATCCTTGATGCCAGGGCATCTCCCACTATAGAGCATACTTCTAGCAAATTTAAATTTTTCATTTTCTAAGTTATGCTCGGCAATTTTAGCATCTAGTTTTGCTATATGATCATTTTGTTGTTTAATTAAAGTCATGTGATCATGAATAGCATCAACATCAATATCTCTACATCTAGTGCAAATAGAACTGTGCTCAACGGTAGATGTAGAGGGTTTGCAAGATTTTAATTCTACAACCTTAGCATGCAAGATATCATTCTTAGTTCTAAGGTCGGAAATGGTAGCATTGCAAATATCAAAATCTTTAGCCTTAGCAATTAATTTTTCATTTTCATTCTTAAGGCTAACAAGAGATAAGTTCAATTCTTCAATCTTAGCAAGTAAATCATCATTATCATTTCTAAGATTGGGAATTGAAACATTACAAACATGAGAATCAACCTTAGCTAATAAATTAGAATTTTCATTTCTAAGGTTGGCAATAGTGTCATGGCATGTGCTTAGCTCACTAGTTAATTTCTCACATTTTTCTACCTCTAGAGCATAAGCATTCTTAACCTTAACATGCTTTTTATTTTCTTTGATTAGGAAGTCCTCTTGGGAGTCCAAGAGATCATCCTTCTCATGGATAGCGCTAATTAATTCATTTAATTTTTCCTTTTGTTCCATGTTAAGGTTGGCAAAAAGGGTACGCAAGTTATCCTCCTCATCACTAGCATTATCATCACTAGAAGACTCATATTTAGTGGATGATTTGGATTTAACCTTCTTTCTCTTGTCGTCCTTTGCCATGAGGCACTTGTGGCCGACGTTGGGGGAGAGGAGTCCCTTGGTGACGGCGATGTTGGCGGCGTCCTCGTTGTCGGAGGAGTCGGTGGAGCTCTCGTCGGAGTCCCACTCGCGGCACACATGAGCATCACCACCTCTCTTCTTGTGGTATCTCTTCTTTTCTCTTTTCTTGCCCTTCTTGTCGTCCCCCCGGTCACTGTCACTAGATATAGGACATTTTGCAATAAAATGATCGGGCTTACCACATTTGTAGCAAACCTTCTTGGAGCGGGGCTTGTAGTCTTTCCCCCTCCTTTGTTTGAGGATTTGGCGAAAGCTCTTGATGACGAGCGCCATTTCCTCATTGTCGAGCTTGGAGGCGTCGATTGGTTGTCTACTTGGTGTAGACTCCTCCTTCTTTTCCTCCGTCGCCTTGAATGCGACGGGTTGAGCCTCGGATGTGGAGGGATCATCAAGCTCGTTGATCTTCCTCGAGCCTTCGATCATGCACTCAAAACTCACAAAATTCCTGATTACTTCCTCGGGGGTCATTAGTGTATATCTTGGGTTGCCACGAATTAATTGTACTTGAGTGGGGTTAAGAAAAATAAGAGATCTTAGAATAACCTTAATCATTTCGTGGTCATCCCATTTCTTGCTCCCGAGGTTGCGCACTTGATTCACCAAGGTCTTGAGCCGGTTGTACATGTTTTGTGGCTCCTCCCCTTTGCGAAGCCGGAACCGACCGAGCTCCCCCTCGATCGTCTCCAGCTTGGTGATCTTTGTGAGCTCATCTCCTTCGTGTGCGGTTTTGAGCACATCCCAAACCTCCTTGGCGCTCTTCAATCCTTGCACTTTGTTATACTCCTCTCTACTTAGAGAGGCGAGGAGTATTGTTGTTGCTTGAGAGTTGAAGTGCTTGATTTGGGCCACCTCATCCTCATCATAGTCTTCATCCCCTACGGATGGTACCTGTGCACCAAACTCAACAACATCCCATATACTTTTGTGGAGTGAGGTTAGATGAAATCGCATTAAATCACTCCACCTAGCATAATCTTCACCATCAAATGTTGGTGGTTTGCCTAATGGGACGGAAAGTAAAGGTGTATGTTTAGAAATGCGAGGGTAGCGTAGGGGGATCTTACTATACTTCTTGCGCTCTTGGCGCTTAGAAGTGACGGACGCCGCGTCGGAGCCGGAGGTGGATGTTGATGAAGAGTCGGTCTCGTAGTAGACCACTTTCCTCATCTTCTTTTTCTTGTCCCCACTCCGATGCGGCTTGTGAGAAGAGGATTTTTCTTTCTTCTCTTTGTGTGAAGAGGATTTCTTCTCCTTCCCTTTGGAGGAGTCTTTCTTCTCCTTCCTCTTGGTGCGGGACTCTTCCGATGAAGTGCTCCCGTGGCTTGTAGTGGGCTTTTCGCCAGTCTCCATCTCCTTCTTGGCGTGATCTCCCGACATCACTTCGAGCGGTTAGGCTCTAATGAAGCACCGGGCTCTGATACCAATTGATAGTCGCCTAGAGGGGGGTGAATAGGGCGAAACTGAAATTTACAAATATAAACACAACTACAAGCCGGGTTAGCGTTAGAAATAAAAATGAGTCCGCGAGAGAGGGTGCAAAACAAATCTCGAGCAAATAAGGAGTGTGACACAAGGATTTGTTTTACCGAGGTTCGGTTCTCGCAAACCTACTCCCCGTTGAGGTGGTCACAAAGACCGGGTCTCTTTCAACCCTTTTCCTCTCTCAAACGGTCCCTCGGACCGAGTGAGCTTCTCTTCTCAAATCACTTGGGAATCAAACTTCCCGCAAGGACCACCACACAATTGGTGTCTCTTGCCTCAATTACAAGTGAGTGTTTGATCACAAGAAAGAATGCCAAAGAAAAGAAGCGATCCAGGCGCAAGAGCTCAAATGAACACTACAAATCACTCTCTCTAGTCACTAAGGCTTTGTGTGGAGTTGGGAGAGGATTTGATCTCTTTTGGTGTGCTTTGCAATGAATGCTAGCTCTTGTATAGTGGTTGGAAGCTGGAAAACTTGGATGCAATGAATGGTGGGGTGGTTGGGGTATTTATAGCCCCAACCACCAAACATGACCGTTGGTGGAGGCTGTCTGTCGTATGGTGCACCGGACAGTCCGGTGCACACCGGACATGTCCGGTGCGCCAGCCACGTCACCAAAGCCGTTGGGATTCGACTGTTGGAGTTCTGACTTCTGGGCCCGCCTGGATGTCCGGTGGCGCACCGGACATGTACTGTTGAGTGTCCGGTGCGCTAGTATGGGCGTGCCTGACGTCTGCGCGCTCTGGCGCGCATTAATTGGAGTTGCAGGCGACCGTTGGCGCGAAGTAGTCGTTGCCCCGCAGTTACACCGGACAGTCCGGTGTACACCGGACATGTCCGGTGAATTATAGCGGAGCAGTCGTTATGATTTCCCGAGGCTGCCAAGTTCCAGAGCCGCGTCTTCTTGGAGCACCGGACACTGTCCGGTGTACACCGGACAGTCCGGTGAATTATAGCGCGTCGGCTTCTGAAAATTCCCGAGGCTGAGGAGTTCTGCGCGAGGTCCCCTGGTGCACCGGACACTGTCCGGTGCGCCAGACCAGGGAGCCTTTCGGGATGCCTTTAGCTCTCTATTTTGAACCCAACTTTGGTCTTTTTAATTGGCTTGTTGTGAACCTTTGACACCTGTATAACTTATTCACTAGAGCAAACTAGTTAGTCCAATTGTTTGTGTTGGGCAATTCAACCACCAAAATTAATTAGGGACTAGGTGTAAGCCTAATTCCCTTTCACACGTCACCAGGTCGTTAGGGTTTGACCGTTGGAGCTTCTAGCAATTGGGCCACCGGACAGTCCGGTGGTGCACCGGACAGTCACTATTCACTGTCCGGTGCGCCTTCTGCGCCTGCTCTGACTTCTGCGCGCAGTCGTGCACTGTAGCGTTTCACTGTTCCTCTGCAGACGACCATTGGCGCTGGATAGCCGTTACTCCGCTGGCACACCGGACAGTCCGGTGAATTATAGCGGAGTGGCTCCCAGAATTCCCGAAGGTGGCAAGTTCAGAGTTGGGTTCCCTGGTGCACCGGACACTGTCCGGTGGTGCACCGGACACTGTCCGGTGCGCCAGGCCAGGGCTGCCTTTGGGTTGTATTTTGCTCTTTTTATTTGAACCCTTTCTTGGACTTTTATTGGTTTTGTGTTGAACCTTTGGCACCTGTAGAACTCATAATCTAGAGCAAACTAGTTAGTCCAATTAATTTGTGTTGGGCAATTCAACCACCAAAATTCATATAGAAAAAGGTGTAAGCCTATTTCCCTTTCAATCTCCCCCTTTTTGGTGATTGATGCCAACACAAACCAAAGCAAATATAAAAGTGCATAATTAAACTAGTTTGCATAATATAATTGCAAAGGTTGCTTGGAGTTAAACCAATATTCATTTCATAAGATATGCATGGAAGGTTTTCTTCTTATTTAAAATTTTAGACCACGCTTGCACCACTTGTTTTGTTTTGCAAATGTTTTGTAAATTCTTTTCAAAGTCTTTTGCAAATAGTCAAAGGTAAATGAGTAAGATTTTGAGAAGCATTTTCAAGGTTTGAAATTTTCTCCCTCTGTTTCAAATGCTTTTCCTTTGACTAAACAAAACTCCCCCTCAAAGAAATTCTCCTCTTAGTGTTCAAGAGGGTTTTATATATTAATTTTGAAGAGGTTATACCAATTTGAACTTATATCAAAAATAAGATACCAATTTGAAAATCAAAAACTTCTTTAATAATTGGAAGACTACAAATTTTTGAAATTGGTGGTGGTGTGGTGCGGTCCTTTTGCTTTGGGCTAATACTTTCTCCCCCTTTAGCATGAATCGCCAAAAACGGATACTTGTGAGTGAAATATAAGCCCTTGTTCACATTTTTTCCCCTTTGGCAAATAATATAGGAGTGAAGATTATACCAAATTGGAGAGCGTTGTGGAGCGACGACGAAGGATGAGTAATTCGATGGAGTGGAGTGGAAGCCTTTTGTCTTTGCCGAGGACTCCATTTCCCTTTCAATCTATGACTTAGCATAATATTCGCTTGAAAACATATTAGTCATAGCACATGAAAGAGATATGATCAAAGGTATATAAATGAGCTATGTGTGCAAAATATCAATCAAAATTACTAGAATCAAGAATATTTAGCTCATGCCTAAGTTTGGTAAAAGATTTCTCATCTAATGGCTTGGTAAAGATATCAGCTAATTGATCTTTGGTGTTAATGTAAGCAATCTCGATATCTCCCCGTTGTTGGTGATCCCTCAAAAAGTGATACCGAATGGCTATGTGCTTAGCGCGACTGTGCTCAACGGGATTATCCGCCATGCGGATTGCACTCTCATTGTCACATAGGAGAGGAACTTTGGTTAATTTGTAACCATAATCTCTAAGGGTTTGCCTCATCTAAAGCAATTTCGCGCAACAGTGGCCTGCGGCAATATACTCGGCTTCGGCGGTAAAAAGAGCTACAGAATTTTGTTTCTTGGAAGCCCAAGACACCAGAGATCTTCCTAAGAACTGGCAAGTCCCTGATGTGCTCTTTCTATCAATCTTACACCCTGCCCAATCAGCATCGGAATAACCAATTAAATCAAAAGTGGATCCCCTGGGGTACCAAAGGCCAAACTTAGGAGTATAAACTAAATATCTCAAGATTTGTTTCACGACCCTAAGGTGAACTTCCTTAGGATCAGCTTGGAATCTTGCACACATGCATACGGAAAGCATAATATCTGGTCGTGAAGCACATAAATAGAGTAAAGAACCTATCATCGACCGGTATACCTTTTGATCTACGGATTTACCTCCCGTGTCGAGGTCGAGATGCCCATTAGTTCCCATGGGTGTCTTGATGGGCTTCGCATCCTTCATCCCAAACTTTGCAAGAATGTCTTGAATGTACTTTGTTTGGCTAATGAAGGTACCCTCTTGGAGTTGCTTGACTTGAAATCCTAAGAAATACTTCAACTCCCCCATCATTGACATCTCGAATTTTTGAATCATAATCCTACTAAACTCTTCACATGTATATTTATTAGTAGACCCAAATATGATATCATCAACATAAATTTGGCATACAAACAAATCATTTGCAATGGTTTTAGTGAATAGAGTAGGATCGGCTTTTCCGACTTTGAAGCCATTAGCGATAAGAAAATCTCTTAGGCATTCATACCATGCTCTTGGGGCTTGCTTGAGCCCATAAAGCGCCTTAGAGAGTTTATAGACATGGTTAGGGTACTCACTATCTTCAAAGCCGAGAGGTTGCTCAACATAGACCTCCTCCTTGATTGGTCCATTGAGGAAGGCACTCTTCACGTCCATTTGATAAAGCTTGAAGCCATGGTAAGTAGCATAGGCAAGTAAAATGCGAATTGACTCAAGCCTAGCTACGGGTGCATAGGTTTCACCGAAATCCAAACCTTCAACTTGTGAATATCCTTTGGCTACAAGTCAGGCTTTGTTCCTTGTCACCACACCATGCTCATCTTGCTTGTTGCGGAAGACCCACTTGGTTCCTACAACATTTTGGTTAGGACGTGGAACTAAATGTCATACCTCATTCCTCGTGAAGTTGTTGAGCTCCTCTTGCATCGCCAACACCCAATCTGAATCTTGAAGTGCTTCCTCTACCCTGTGTGGCTCAATAGAGGAAACAAAAGAGTAATGTTCACAAAAATGAGCAACACGAGATTGAGTAGTTACCCCCTTATGAATATCACCGAGGATGGTGTTCACGGGGTGATCTCGTTGGATTGTTTGGTGGACTCTTGGGTGTGGCGGTCTCGCATCTTGTTCATCTTCCTTGTCTTGATTATGGGCATCTCCCCCTTGATCATTGTCCTCCTCTTGAGGTGGCTCATCTTCTTGATCGTCTCCTTCATCATCTTGAGCCTCATCCTCATCTTGTGTTGGTGGAGATGCTTGCATGGAGGAAGATGGTTGATCTTGTGCATGTGGATGCTCCTCGGATTCCTTAGGACACACATCCCCAATGGACATGTTCCTTAACGCTACGCACAGAGCCTCTTCATCATCTAGCTCATCAAGATCAACTTGCTCTACTTGAGAGCCATTAGTTTCATCAAACACAATGTCACAAGAAACTTCAACTAGTCCAGTGGACTTGTTAAAGACTCTATATGCCCTTGTGTTTGAATCATAACCAAGTAAAAAGCCTTCTACAGCCTTAGGAGCAAATTTAGATTTTCTACCTCTTTTAACAAGAATAAAGCATTTGCTACCAAAGGCTCTAAAATATGAAACATTGGGCTTTTTACCGGTGAGGAGTTCATATGATGTCTTCTTGAAGATTCGGTGAAGATATAACCGGTTGATGGCGTAGCAAGCGGTGTTGACCGCCTCGGCCCAAAATTGATCCGAAGTCTTGTACTCATCAAGCATGGTCCTTGCCATGTCCAATAAAGTTCTATTCTTCCTCTCCACTACACCATTTTGTTGTGGCGTGTAGGGAGAAGATAACTCATGCTTGATTCCCTACTCCTCAAGGAAGCCTTCTATTTGCGAGTTCTTGAACTCCGTCCCGTTGTTGCTTCTTATTTTCTTGATCCTCAAGCCGAACTCATTTTGAGCCTGTCTCAAGAATCCCTTTAAGGTCTCTTGGGTTTGAGATTTTTCCTACAAAAAGAATACCCAAGTGAAGCGAGAATAATCATCCACAATAACTAGACAGTACTTACTCTCGCCGATGCTTATGTAAGCTATCGGGCCGAATAGGTCCATGTGGAGTAGCTCAAGCGGCCTGTCAGTCGTCATGATGTTCTTGTGTGGATGATGAACACCAACTTGCTTCCCTGCTTGACATGCGCTACAAACCTTGTCTTTCTCAAAATGAACATTGGTTAGTCCTAAAATGTGCTCTCCCTTTAGAAGCTTATGAAGATTCTTCATCCCAACATGGGCTAGTCGGCGATGCCAGAGCCAACCCATGTTAGTCTTAGCAATTAAGCAAGTGTCGAGTTCAGCTCTATTAAAATCAACTAAGTATAGCTGACCCTCTAACACCCCCTTAAATGCTACTGAATCATCACTTCTTCTAAAGACAGTAACACCTATATCCGTAAAAAGACAATTGTAGCCCATTTTGCATAATTGAGAAACGGGAAGCAAATTGTAATCTAAAGAATCTACAAGAAAAACATTGGAGATAGAATGGTCAGGAGATATAGCTATTTTACCAAGTCCTTTGACCAAACCTTGATCTCCATCCTTGAATGTGATAGCTCTTTGGGGATCTTGATTTTTCTCATAGAAGGAGAACATCCTTTTCTCCCCAGTCATGTGGTTTGTGCACCCGCTATCAATTATCCAACTTGAGCCCCCGGATGCATAAACCTACAAAACAAATTTAGGTCTGTTCTTAGGTACCCAAACGGTCTTGGGTCCTTTCACATTAGAAACAAGCACCTTGGGTACCCAAACACAAGTCTTTGACCCCTTGTGTTTGCCCCCAACATATTTGGCAACTACTTTGCCTGATTTGTTAGTTAAAACATATGATGCATCAAAAGTCTTAAATGAAACATTAGGTTCATTTGATGCAATAGGAGTTTTCTTCTTAGGCATTTTAACATTTGTAGAACGCCTAGAGCTAGAAGCCTCATTCTTATAAATAAAAGCATGGTGAGTAGAATGAGTCTTCTTTGCATGAATTCTCCTAATCTTATCCTCAGGATAACCAGCTGGATATAAAATATAGCCCTCGTTATCCTGAGGCATGGGAGCCTTGCCCTTAACAAAATTAGACAATCTTTTAGGAGGGACATTAAGCTTGACATTGTCTCCCTGTTGGAAGCCAATGCCATCCTTAATGCCAGTGCGTCTCCCAATATAAAGCATACTACGAGCAAATTTAAATTTTTCATTCTCTAATTCATGCTCAGCAATTTTAGCATCTAATTTTGTTATATGATCATTTTGTTGTTTAATCATAGCAAGGTGATCATGAATAGCATCTATATTAACATCTCTACATCTAGTGCAAATAGAAACATGATCAAGCGTAGATGTAGAGGATTTGCAATCATTTAATTCAACAATCTTAGCATGTAAAATAGCATTCTTATTTCTAAGATTGGTAAAAAAAATATTGCAAACATCTAGTTCCTTAGCCTTAGTAATTAATTTTTCATTCTCATTCTTAAGGCTAGCAAGAGATTCATTCAACATGTCAATCTTAGCAATCCGACTAGCATTATTATTTCTAAGATTAACAATAGAATCATCACAAACATTTGATTTCTCAACCTTAGCAATCAATTTGGCATTTTCATTTCTAAGGCTAGAAATAGTATCATGGCAAGTGCTTAGCTCACTAGTTAATTTTTCACATTTTTCTACCTCTAGAGCATAAGCATTTTTAACCTTAACATGCTTTTTGTTTTCCTTAATAAGGAAGTCTTCTTGGCTATCCAAGAGTTCATCCTTCTCATGAATAGCACTAATCAATTCATTTAATTTCTCCTTTTGTTGCATGTTAAGATTGGCAAAAAGAGTGAGCAAGTTATCCTCCTCATCACTAGAATTATTCTCATCACTAGAGGTTGCATACTTAGTGGAGGATCTTGATTTTACCTTCTTCTTCTTGCCGTCCTTTGCCATGAGGCACTTGTGGCCGACGTTGGGGAAGAGAAGGCCTTTGGTGACGGCGATGTTTGCGGCGTCCTCGTCGGAGGAGGAGTCGGTGGAGCTCTCGTCGGAGTCCCACTCCCGGCAAACATGGGCATCGCCGCCCTTCTTCTTGTAGTACCTCTTCTTTTCTCTTCTCTTTTCGTTCTTATCGTCGCCCCTGTCACTATCACTAGACAAAGGACATTTAGCGATAAAATGACCGGGCTTACCACATTTGTAGCAAACCTTCTTGGAGCGGGGTTTGTAATCCTTCCCCCTCCTTTGCTTGAGGATTTGGCGGAAGCTCTTGATGATGAGTGCCATTTCCTCGTTGTCGAGCTTGGAGGCGTCGATGGGAATCCTACTTGGTGTAGAATCCTTCTTTTCTTCTTCCGTCGCCTTGAATGCGACAGGTTGCACCTCGGGTGTTGAGGTGGCGCCTTGCTCGATGATTTTCTTGGAGCCTTTGATCATCAATTCAAAGCTCACAAATTTTCCTATCACTTCCTCGTGAGACATTAGTTTATACCTTGGATCACCACGAATTAATTGAACTTGTGTAGGGTTAAGAAAAATGAGTGATCTAAGAATAACCTTGACCATCTCATGGTCATCCCATTTGGTGCTCCCGAGGTTGCGTACTTGGTTCACCAAGGTCTTGAGCCGGTTGTACATCGCTTGTGGCTCCTCCCCTTGGTGAAGCATGAATCGACCGAGCTCCCCCTCGATCGTCTCCCTCTTGGTGATCTTGATCACCTTGTCTCCTTCGTGCGTGGTCTTGAGCACGTCCCAAATCTCCTTTGCACTCTTCAACCCTTGCACCTTATTATACTCCTCTCGACTTAGAGAGGCGAGGAGTATAGTAGTGGCTTGGGAGTTGAAGTGTTGGATTTGTTTGACCTCCTCCGAATCATAATCCTTGTCCCCTTCCTTTGGTACCTGCGCTCCATACTCAACAATATCTCATATGCTTTTGTGGAGTGAGGTTAGGTGATGCCTCATTTTATCACTCCACATAGAATAATCTTCACCATCAAACATAGGTGGTTTGCCTAATGGGATGGAAAGTAATGGAGTGCGTTTTGAAATACGAGGATAGCGAAGGGGCATCTTACTATACTTCTTGCGCTCATGGCGCTTAGAAGTGGCGGATGCCGATTCTGAGCCAGAGGTGGAGGGTGACGAAGAGTCGGTCTCGTAGTAGACCACCTTCTTCATCTTCTTCTTCTTGTCACCCTTCCATTGGGACTTGATGGAGGAAGAGGATTCCTCCTTGTGCTTGTGAGCGGACTCCCTTGAGTGTGTTCTCCCCGAGCTTACGGACTTGTCGCCGGTCCCGATCTCCCTCTTGGCGGATGCTCCTGACATTACTTCGAGCGGTTGGGCTCTAATGAAGTACCGGGCTCTGATACCAATTGAAAGTCGCCTAGAGGGGGGGTGAATAGGCAAATCTGAAATTTACAAAGTTTAAGCACACACTACAAGCCGGGGTTAGCGTTAGAAATATAATCGAGTCCGAAAGAGAGGGCGAAAACAAATCACAAGTAAATAAGGCGGATGACACGGTGATTTGTTTTACCGAGGTTCGGTTCTTGCAAACCTACTCCCCATTGAGGTGGTCACAAAGACCGGGTCTCTTTCAACCCTTTCCCTCTCTCAAACGGTCACCTAGACCGAGTGAGCTTCTCTTCTCAATCAATCGGGACACTAAGTCCCCACAAGGATCACCACACAATTGGTGTCTCTCGCCTTGATTACAATTGAGTTGGAAACAAGAAAGAAAGAAGAAGAAAAGCAATCCAAGCGCAAGAACTCAAATGAACACAATTGTCTCTCTCACTAGTCACTATTTGATTGGAATGATCTTTGGACTTGGGAGAGGATTTGATCTCTTTGTTTGTGTCTTGGAATGAAGTCTAGAGCTCTTGTATGAGGTTTGATGGCTGAAAACTTGGATGCATTGAAGTGTGGTGGTTGGGGGTATTTATAGCCCCAACCACCAAGTTGATTGTTGGTGAAGGCTTCTGTCGTATGGCGCACCGGACATTGTCCGGTGCGCCAGCCACGTCACCAGGCCATTAGGGTTCGACCGTTGGAGCTTCTGACAAGTGGGCCACCGGACAGTCCGGTGGTGCACCGGACAGTCACTATTCACTATCTGGTGCGCCTTCTACGCCTGCTCTGACTTCTGCGCGCGCAGTCGCGCACTGTAGCGTTTCACTATTCCTCTGCAGACAACCGTTAGCGCTGGATAGTCGTTACTCCACTGGCACACCAGACAGTCCGGTGCTACACCGGACAGTCTGGTGAATTATAGCGGAGTGGCTCCCAGAATTCCCGAAGGTGGCAAGTTCTGAGTTGGGTTCCCTGGTGCACCGGACAGTCCGGTGCGCCAGACCAGGGCTGCCTTTGGGTTGTCTTTTGCTCTTTTTATTTGAACCATTTCTTGAACTTTTATTGGTTTTGTGTTGAACCTTTAACACCTGTAGAACTCATAATCTAGAGCAAACTAGTTAGTCCAATTAATTTGTGTTGGGAAATTCAACCACCAAAATTCATATAGAAAAAGGTGTAAGCCTATTTCCCTTTCACCTTGCCTTGTACCTTTCGATTGTACCATCAGGCCTAAGCTTTTTCTTGAAGATCCATTTGCAGCCTATAGGTTGACAACCATAAGGACGGTCAACGACCTCCCAAGTTCCATTAGACATAATAGATTCCATCTCACTCCTTACTGCTTCCTTCCATAAGTCAGCATCAGGAGAGGAATATGCCTCACTAATGGTAGTTGGTGTGTCTTCCACAAGGTACACTATAAAGTCATTACCAAAGGATTTTGCAACCCTCTATCTCTTGCTCTTTCGAGTGACTATAGTGTCATCCTCCTCAGGGATGTGCACGTGAAGATCCTCAGCATGATCTATAGGAATGGACAGTTCGTGCTCATGGGAAATTATAGTCTCATGACTTGTATCACTAGGTGTATTCTTCATGGGAAACTCATTCTCAAAGAATGTTGCGTCTCTTGATTCCATGATAGTATCAACATACATATCAGGAACATCAGATTTTATAGTTAAGAACCTATACCCAGTGCTGTGAAAAGAGTACCCAAGGAATATACAATCAACAGTTTTAGGCCCAAGTTTACGCTTTTTGTTGATTGGCACATTCACTTTAGCCAAGCAACCCCAAGTGCGTAAATATGAGAGATTTAATCTTCTCTTTTCCCATTCCTCAAATGGTTTGATCTCTTTGTTCTTTGTTGGAACTCTGTTCAGGACATGACACGCTGTCAAAATCGCCTCACCCCACCATGCCTTGGATAATCCCGCTATACTCAACATGGCATTCACCAAATTTGTTAGAGTGCAGTTTTTCCTTTCAGCAATCCCATTGGATTGTGGTGAGAATGGCAGTGTCCTCTCATGAATAATACCATGTTCCACGCAGAACTCATCGAACACATTAGAGAAATATTCTCCACCTCGATCAGACCTTAACCGTTTTATTTTCCTCTCAAGTTGGTTCTCAACTTCAGCTTTATAGGTCTTAAAATAATTGAACGCTTCATCTTTTGTTTTTAATAGATACACATAGCAAAATCTGGTGGAGTCATCTACAAAAGTGAGAAAGTATCTTTTACCACCTTTTGTCAAAATTCCATTCATCTCGCACAGATTAGAATGAACAAGTTCTAGAGGTGCCAAATTCCTCTCCTCAGCAGCCTTGTGAGGCTTGCGAGGTTGTTTTGATTCAACACACACATGGCACTTAGACTTTTTGACCAAGTTAAATATAGGAATTAGATTTAGATTTGCTAACCGCATAAGACAGCCAAAGCTTGCATGACAAAAACGTGAATGCCATAAATCTGACTCATCAGAAAAATTAACAGAATTCACCATTTTATTACACACATCATGCAGAGATAAGCGGAACAAGCCTCCGCAGTCATATCCTTTACCAACAAAAGTACCATGTTTCGACACAACACATTTATTTGACTCAAGAACAACTTTGTATCCATCTCGGCATAGCATAGAAGCACTAACGAGATTCTTCTTGATAGAGGGCACATGCTGCACGCTCTTCCATGGCACCGTCTTTCCCGAAGTAAACTTCAGAATGACCGTACCAACACCAAGAACATGAGCATGCGACCCATTACCCATTAACAAGGCGCCAGACCTCCCGACCTGGTAGGAAGTGAACATAGAGGCATCAGCACACACATGAATGTTTGCACCACTGTCCATCCACCACTCAGGTGAATTACAAACTGAAAGAACAAATGGTAAAGAATTACCATACCCAGATGTTCCATCTCCAGTTTCAGTGGTTACAACATTAGCTGATTTCTTGTCTTGTGTGAACTTGCGATCAGGGCACTCTCTAGCCCAATGTTGATCACTGCCATAGACAAAGCATCCTCCCTTTCCCTTGTTATTGTTGTTGTTCTTATTTTTAAACTGTGTTGTTTGAACAGGTTTATTTGTATTCTCTTGTTTGTTCTGATTTTTCTTCTTGTTGAACTTGCGGAAGTTTCTCTTCTGCACCACATTAGCAGTAGAGGTCTCCACACCTTTTCCATGGTCCTTTGTTCTAGCCCTTTCCTCAACATCAAGAGTACCAATGAGCTCTTCCACATTGAACTCTTGTCTCTTATGTTTGAGAGAGGTAGCAAAGTCCATCCAAGAAGGTGGCAACTTGGCGATTGTACCGCCAGCCACAAACTTGTCAGGCAAAGGACAAGGAAAAAGCTTGAGTTCCTTAGCTAGTGCCTGAAACTCATGAGCCTGTTCCACTACAGATCGGTTCTCAACCATCTTGTAGTCATACAGCTGCTCCATGAGATACAAGTCGCTACCAGCGTTAGTTACTCCAAACTTTCCAACAAGTGCATCCCACAGCTCTTTCCCTATAGGAAGGATGGTATAGCTTTTCTGGAATTTTGTATCAAGTGCGCTAATTACTGCTCCTCGAAAGAGGTTGTCTTCGGCATTAAACTTAGCCTCATCCTCAGGAGGTAAGTTGACAGGCTTGCCCTCAGCGGTATGAAAACAAGACATTGCAGTAAGCCACAATTCCATTTTAGCTTTCCAAATCAAGAAGTTTTTACCATCAAAAGGATCAGGCTTTAGCACAGCAGCAAAACCTCTGACAGAAAAATGTCTAAAATTAGGTTTTTGGATTGTTAGAATTATAGGCATTTTCCATATCATTTTAATTCCATAAATTAACATTATGGTAATGACATATAAAAGATAATTAATCATAGAAATCGTGATATCAAGTTGATCCATATCAATATGGATCAAGAGAACATAAAGCATATGAATCATATAAATCATATAAATCATATAAATATAATAAGCATATAAACTGACTGAACAATTGAAAATAAACAGATAGTAACATAAACAGCATGAATGTAAAATTAAAACAAACAGATATAACATTATATAATATGATAGAACAGATGAGATAAATTCATGGTTACATATGAAACCGCAGAGATGAACATATGAAACATATATAATCTGCAGAACATAAAACAGTAAGGACATAAATTGATCATACCCTCTCATGCGCTCTGAGGATCCATATCCTTGTCCAGCTTCTCTTGTCATGTCGCCAGGAAGAAGATTGTCGGCGTTTCGAGACCGGGGGGGTCCCTGGGCCGACGAGTGAAATGTCGTCGCGAGCCCCAGCCCAGATGGGTCGGCGCGAGACGGAGCGCGAAGGGGGGAAAAAGGCAGCCGGAGCGAGAGAGGGGTGGAAATCCCGCGGCCTTCGTGTTTGTCCCGCGCCCAGGTCGGGTGCGCTTGCAGTAGGGGGTTACAAGCGTCCACGCGGGAGGGGAGCGAGCGGCCTCACGCGAGCGCCTGTCCCGTCCTCTTCCCCGCGCGGCCAACCCTCTGTAAGAGGGCCCTGGTCCTTCCTTTTATATGCGTAAGGAGAGGATTCAGGTGTACAATGGGGGGTGTAGCAGAGTGCTAACGTGTCTAGCGGAGGAGAGCTAGCTCCCTAAGTACATGCCATCGTGGGCCGGAGAGGTTTTGGCACCCGGTTCGTGTGGTGTCGTGGCCGTCGGAGGAGCGCTGGAGCCTGGCGGAAGGACAGCTGTCGGAGCTGTCGAGTCCTTGCTGACGTCCTCTTGCTTCCGTAAGGGGGCTGAGACCGCCGTCGTCATAGAGTGTGCGGGGCGCCATCATTGCTTGTCTGGCGGAGCGAGCCAGATGGGACGTCGGTCTTGTTTCCCGTAGCCTGAGTCAGCTTGGGGTAGGGTAATGATGGCGCCTCCTATTGAGGTGGTCGGTCCGTGCCCTAGGTTGGGCGATGTGGAGGCTCCTCCGAGGTCGAGGTCGAGTCTGTCTTCCGAGGCCGAGGTCGAGTCCGAGCCCCTGGGTCGGGCGAGGCGGAGACCGTCGGCTGAGGCCAGGGCTGAGCCCGAGCCCTGGGGTCGGGCGAAACGGAGTTCGTCGTCTTCCGGGGCTGAGCCCGAGTCCGAGCCCTAGGTCGGGCGGAGCGGAGTTCACCGTCTTCCGGGGCTGAGCCCGAGTCTGAGCCCTGGGTCGGGCGGAGCGGAGTTCGCCGTCTTCCGGGGCTGAGCCCGAGTCCGAGCCCTGGGTCGGGCGGAGCGGAGTTCGCCGTCTTCCGGGACTAAGCCCGAGTCCGAGCCCTGGGTCGGGCGGAGCGGAGTTCGCCGTCTTCCGGGGCTGAGCCCGAGCCCGAGCCCTGGGTCGGGCGAAGCGGAGTTTCCTATGGTGCCTGAGGCCGGGCCTGACTGCCTGTCAGCCTCACTCTGTCGAGTGGAACAGCAGTCGGAGCGGCGCAGGCGGCGCTGTCCTTCTGTCAGGCCGGTCAGTGGAGCGGCGAAGTGACTGCGGTCACTTCGGCTCTGTCGACTGGAGGACGTGCGTCAGGATAAAGGTGTCAGGCCACCTTTGCATTAAATGCCCCTACAATTTGGTCGGTTGGCATGGCGATTTGGCCAGGGTTGCTTCTTGGCGAAGACTGGGCCTCGGGTGAGCCGGAAGTATGTTCGTCGCTGGAGGGGGGCCTCGGGCGAGACGTAGATCCTCCGGGGTCGGCTGCCCTTGCCCGAGGCTGGGCTCGGGCGAGGCGTGATCGAGTCCCTCGAATGGACCGATCCCTGACTTAGTCGCACCCATCAGGCCTTTGCAGCTTTGTGCTGATGGGGGTTACCAGCTGAGAATTAGGAGCCTTGAGGGTACCCCTAATTATGGTCCCCGACAAAGATGTTTTGGACAGTCACGTAGACGCTCCCCAAAAACCTAATTGTCGATCCCCGTGCAAGGTCTCGAACGACAAGGGCTTCGGAGGCACCTGCCCTCTCGTTTCTCTGTGCGCGCAGAGTCACGAGATGGAAATACCCTCACTTGCGGTTGGACTATGATTCTGAAGTGGTTCTGCTCTCGTGTACCAAGTGACAGGCGTTGTCCCCATTTAACCTCATCGCGGGAAGCTGAAGGAGAAAGGTCTCGCATGCAGCACGCCAAGAGACGGGCAGATGAAGGAGAAGGGTCTCGCATGCGGCTGACGAAGAGACGGGCAACTGAAAGGTTTAACCCAGAGTTTAAACTCCCGCGGTTAATGAGTGCTAAAAATTAACACAACCACACCATGCCCGCTCGCTGCCTGCCTGCCTGCCTGCCTGCCTGCCTGCCTCGCCTCGCCACGCCCGAGCCCGGCCCGACCGGCGGCGGCGGCGCGCGTGTGGCACGCCTTTGTTCATTTCTTGACTTCTCAAATTAAGTGAAATAATTCCCACCATATAAGTCAAGCCAACGATCATTGGACTTCCAATATGGTACTATTGGTATTCTCCACAATTACACATCATAGAGTTTATTCAATAAATGGGCCAAGCCCATAAAAGATCCAACACGACCCACGCTCCTCTTCTCCGAGCCCGTTCGCTCCTCCGACCACACGCCACCGGTCGCAGCTCAGCCCCGACCACCTGCCCGCCGTCAATCTGTCGCCCGTTGCAGCTCCGAGATACCCGGTGCACTCAGCGTCGCTCTCCTACAACGGCAACCTTCTTCCCCGAGCAGGCGAGCCACCACCACCCCCATCAACGACTCGGCTACCTTCTTCCCCGAGCAGAGCAACGTCCGGCGCTGCAAAGGCCCCGACCACCTGCCACTTGGTGCAGCTAGGTACCCACCGTTGTCGTCCTATGTTATCCTCGTCGCTAAGGCTGGTGCCAATGGTGGTGGCAGCGCGGGCGGGAGGGAGCCGCTGCCGCCCGAAGCAGCTGCAGCACTAAAATTACTGTTGTGTTCAGTTGTAAGTGCTATGGATGAAGAATGGATGAACTATGGCTGAATTGTATTAAATTTGCAACGACTATATGCTATGGTTTACTTTTCATTCCCTATTATGAACTATGGTTAAATTGTGTCCATGCCTCTAATATATCTTGAAACAATGGCTGTGGGGGTGGAGCAACGCGTCCAAAAAACAAAGGTTGTACGGGTACAGAAGGTGTGGGTCGTTGGGCAAAATAGAAGGTTGTGTGGGTCCAGAAAAAAAACGACAAAAAGTGGTGCCTGAGCTGGGATTGGAATCACCGCCACCACCGACCCACGAAGAACGTCACAAATATTGCAGTTACCAGTAGAAAAGGAGAGTTTGGTTAGATTACGCAAAAACGGCGTTATAACGCCTACATATTTGAGCTATATTTCTTACTTTTGTTTTCTTTCGTTGCTTCAAAAGTGTACCACGTGTTTTCTTAACTATTACAAACTTATTTCATTTAAAGATATCCATTTTTCGGAACAATTACTACTTTCTATGGTTTAAATGCGTTTTTCCAAGCCGGAAAAATAAATAAATACCAAATATAGTTAAAAATAGTAAAACTTGGCATAGAGTCATAATTTGGTCTTAGTTACTTGAGATAAAAAGATGACAGGACTATACAAAAGTATGAATATAGGTGCTTCACAAATGGACACATCTCTCGTTAAGTTTCGTTACACTCAACTAGAACTACACAGTTTGAGCTATATTTCTTACTTTTGTTTTCTTTCGTTGCTTCAAAAGTGTACCACATGTTTGTGTAACTATTACAAACTTATTTCATATAAAGATATCCATTTTCCGGAATAATTACTACTTTCTATGGTTTAAATGTGTTTCTAAGCCGGAAAAAATAAAAACCAAATATGGTCAGAAGTAGTGAAACTTGGTATATAGTCATAATTTGGTCCTAGTTACTTGAGATAAAAATATTAGAGGACTATACAAAAGTATAAATATAGGTGTTTCACAAATGGACACATCTCTCGTTAAGTTTCGTGAAACTTATCTGGAACTGCACAGTTTGAGCTATATTTCTTACCTTTGTTTTCTTTCGTTGCTTCAAAAGTGTACCACGTGTTTGTGTAACTATTACAAACTTATTTCATATAAGGATATCCATTTTTCATAATAATTACTACTTTTCTATGGTTTAAATGTGTTTCCAAGCCGGAAAAAAATAAATACCAAATATGGTCAAAAGTAGTGAAACTTGGCATATAGTGTCACACCCGGGTTTTAGGGACCCGGACGCGAGATAATCACCAAATGTGCCAGAATCAAGTCTCACACATATGATAACTCATGGTATAGAAATGAATGTCACATCTTTAATATATAACGGAGATCTGTACAAAATAGTTAAATAATTACATTATGCGAAGACAACGATCCAGCAACATAGAGTTGACTGGTAGACGGCGGCCTAGACCACTCATGAACTCATCACAGCATTCTTCATGTGCCTCATCCTGTGGTACCTGTTCTTGACCTGGAGGGATGTGAGTACAGCAAGGGTGAGCTCACATACGTTCATCGCTCAACAAGTTGTGGGGAATAATGTGTATGAACCCATCAAAGGTGGGAGTTCATGTGAAGTGTAAGGCTTATCAAAGGAGATGGTTAAAGTTGAGCATTGCTTTTAAAGTTGGTCAAAGTTTTATTAGCAGTTACTAGGTGTAAGTAGATACCAACTCAATTAAATGAGAGATCAAAATTGATAATAACACCTGTGATTCAATGCATATGGCAGATTAAGTTTAGTTCCATAAATTAATCATGCGAGAGTCCTGAGTTGTTCATGACCGCGAGCACGACTGATATACCAGTTGTACATTCTGCAGAGGATGAACCATTTACCCACAAGTCATGTATCCTATCTAGCCAGGGTTAGCTAGACCCTTAGACACTTCCGAGGTGAATGGCTAGGGATCCACTACGAGACATTTACAAAGTTTCACTAGCTTTAGAAAACCCGCTACAGTTTCTAGGAAGCGCAATATAGGAATCCCCCGTCCGAAAAGTCATCGCAGCATGATCGACCCGAGAACCTCCCTATGCGCAACTCTCCTACTGCTCTTGCCCCTTTCGGGTAAGGTAGTCATACACTAGCTTTTCTAATTAGTCAGCCTAGGGCGTCCCATACCACCTTTGTGGTGGCACGTGTTTCTCAAGTTAAGTTATATGTTCCAATTAACACAATGATCTTGTCATGAATAATAATTAAATAACAGTATAACTGAAACATGATCATAATATAATATTATTTTCAAAATCAAGTAGAGCAATAGCAAAACTACCCAAAAGTTCAGTGGTAAAACAAGGTGTGGGTTAAACAAGTCTAGAGAAACCTATTGAGTCCCATCAGATTAATCTGAGCATGTCACAGTAATATTATTAGGGGACATATCTGGTGCACATGAAAGATTGGTGCACATGGTACACATATTAAATCATCATCACTCATTTTAGATCTAACGTCTCTAATTGATCATTCAATTTACAAATAACACCTTCCACCACTACACACCACAACATTGGAGGGTGTTCTCAGCAAAATATACCAAACAATTAGAGACGTTAGATCTAAAATGAGTGATGATGATTTAATATGTGCACCATGTGCACCAATCTTCCATGTACATTAGATATGTTCTCATATTATTAGGTACAGAAAAGTGATTAATGATATAACTTGAATAAGACTCGAGATTACATGTACTTCTTCAATTGGATCGCAACCTCGCTTTTCCGTTAATTTAGCGAACGCCATCTAGATGGGATGTGTATTGATCGTGTGGTGTGCTCACTCCTACCCCTGCGTGATCTGCTCCTAGTTGAACGGCACAATGGCAGAGGGCTGCATGCTTCTCGCTTCCTTTGCGCGGCTAGGGCGGCTGCTACATGCTGATATACGTGGGCATGCGTGTTCCTTGTTAGTTGGCGGCCTCGTTTTTATAGGCAGTAGAGATAGGAGACAATGATTCTAACCGCAGGATTACATCTAGCTCGTTCCTGATCTTATCCACCCAACAGATAAATACGATAAATACGAGATCACGTTCGGAGCAGCTCATGCATGGTCTAATTGTGTTTGGTTAAAAAAACAATGCAACATATAGGCTATTATTTAGAGATCAATTTGGATATTGCATTAGACACAAAAATTTTACCGACCAAATGATATGCATAGTTCGGATGGAAATTCCAAAGTCTTCACACGTGACATGCATGGCTCTAATATATAATTAATCATATTTAAAAATAATAATAATATGTACTAAGTATTTATTTGTAGTATTTTATATATTATTATATTTAGTATTGTTATTAATATGCATGTATTAAGGACGATGGTGATAAAGTTTATTGGGTCCTGAAACTTACGAAACATATTCATCACACGGGATTCTAGGTAAGAGACGACTCTCATGAATGGGCCCTATTCGTCAGCGGTTGTGATTCTCGTTAGGACATAGTGCTTACACAGAACAAGTTCTGATCGAACTCGAGGAAGACAGTTCTAATGACTGGGTCAGGAGATCGGCACACAAACTAGAGAAAATACAAAAAATACTTTTTGAAATTTTAGGAAAGAGTTTAAATCCAAATGCAAAATTTTAAATATAAATTCAAGGGTACCCTAAATTCAAATTCACACAGGCAATAATTGAGCATGTATTGTATAAACTGTTGGGGGCCTTCGTCTTTCGAAGGTCCTCAAAAACATGATTAACAATGTTTCCCAAGTGTAATATATGTACAGGAACCTTCGGACTCGGAATGAAGCTGTACACAATATGAAAAGCATGGTCGGGACGAAGGTTGAATCAGCTCCGAAGCTACGCGCAAGGAAGCTTCGGCTCAGTAGCAGAAAAAAGGAACCGACTTAAAGAGAAAAAGACTATCTAGTCCTCGATAGATTGTCCTTAAGTCAATAGTAAACCTGAAGGCCATGAATGTAATTTTACACAGGCTGCGTCCTGTGCCTATAAATAGATGAACAGTAACACCATACTGTTCACGCTGACTTGTATTCACTCGTGCGTCACGCTTGGACTTTTGCCTTCTGTCAAGCCGAAGGTACAAATGTAATTCAATATTGTTCATGTTTATTCATAATGAAATAATAAAGATATATAAATGATGTCATATGATTATTCATGTTATTTCTCAAGTTTCATATGCTTCTTCTTTTAATATATACTGCGATGATGAAGGTGCGTCCTTCATAACCTTCGTCTGAAGATCATTATATCCTAAGGGAAATAATGCTTCGAAGGACGAAGAACTTTAACCATTAACATTTTGTGTTGCCTTATTCTTAACTCATAGCATTTGAGAACAAGTCCCCAACATTGGCGCCCACCTCCGGTGAACTCAATCGACCACCTTCGGCAAGTCATGACCTTCGTCATGCCGCCGAAGAAAACTTCTTCAGGGCTAGGGGCTGCACTGCAGCCACTAGACGTCAACCAGGACACACTGCGCGAAGCTCGAACTCAAAAAAGGAAGGCTACAAGTCCAACACCCCAGGAAGAGGAGCTAGACCAAGAGATAAGGGATCTCGAAGCTATCCATCAGCAGGTTGAAAGGAAGAGAGAGAAGATGCTTCGTCTTTCTGATCTACAGAAGAAGATCGATGAAGCTGCTGAAGAAATATGTCATCTTACTCAAGATGACCAGGACCGAAGACCTCCACAAAGAGAGCTTCGTCAAGACAATTCCTACAATGATGATGATTGGTATGATGATTTTCATCATGGAAATTTTACTTTTGATGATGCTTCTCCTCTATCAGTAGAACTGCAGGCCACCCCATCGCCCCCATCATACAAGCCACCTCAGCTCCCCATGTATGATGGGCACTCAGACCCGAAGCAGTTTCTGATGAGCTACGAAGCAACTATATCTTCGTACGGGGGCAATACCGCAGTCATGGCAAAGTCCTTCGTCATGGCAGTCTGAAGTGTAGCCCAGACATGGTACTCTTCTCTCTAGCTAGGGACAATCACGTCATGGCAGAAGCTTAAGGACATGCTGGTCACCAGTTTTCAAGAGTTTCAGACGAAGCCAGTCACTGCTCAGGCCTTGTTCTAGTGCACACAAGACCATGAGGAGTACCTTCAGGCGTATGTCCGAAGGTTCTTACGTCTCAGAGCACAAGCGCCTACAGTGCCCAATGAAATCGTCATTGAGGCTATGATCAAAGGTCTTCGACCAGGGCCTACGGCTCAATACTTCGCCAGGAAACCCCCCCAAATTTGGAGAAACTGCTTCAGAAAATGGATGAGTACATCCGGGCTGACAATGACTTCCGCCAAAGAAGGGAGGAAGCTTATAGGTTTTCTGAGATGACTAGGGGCTTTGAAGGAAGAATCCACCCTAGGCATATCAAATCAATGCACAGCTCCACTCAGAACGATGACAAAGGAGGCCAGTTTCAGAGGCCATAGCACAGCTCACAGTCTTCAGGACAGCAGCTAAGCTCCTTCAGGCCACCAGCTCCAAGGGGCAGAGGTGGCATGGGCTTCGGAGGTAGATATCGGGATCAGCCCAGAAAAATCTATTGCTTATTCTATGGTGAAGACAAGGGCCACACGATAAGAACATGTCAGATTACCATTCAAAAGCAAAAAGAGATCGATGAAGCAGAAACCTGGCAGAATCAGCCGAAGCAGGTCCTACATACTGCTTTGTGCCATTCTCCCTACATTCCAGAATATGTGGGCAACCAACCTGCAGCTTCTGTCGCTTCGGCAAGCCATTCACAAGCTTCCTGGCCTCAGCTCCCACCGCCACCACCATTGAAACCCACTTACACCCGAAACCAGCAGCCAGAAGGGCGCCAGCATCCCCAACAGCAACGTGACTTCAGGGAGGAGTCTGAAGCTCGTACAGTCAACAGCACTGTACCAGAATCAAAGCACATATACTGAGCAATATCCTACTTCTAAAATACTTTTATTTTCTATGCCATTTTGCTTTTGTATAAGGAACAAGCAATGAAAACTTAGTTTTAATTTGTTGTAATAATTCTGCCTGTACCAGAATGAAATATATATCCTTCACAGATTTACGAAGCTCGAAAGTCGTTCCTAAAGGAATGCAGAGCCAAAATTGACGAAGCTACAAAAAGTCGTTCCTAAGGGAGCGCAGCGTAAGTTTTTTGCTCAAAAGTCGTTCCTAAGGGAATGCAGAGCCAAAATTGACGAAGCTACATAAAGTCGTTCCTAATGGAGCGTAGCGTAAGTTTTCTGCTCAAAAGTCGTTCCAAAGGGAATGCAGAGCCAAATACCACCGAAATATAAGGCGAAGAAGTTCAAAAGTCGTTCCTAAGAGGATGCAGAACTTATACCGCCGAAATAGAAGGCGAACAAGTTCAAAAGACGTTCCTAAGGGGATGCAGAACTTATATCACCGAAATAGAAGGTGAAGAAGCTCAAAAGTCGTTCCTAAGGGGATGCAGAGCTTGTGTGTTCCATTGTGGGCGTCTGGGTGTGTGTCTTTGACATCTTCATCATTTTGCATCATATCATCACATCATTTCGCATAACATTACATCATACATCATATCGCATTAACGGCACAAGAATCGAATACGAAGCCAATCTTCGGCAAATGCTTCGTCAAATTGAAAATGTGCTAAGGCACGAAGTAAGCTTCGGGAAGTACAGTTTTATCAGCCTTGTCATAAGATTGGATCTCTTTCTTTACGAAGCATGAAAAGAAGGGAAGGTGTTTTTTGCCGAAGGCTCAAAAACGGTATGTGTGTAAATTTCATGCATCGCAAAGAAATAAATTACAATAATTTACATATTTGATTCAATTTTACATACTTCAAACGTTACATAGTTTTGTTACAAAAGAAGTATAATCTTCCTTCATTTGTTCTACATATCAAGCTTTTCAAAATGTTTTTACAATAAAACCTATTCCTCCCTAAGGACTTTCTCCGCAACTTCGTTCAGTAATTTATCGACGACTTCGTCAATAATGGATTTAGCCATGCTTATGATGTCCAATGATTCCTTCATCTCTGGATCAGCTAGGGGATCATATGGCTTCGGTGGCGGGGATAGTTCAGCTAAAGTAGGTAAACAGATTAGTTCGAAGCCACAAAGCAAGTACTGAAGCTAAATAATCAAGATATAATACCTATACGCCTTTCGCATTCTGCAGCTTCTTCAGCTCGCTTTGCTTCTGCCTGGGCGTCGTGGGTGTCTTTTTCACTCTTTTTTATAATCTCGTGGGCCAGGTCTCGGCCACCGTTCACTCAGACATCATTATAAAATTTCCCGCCCATTAAAGTTGCTTCGGGTAAAGGATCCTTCGTATCATTTACGGAGAAGGTAGCTTCGGCCTAGGCTATGGCCTTAACGTGATCACAGCCGGCCTTCTCCAGAATAGCCGAGATTCCCCGCGCACCGGAAAACACGCAAATATCCCCGCGATCACTTAAAATTTCCTCGAAGGCTTCAGCTTCTCCACTTATCCATTCAACAACGCCTTCGGGGTCGCCTTGTATGAAGTTTTCTTCAGCAGAATAGGCGCCCACTTAGGCTAAGCTAGTTTTTAATTTCTTCACGCAATCCAAGGATTTCTCAAAGCACCTTTCCTTGGATTCGTGAAGTTCTTCAACATTTTTCTCTAGCTTATTTTTCCAATATCCACTAATTTCTTGATTAGCATGTGCGAGCGTGCAGTTCTCTTTAGCTTCGACCAGCTGTCTCCGAAGATCTTCAATTTCGGTTTTCTGGGCTTTGGCCTGAGCTTTGTAATTAGCCTCGTCTTCCTTTACTTTGTTCACCAACGAAATTTAAATTTTGTCTTTCTCTAGACATTTGTTTCTCAGTTCAATCACCTCAGACCGAAGGTTGTTAAGAGCCATTGTACAGCTTTCATCTTCGGCGCTCTTCTGTGCCCTCAAGGCGTTACTAAGAATTAAGCCCTGCAAAGAAGAAGAAAAAATTGAGCATGGCATTAACATATTTCATTTTCCAACTTCAAAGTTAACTTTCATACCTTTAAACTGTTGTACGCGAGGCTATCAGCAAGATCTTCCTTCGACATAACCGAAAGGCCATCTTCCAGCTTCGAAAATCCTATACTTTTAGCTATCTCCCGGCAAACAGATATTTCTTTGTTGTCTGGGAGACAGTATAGGAAATCATCTTTGTTACTGCCATTGAACACTAAGGCCCCTTCGGATATTTTAGTCTTTGGGCGTAGTGTCTGGCTTCTAGTATTTCTTCCTGGGATAATTTCTTACCCAAAGCATGTCGAATAATGTAGTCAACATCTTAGCTCGGAGCATCGGGAGCAGGAGCTTCGGTCTTTTCTGGTACAATCAGCCCTGCTGTCTTGTCCTCAGGCGTGGCATGCTTCGTCTCGTTGGGCACTGATGGCCCAGCTTCGGCTTCGGCCTGAACTTTCGTAGCTGCGGCAATCTTCTTAGGAGCAGGACTCAAGGCCTTTGTAGTCTCTATAACATCGTCTAGTATGCTGGCCATCCTCCTCCTCTTGGGGGCTGCAACAGGAGCTTTATGCATCTTCGGCAAATCTGCCTCTGCCGGTGGGCTCAGGATTTCTGGCACTTTTTCCACCTGTGGCTCTTCAGCCTTATCATCTTTAGCTTTGGTTGGCCCGACTGTAGGCACCTTCGACACTACAGTCGGCTCTTCAGCGCTCTGCACAATTGGAGCAGTTTGTTTTGCTTCGGCAGCTGAAGAGGTCCCTTTGCCAAATTTAGTTACTACGGCCGGTTCAATATAACGCGGCCGGTGGGTCAGAACCTTCACCTTTTTGCTCTTCGGCTTAGCTGGGGTGGCCGAAGCGGCAGACTTTCTCTTTTTCCCTTGCCCTCATAGCGGATAGTGGTAATCAGGGTGTACGAAGCCAATCACATCAAATACCCTGTTCAATCTTTTCTTGCCCCGGCCCCCGAAAGCTGCGGACGAAGCATTATCTTTGGCCTTAGAGTATGCCCCGAGTAGCTCATCACTGGTAGCTTTAATACACTTCAGCCAGTCATCATCTGGCTCATCAAACTTCTCCCTAAATCTGAAGGTATACTTCAATCGGACCAGACCACCCTCACTGGAATCGGCGGTGGTCTCCTTCGGCATATCCCAACTCTCCACAAGTGGTCATACCCTGAAGGCTATATGCTCTTGAATCAAATCCCTCGTGCCAATGAAGGCACACACAGTACTAAAGGCCTTCTGACATGCTTCAACATTGCTATCAATTTCCATCTTCGGCCTTCGGAGGCCGAAGCGAGACCAGATGGGGCGCTGAATGATTTCTTTGATGTCTTCCCTTGCCTTTAAATCACTTTTAACGTAAAATCACTCCTCCATCCAGGCCCCAGGCCACCTTTTCCGGAATGTTGGCACTGGGTGGCTTGCATTGGGGCGAGCAATAAATTCATAACAACTGAAGTTGTTGTGGTACTGTTCTTTGCCAGTGGCCTTCGTCTCATATAAAAGCTCGTGCATGCTGCAGAAGCACTTCGCGCTTGGCTCTAGCCCCTGACTCCTTACAGCCCAGGCAAAAATCTTCATCCTAATTATAGCTTCGGGGGTAATCTGATGAAAGAAGATCTGGTATTTCTTTAACACTTCAACCACAAACTTGCTCAGCGGGAACCGAAGACCTGCCTTTAAGAAGCTTTGGTATATAACAACTTCATTTTCCTCCGGAGCATGGCCAGTACTGTCTCCTCCAACTCTGACAATAGACATGTTGCGAAAATATCTCCCCCTCATGGCATCAATATGACTATGCTTGATAGTCGATTTTCCGAAGATAGTATGGCTTGGGCGCCACGGCCGATCCTCAGAGTCTTCATCTTCACTTTCCACGTCATAACTATCACTTTCATCAGAATCTTCGGATAAACCCTCCATAATCTCCTTAGTAATTTTCTCTGTATTTGTTTTTTCCATGGACTCAATAAATCCAGCAATGAAAGGATCTGCAACTTTTTTCTCTTCATACAGCTTCGTCTCCCTGGTCGTTTTCTTCTCTTCAGTCATCTTCTTCTCTCCACTCATCTTCTTCTTTTCAAATTTAGAGCGAACGTGTCTTTAAACCGAAGCTCTAAAAACTCAAAAATCAGGCAAGAGCTAATGAGCAAAAGCTAAAAGATTGAGAAAATAACGCAAATGGCAGGAATGGCGTATCAAATGTCGCCGCTATGGTTCATATTTATATGCCCAGTGCTTTGCAACTTGGTGGACCTCGTTTGTCATTGACTATTGCTATTCTAGCAAAGGGAAGGTGTTTTTTCGGACCTTCGGCTTAAGGCCTTCGTTCACGTCACAGTCTAAATTCATTGTTATAACAAATTAATACTGCGAGGGGCTACTATTGGGGGCCTTCGTCTTCCGAAGGTCCTCAAAAACATGATTAACAATGTTTCCCAAGTGTAATATATGTACAGGAACCTTCGGACTCAGAATGAAGCTGTACACAATATGAAAAGCATGGTCGGGGCGAAGGTTGAACCAGCTCCAAAGCTACGCGCAAGGAAGCTTTGGCTCAGTAGCAGAAAAAGGAACCGACTTAAAGAGGAAAAGGCTATCTAGTCCTCGATAGATTGTCCTTAAGTCAATAGTAAACCTGAAGTTCATGAATGTAATTTTACACAGGCTGCGTCCTGTGCTATAAATAGATGAACAGTAACATCGTACTATTCATGCTGACTTGTATTCACTCGTGCGTCACACTTGGACTTTTGCCTTCTGTCAAGCCGAAGGTACAAATGTAATTCAATACTTTTCACGTTTATTCATAATGAAATAATAAATATATATAAATGATGTCATATGATTATTCATATTATTTCTCATGTTTAATATGCTTCTTATTTTAATATATACTGCGATGATGAAGTTGCGTCCTTCATAACCTTCGTCTAAAGATCATTATATCCTAAGAGAAATAATGCTTCGAAGGACGAAGGACTTTAACCATTAACATTTTGTGTTGCCTTGTTCTTAACTCATAGCATTTGAGAACAAGTCACCAACAGAAACAAAATATTTACTTTAAGAAAATAATCTTTTAAAGTATAATCTATATAAAAGTCACTCAATTTAAATAAATCTTAGGAGATATTTTTACTTTAATTTTAAATTAGAGTTTTGGGTGTTATACAGGAGTTTGGAAGAAGGGTATTCTCAAATAACATATTATGACATCTTAATTTAAGTCGAGTCTAAAGGACGTCGCATTCAACAAGTCGAACCAACCAAATATACATCAATACATTATATTAGCTCATATTTTATTTCTAACTAGTCGGTTGCTCATGTGTTGCGACGGCTCACAACAATACCCACGTAAACTATCCACCAAAAAGATCTCAAGATTTTTTTTATTGATTGTCTCTGCTCTCTGCATAATTTTTTTTGATTTGACTAAGCGAGTCGACATCGTGGTAAAGGAAAGGCCATGTAGATAGGCGATGCCAAGCCATCGAATGGGTACCATAGGCAGCAAATCAGGGACCCCATCCCTCGCCTCCCCCCACTTCCCAGGTTTCGTAGACCAGGAAGGGAAGGGAAGAGGCAGTCATACATGTTCGTTGTAGGAGAAGGACACGATGAAGATATGGACATCTGGAGGCGTCATAGGTAGTATACCGCTAGATACATACAGGGCGAGAGCATGCAAGCGGAGAAAAAAGCCCAGCTAGAGCAGCTCCAAACCGAGAGGCACCCGCACTAGGCGTCAGTCTGAAAAGGGCGAGAGAATGCGAGTGCCTTCCAGCCTTGGATCCGCCGAGGCGACACAACACCACCACCAACTCTGTAGCAGATGCCGACTACAGCCGCGCTATAGGTTTTGGTTGTCCAATCTCAGATCTGGACTCGTCATCTCTAAGATAACCTAAGCGTGGCAGGCACCATCATGTTCTCCTTGGCGACACGCACGAAGAAAAGCCAGGAGCAAGACCGACTCACCCGTACCCGCGTCAACGAGCGTTGGTCGGCTCGTGGTTGCGACCGTGGGCAGGGGCAACAGGTTAGGGAGGAAGAACAGGGGAAAAGGCCGGGAAGACGAACGAGCCTTTCGACGATGATGAAAACGATGGCGCGTGCATGCTGTGAAACACCCTCTTGGACGTGCAGTAGCACTGCGCGGGTCGGTATCAGGGCTGGTGTCGGACGAATACGAGGAGGAGGCACCTGCTCTCACGTCCTCTGCCGAAAATGCGTGGCACGAAGGCGGAGGCATGAGGGGGGAGAGAAAAGAAGCAGGATGACGAACGAGGTGGCGACAACTGAGGCGAGTACTATCATTATCGTACGGAGGTATAAATAGCCAAATTGGTCGTGTCTGGCGGGCTGGTCTAGGGCATGACCCATTTAATAGTGCCTGGGCCAACCCGACACGATCGTTGTGTCGTGTTTGGTCTATAGCCTCGGCTCGTAGTGCTGATCCAGCCCGAAACGATTATATATTTTTTATTTTACAAAACTCGTATATACATATGTACAATTTATATTCAATATTAAAAACAATTTTACATAGGTCCTGCTGGTTAGACGACTTCACTCAGTGTCTTCTGCCTTTCTTCTATTAGGGCTTGGGTTCGAACCTCACCTCCTGCACCATTTTTTAAATATTTTACGCTAATTTAACCACCCGACTTGCTAACGGGCCGGGCATGGAGGTTATTTGCATGCACCATTTTTTTAATATTTTACGCTAATTTGACCACCCGACTATCTAACGGGCCGAATATGGAGGTTGTGTGCATAGAGGGATGCAGGGTTAATTTGAGATAGATGTGAGGGGTTATTTGTAAAAATATGACGTAGGACGACCGTTGAAACTGGTGCTTTAAGTATAGTAGAGACTATAGGCGACAAAGCCATCCATTCTTACTTTTGGGTGAGTGCCTATATAAAGCTAAAGACTTGTGATCCCAGAAGGTAGAAAGTCATCTTTTGGATAGGTCACAACTTATGTACTAAGTAAATATGAATTTTGTAACATAGTCAAGAAACTTATAACATGAACACCTTTATGATTACACAAGGGCCTTCTACGCTTTCTGCTTTTTATTTTAAATTTAAAATATTAGTCTAATTTAGAGCTAAGTTAAATTTCTATTTCAATTACAAAATTGCAACAAATAAAAAAACTCAACATAAATGCGAAGCATTTTTATTAACTAATTTATCTATTGAAACAAATGAAACTTAGTAGGAATAATTAATGTAAGAGTTTTTATCATAATAATTATTAAAGAAAACAATTAAGATACATAGCCAACTTTTTATAAGCACAATAAAATAAATCTATAATCTTCACATATTTATTTAAAAGGATATAATTTATTATGTAAAATCTATATTAAGAGATAGTTTAACTTAATTCTTTTTTTGGAGAATAAATCTTTAACACAAAGGATAGTTCACATAAGAATCTTTTTAGGTAGTCTATTATTTGAAAACACATTTAATTAAATCATGAAATGAGTTTTTCCTAATTTATCCATAATAGAATTTTGGAGTCTTACATATAGTCATAATTTGGTCCTATTTACTTGAGATAAAAAGATGAGAGGACTATACAAAAGCATAAATATAGGTGCTTCACAAATGGGACAGAAGGAGTACGCAACAATGTTATAGGTAACTAAAAGGTCCAAAAGAGCAAAATCTAACCGTCTCTGAATGTGTCTCACCTAAATTCCAGGAAACATGACTTTTGGTTACACCAACTTTACTAGCCACCAAAGCACATGTAGATACAGGTTAACATGAAGATCAGAGAAATGCAGTTACCAAGATAAAGAGGGGCCCAGACCAAATGACTAAAATGAAGAGGCCTTGAAGATCAAAAATAGTTTTAGGTGGAGAAGCTCTTCCACTTCTGTACCATGAATGCATACAATTTCTACACCAGAAACTGCACCAAACCAAGCAGAATTGGGTATAACAAAGGTACGCGCTTCAAACTAAATAAGGATAACCAATGCGGATGGAAACAAACACAAAGCCAACACAGGTCTTCCACACATGTTCCATTAGTTAAACGAAACATGATAATACATATCCCTCTCTAAACAAATTTGGAAGCTTAGCTTCCAGTGTTATGGCAAGGCCTTTTTTTAATAGGTTTAAGCACAGACGAGCCTAAGACCAGTTTGACAACACTTTAAGACAAGCCGCAGAAGCATCATGCGTTGGAAAGTTCCATCTATTATTAGCCCAATATAGAAATATTAATAATTAATGTTTATATATCATAATGTTTCAAACCGGTATGTTTGTAATAGTGCATGAAGTGGAAAAGGGTAGCTATAACTCCCACATCCTGAAAAATTATAATGATATGAGGATCAAAAGGAGAAGATAACAATAATAAATAAAAAAATGAAACCCACATATCAGAGTTGACAGAATGACATGGAAAATTAGTATGCTGCTTAGCCAAGGCTTATCGATGGCGTCTTCGGTGAATGAGTAAAATCACATCCAGCACCGAGTCGGGGCGTGCGTGTGTATACCTTCCAGCCGACGGCGTGGAAATAGACAAGACGACGAAGGAGTCGATGGCGGGCGTGTGCGAAGTTCGAAGGATATGCGACCGAAGAGGTCGGCAACCGTGCTTGTTGAGAGCCGACGACCCTGCCGCCGCAGCGTCGTCGCTCTACTCCCTCCACGCCTTATGTATTTTAGGCCAAGCAGCAAACGAGAAACGCAGGAAGGGAGACAAAACTACCCGGATGCCAATCCTTCAAATAGGCCACCATTATAAGCAATTGCATTGATGACAATACCAATTATACGAGATTGCAAAAATCTCGTCCCCAGGAAGGCATAACAGTATCCAAGTCGCTAAAATCATTCAGAGCATAAAACTGAATCAGAGGTGAACAAGAAGAACAATCAAATTCATATCGTCAATCAACCAAACAAGAAACAAATCCAAACCATATCAGTACCTCCAAACAACAAACAACTCCAAAGTGTCTTGGTCCTCTAAGACTTTTGTCAAAAAAATGTCTCAGTCCTTCAGAACGAGGTACCGATTGTGAAGGCGCAGTACCTGCCGCTGCAGCCGAGGTCGGCGCAATGCAATCCAGCCTGGCGACTTCTTACCAAAGATTACAAACTTCGCCATCTTACGAAGACAGTTTTTGAGCCTTCTCGCCATAAGCGAGAACTGATCCTCACACCGTCCGATACGGTGGAAGGACCTCCCTACTGACCTTAGTCTCCGAAGCGCCACGAGGTCTCTGGGGTTCTTCTGAAGCTTCGGTAGGAGGCTGGTTACCACCTCCTCAAGACGGCCTACGAAGCGAGATACCAGTTGGAGACGATCCAGGGACAACGTCCACCGATGCCAGTCCTTGCGAAGGCGAAGAAGAACTTCGACGAGGCTTGGGGCTTCTTTGACCCGCACTCCATAGACGCAGACCTCAAAATCACCGTTAAGGTCGTAGATGAACAAGGCGTCCCCAACACAATTGATGAAAATCTTGCACGGTGGCTTCGCCGACTGCGGTGGGGAGGCAGCCATGGCAAATGGCCGCAAGTTCGAGAGTTTAATTTTGGGGAAGGCAGGCGAGGGAGCTTTTATATTCACGATCCTCCAAATTGGTGTAAGGGATGATAATTAATATATACAGAGAGAGAGAGATTGTATATTATGAGCCTTGGGATTCTAATAACTAGAGGAAGCCTAGGTCAGACGGTGCAATCTGATCGAGCCGGACCAGGTTCGGGCTGCTATAAAAACATCCCCATGCCGCTAGGGATTTGGTTTTAGCATGGCGGTGGTTCCCTCGAGCGTGCGAGCGGCGGCGATCCTAGGGCCAACGGCGGTGCCACCCCGAGGCGAGCGACCAACGATGGCGCTCCACCAGGAACGAGCGATGGCGATGCTCCCAAGGCGGGTGGACAAGCGGTGTGTCACACCCGGTTTTGAAGGCAAACCGAATATGAACCATGTACGTGCCAGGATCAGAACTCACGTACACATTAATTACATAATTGGACATCATCACACAATGCTCAAAGTAAATAGTGGAAAGGTACTTTATTTACATCAAGATGTCCAAGACATCCACATAGTCTAATGCATAGCCATAGTCTTTAACATCAAAGTGCGGAAATACGAAACGTGGTAGATAAGGCCTTCACAGGCAGCTGACTGGGGGTTTGCCACTAAAAAAACTAGAACTCATCGTAGTCCTGAAACTCTTCAAAGTCCTCCATGTTGCCAGCATCTCCTCCTGAGCACTGAGTACAGTGGGGACAACCTAGGGTGGGGTGGTTTGTAAAGCAAGGGTGAGTACACATCAACATACTCGGCAAATGTCCCGTTTGGCTAAAGCGGACTAGTTGTATGTGGAGTTAAGGCTAAGCAGTTACTTTTAGTTGGTCAAGTATTTATAACTATTAGTAGAGCCAAATTTTAGTAATAAACCCAGTTATTACCCAAAAGCACTCCCTCCAAGAGGAAATACCAGAGATCAAAATTATAACCATCATTACTAACCATCATCATAAAAGTAACCAAAGTTCTTCTAATCAAAGAGGATCCCAAGGCCGCTCTTAACCGTGAGCACGCTGATATACCAATTTCTAACACTCTACAGAGGTCACACACTTTACCCACAAGTTGTGATTCCCATTCTGCCCGGGGTTCTAGCATCCCCATTGATCACTACCAAGGTGACCTAGCAGGGTCTCACTACGTAGCCTTTACAAAGATTTCCCAGAGGTCATAGTCGTCTGTTAGGTTTCTCCAGTTTGATAAACACAGTACATCTCCCCAAAGGAAGGGTGACTAACAAAACCAAATCGAGAACCTCTGCAACCAACCTCAGCAGAGCAAGTATTGTGCCCAGACCCCATTGACGGCCCTACAGCGAAGCCAACTACTCCTCTGGTTCCTCTAATTAATCAGCTAAGGGCGTCCCATTCCACCCTCATGGTTGCACTGTTATCCTGGGTTGTCACTCCCCAAACAGGTCCTTACGGAGAGGTACTCAGGAAACAGCCTGAGTCCCCTAAAGTATCACAAGAACGTAATCGGGATAACATCATCGTATCATAATATTCACATCATGTTCATTGATTAAAGTAAAGCAGTAGCATAGTGCTAACCATGATAACCCAAAAGGTAAACAAGGATAAGGTAAATAGAAAGCTAGTCAATCCTTAAGTTTCAATAATGTAATGCGGGACACTGAATTATAAAGTATGTAGGACATAATAGGTCTGAGGACACTTGCCTTCACCAGGTTGTTGCTCAGGAAGATCTTCGGCAACACACTCAGGAACCATGGGTTGCTCGTTGTCTAAATAAAGTGATCATTCATTCAATACATTTGGCAAATGACAAATGAACAGCACATCAATCATGTACAAACATTGGAACACATCTCAAAAGGTAAAGTATTAATTAAACAAAAAGGAGATCACATTATAAGATGAACTAATCTCATTTAGGAGTCCATGATTACATAATCTAATTCTATTCATTTTATTGAGACCTAAAAGTTAAACTAGAGATTAGTTCCTCTAATACGCATTATTAATCTCACAAGATTAAATATCCATTATAATTAAGGTTTTCCTTTTTACTTATTTTCTTAAATAAATAAATCAATTCATAAACTAACCTATAGCTTAGACCAAAAATTAGAGCACACAAACTGTAGATGAACATAATTTATTTGAACAAAGAATATTCTTATGAACATTTTGCAATTTGAACCACTAAATTTGGAGTTCATATGAAAAACATATGAAATAAACAAGTTTTGAAGTTTAAAATATAAAATTAGGTCTAATTCTGTAATTATTTAAAAGCACAGGGGCCTGTGTGCGAAAACCAGGGACGGCGGGTTGATTCCAAACAAACTGATGGTCTCTTTAACAAAATTACCGCGCGAACGGAATCGGGTATGCTCAGCCGTTAAATCTAAAATCAATGGCCGAGATTAGATCCGCGAGCGAGCGCGTGGGCGCGGGTGCGCGGCGAGCGGTGGCAGGTGGGCTCGGAGCGTTAGCGAACTAGGGCGGGGCTGACAGATCAGGACCAGCGGCAGGGGCACGGGGGAGGGAGAGAGTGGGGAACTATCGGATCTGGATCGGAGGGCTAAGATCAGATCTGCTTGATTAAATCTAAACCGCCAGATCTTGGACGGACGCCAGAGATCCAACAGCCAGTGGCCGGACATGAGTGCGATGGCGCCGCTCGGTCTCGCGGCAAGGTCTCGTCGGAGGCGAGGGGGATGGCCACGGTGGGGCTCTAGGGGCTTAGGGAAGGGGTCAGGTGCGTTCAGGGCGACACGGGCACACGGCGAACACAACCGTAGGCATCACGCCGGCGCGTGTGCACCAGAGGGCGTAGAACGCGGCGGAGAGGTCCCGCGGCGGCGCAAACCTACTCTGGTGAGCAATTGCGCGAGGACCAGAACAATAAACGGAGGAATAGAGGCGCGGGGAGGTTGCTTACCACAAGCGCGAACCCAAGAACGCCTATAGGACGGCGGGGAGGCGATGAAGTCCCGGGTCGACGGCGGTGGACTCCGGCTGCACGGGAAACACTTCGCTGAGCGCGAATCGGGCAAACCAGAGGGGCTGGGACCGCGAACCGAGGGGTGCCTCGAGTTGCTGACGGCGAGGCGGAACTCACCGGGGCAACGGACGCGGCGGGGACTCAACGATGGTCGCAGAACGGCGGTGGTCTTCGATGAGCAGCGGCGGAGCTTGGCTGGTCGCATGCGTAGGTCGTGAGAGGGGGCAAGAGAGCTCGGTTGAGGGCGCAAATGAGCAGGGGGAAGTGGGCGAGCGAGGCACGGGGTCTAAAGGGGCGAGGGCGTGCAAAGGTGGCCGGAGAACGCGTGGACGTGGGCGCGTCCAGGGCGAGGGACGTGGGCGGGAGGTTAGGGACGGGCTAATGGGTGGGGTCCGCGAGGCAGAGAGAGCGCGTGCGAAAAGAAACGGCGCCAACAGGTCGGCCCCGCAAAGCAGCGAGAGGGTTGGCGCCGACAGGCGGGACCCGCCTGTCAAGGACCAAGGGTGCGCGAGCGCAGGTGCGCGCTGGGCTGGGCCTAATGGGTCGACTTGGGCTGAATTCGCTTTTCTATTTTCCAAGGAATTTCTAATTGCTTTTCTATTTATTTTCTCCAGGGTTTTCAATTCAAATTCAACTGAAGTTTCAAATTCAAACCAAACCAAACATGTGCAACAATTCAAAGAATATTTGGAGCTCAACATGATGCAACATTTCATGACTCATATTGTTTGGACAAAATAAAATAAATAATCCCTCACTAATTAAGCTAATTCTACCAAAAAGAAAAAGAGAGAGAGAGAAACTATAGAGAGAGAAGAGTAACACCTGAATTTGTTTGATAATTGGAAAGAAAATTTTATACCCCCAAATTCAGGGTGTTACACGATGACGGCACTCCCAAAGCGGACGGGCGGCGGCGGCGCACCCTAGTCCTGGTGGCAACGGTGGTTGTGCGAGACGCGGTAGGCGTTGACAGCGGTGGCGGTGGCCACGAGGTACGCGGGTCGCTCCGACGGTCGCGCGAGGCATGGTCGTCTCTGGCGATGGCGGGCACGCGATGCATGGGTGGCTCTGGCGTCCTTCGACGACCAACTCCTCCGATCCAGCGGCTTCGACGGCGTCCTTTGATCTAGCGGCCTCGGGGTCATCCTCTGGCAACGAACTATCCAATCCATGTTTATGCCATCGATGATTATGTTTTATGCCTGCTACTTACACTATTTATGCATTCCAGTGATGATTTTTATGACGATGAATACGATTTTATGTTGCCATAAAACTGTCCCTAATTCCTGTGTGGGCTGTTAGTTGAACCGATATTAGTTTTTTTATCAATTATGTGATACAATGTATATATTTATGTGACTTTGTATATGAATTTATGCTCTGCGTGAACCAAGTTATCCTTTTTTTGCATGTGTGCAGTGGAAACAAAAATATCATCCAGAATTTTCGCGCATGCAATGGAATCTCCAACGATCTGCCATAATTTTTGGATCTGCATAAAAATGATATCCCATGGATGCAAGTAGAGATGGCAACGGGGCCCCGATCCTTGATTTCCCGCGGGGAATTCCTCCATTAGAGGATGGGGAAGGTTCTCCCCCGCGGGGATGTAAACGGGGAATGGGGAGCCAAAACCCAACGGGGAATTCCCATTGCCATCCCTAGATGTGACTGCCATATTTTTTGGAACTACCACAAAAATAGAATCATGAATACAACCCACCAAAGATATCAACCTCTCACATTTGCTCGGTATTTACATTTATAACCAAGGGGTTTTATGCTCAAAACTTAAGATTTTTACGCTCGAACCTGGAGATGCGTCCATCAGTGAACCACATGCCAGATTTTTTACGCAGTGTATAGCATTGCATAAATAACTATACCGTGTAACATAATTTGTATAAGTATATATCATAAACTGGTTCTAACGAGTCTAGTTGCATAGCTGTTGGAGCGATCCTATATTTATGGAGAAAATAAAAGATTAAATACAATTTTTTGTTTTCATGCATGCCAATCTATTTCCTTTCATCGATCATTTTTGTAATCCTAATTTTGTGCGCATGCAGCAGGTAACAGATTTTTACTAGTGTACTGAATTGCATAAATATCTACATCGTGTAGCATAATTAATATCAGTATATGCCATAAACTGGTCCTGACGAGCCTAGCTACATGGCTGTTGGAGCGATTCTATATTTATGGATAAAATAAGCATTAAATACGTTTTTTTATTTCCATGCATGCCCATTTTCCTTTCATCATATATTTTTGTCATCCTATTTTGTGCATGCAACATGTAATAGATTTTTACGTAGTGTATTGAATTGCATAAATATATACACTGTGTAGCATAATTAGTATCAGTATATATCATAAATTGGTCCTGACGAGTCTAGCTGCATGTTTGTTGCAGCGATCCTATATTTATGGAGGAAATCAAGCATTTAAAAATATAAACCATCACATATCTTTTTTCTAAATTTACACTCATGTAGGGAAACGTGTTTGACTTATACATGCCTTCCTTTTTTGCATGCACAGACGTGGGGTGGAGGCGCATCCGACGGTCTGGCTTGGCGAGTGGGTGTAGTGGGCGCGCCGGGCTGAACCAGGTCGCAGGGGTGGTCAGCCTGGCTTCCTCTAACTATAGGAAGTCCAGGGCTTCTAATATACCTGCCCTATATATATAAGGGCACATATATTACGAGACATGTGCTTCCAATAATTAGAGGAAGTCCTGGCTCAACGGTGCCATTCGATTCAGTCGAACCAGGTTCGGGCTACTCTAAAAACACCACCATACCACTAGGGATTAGGTTTTAGCGACGACGGTTGTTCCCTCGGGCGTGTGATCGGTGATGGCGGTTCCCTCGGTCGTGCGAGTGGTGGCGATCCCGAGGGCCAGCGACGATGCCACCCCAAGGCGGGCGACCGACGGTGGCACTCCACCAGGGATCGAGCGACGACGATGCTCCCGAGGCAGGCAGCCAAGTGGAGATGATGCTCCCAATGGGGACGAGCGGCAGTATCACCCTAGGACCAGTGGCAACGACGGTTGCGCGAGGAGCGGTAGGCATCGGCTGCGGTGGCCACGAGGGGTGTGGGTCGCTCCAGCGGTCGCGCGAGGCGCGGTCGTCTCTGGCGATAGCGGCCACGCAAGGCGTGGGTGTCTCTAGTGTTATTCGACGACCAACTCCTCCGATCCGGTGACTTCGGCGGCGTCCTTTGATATAGCGGCTTGGGATCGTCCTCTGGCGACGAACTATCCGATCCATGTTTATGCCATCGATGATTATGTTTTATGCCTGCTACTTACACTATTTATACATTCCAGTGATGATTTTAACGACGATGAATACAATTTTATGTTGCAAAAAATTGTCCCTAATTCCCGTGGGGCTATTAGTTGAACTGATATCAGGTTTTTTATCAATTATGCTACACGGTATTTGTATTTATATGACTTTGTATAAGAACTTATGCTCTGTGTGAATCATGTCATCCTATTTTTTGCATGCGTGCAGTAGAAACAAAAATACCATCTACATTTTTCGCACATGCAATGGAAACTCCCAGCCATATTTTTTGGATCTGCAAAAAAATAGAAATCGCATGTACGCGACTCCCATATTTTTTGGATCTGCATAAAAATATGATCGTGAATACAACCCACCAGATCTATCAATCTCTCACATTGGCTCAATATTTACGTTTATAACTGAGGGGTTTTATGATCAAAACTTAAGATTTTTATGCTTGAACCTGGATATGCGTACACAACTACATGCCAGATTTTTTACGCAGTGTACCGCATTGCATATATACCTACACCGTGTAACATAATTTGTATAAGTACATAATATAAACTGGTTCTAACGAGTCTAGTTGCATGTCTATTGGAGCGATCCTATATTTATGAACGAAATAAAGCATTTAAATAAGATTTTTATTATTTCCATGCATGTCAATTCATTTCCTTTCATCGCACATTCCCGCCATCCTAAATTTGTACGCATGCAACAAAAAATAAATTTTTACACAGAGTACTTAATTGCATAAATACATACACCGTATAACATAATTAGTATCAGTATATATCATAAACTAGTTCTAACGAGTTTAGCTGCATGACTATTGTAGTGATCCTATATTTATGAAGGAAATAAAACATTAAATACGATTTTTGTTTCCATGCGTGCTAATTCATTTTCTTTTATCGTACATTTTTGTCATCCTAATTTTATTCGCATGCAGCAGGTAACAAATTTTTACGCAGTATACTGAATTGCATAAATATCTAAACAGTGTAGCATAATTAGTATTAGCATATATTATAAACTGATCTCGACGAGCATAACTGCATGGCTGTCGGAGCGATCCTATATTTATGGTGGAAATAAAGCATTAAATACGATTTTTTGTTTCCTTGCATACCAATCCATTTTCTTTCATCCAACATTTTTGTCACCGTAATTTTGCGCATGCAGCATGTAACAAATTTTTATGTAGTATATCGAATTGCATAAATTTATACCGTGTATCATAATTAGTATCAGTATATATCATAAACTAGGTAAGTGCCCGTGCGTTGCAACGGGAACATATCTATACTACTCTATTAAGACAATAGTGTCAGCGTTCACAGCCTGTGCCTCCGCCTGCCCCTGCCTCGTGTTCCCCTCTCCCCGCATCGACAGGTACTTGCCGAGCCCGCCCCACCGCGGGCTCCTCGCGTCCAGGAACGAGCTCGTCGGCTCCGCCTTCAGATCCGTGAAGTTGAAGTCGCGACGGTGGAGAGGTGAAGCTCGTCCAGGAAGCTGAAGTTGAAGTTGCGACGGTGGAGAGGTGGAGCTCGTCGGGTTCAGGCCGGAGAGGTGGAGCTCGTCGAGCGACGCCAGGGTCCGCCCCGGGTGGAGCCGTGCCTCCAGGGCACGCTCGGCGCGGAGCTCGGCGGTCAGGGAGCTCCTGGCGCGCTCGGCCTCGGCGTCCCTGGCCCGGAGGTCCGCCGCGACCTCCAGCGTCACCTCCCCCGCACCCGCAGGCTGCCGGACTGCTCCCCCTCCCGCCGCTCGCGTTCTCCAGCCAGACGTACAACGAGGCGGCGGCGCTGCTCGCGTCCATGTACCCCTCCGTCTTCCCCATCGCCAGGGGTGGCGCCGCGCCGCGTCGCCTCCTCGGCCTCGCCTCCGCGCTCGCCGACGACTCGTCCTGCTCCGACCTCCTCCCGCCGACCTCCTCCTCACGTCGATGGAGCGGACCTTGCGCACGCTGGACCGCCAGATCTCGCAGTTCGTGGCCATGGACCGGCTGATTTGGGCGGACTCCGCCGATGCGGACGCGTTCCTGGAGGCGGTCGACGATCTCATCGGCATCGTGCAGGAGCTGGACGCTGCGGGGACCAACCGCGCCCTGCTCGACCGCGCCGACGAGCTGCTCAGCCGGTGCATGGCGACGGCGCGTACGCGTTGCACCGGAAGAACCGCTGAGGCGGGGGAGGCACCGGCGCCGGCGGTACTGCGCCCTCGCCGAGCAGCAGCGTGAGCGCGGCGGAGGGCAGCGTTGAGGGGCTGAGCAGCGCGTCGCGGTTGGGCGAGCTGGAGACGAAGAAGGCGTCGTCTAGGGCCAGCGCGCCCGCGTGGAGCGAGCCCAGGGAGCCCGGCGCGGGCTCATCGCGCACGCGCTTGGCCAGTGCGCGCGCCGCGAGGCCCGCGGGCATGCGCAACAGGCCGATCAGGAAGTCCACCGCGTCTTTGCGGGCCTCCGCGTACAGCACGCGCCGCGAACGCCTGTCCACCACCAGCTTCAGCTACGGGCCGCTAGCGGCCGGCGCCGGCTTCACGTCTGTAGCTGTCATCATGGACGCCATTGCTGTGGCTGATGCTGGCCTGGCCTGGTCTGCTTGATGTTGAGAGCTGCAGAGCTTTCCTTGTACGTGGTCGTGGCATGAAATTAATAATGGTCAGAGCAATGCCAATGGCATTACCAATAAATCTAAATTACCAGATGTTTTCCTTAACTATGGTCTACAGTCCCTATTTGTAGGTCTATTCATTTTTTTTTCTTATTTTGTTTTGCACGTTGTTTGAGTAGCAACAGGATCGTAAGCTGTTTTTTTTCATACGTCAGGCTTTTGCTGGTGATGATGTTGAAGCTGAATTTGAGAAATCCAAAATGGATGTTTTAAGTGTGAACAACCCTGAATCTGAAAAGCTTGCTTTTGTTCGTTGCTGGGTCCAGTGGACAGACATCCAACAGAAAAAAGGACTTCCCTCATGGATGCTAAAAGACCATGAAGTTGCTAAAAGAAATAGAGAGGAAGCCTTGAAGAGGAAGGACTCAAAGCTTAAGCACGTCATCATTTCTAAACATGTAGATAAGAAGTTAAAGTTGTATTTGATTCGTTACATGCACATGCTTTATGTTTTTGTTATTTATGTAAAGTGCTAATAAAAATATAGAATAACAATTAGTGTTTTTATATCAATATATTTTATCATATTGCTTCTGCATCTCAATATGTCTTATCATTATATTTTATCAAAGTGCTAATAAAAATATAGAATAACAATCCGTGGATTCTGATACTTCTGAATGGAGATGTGTGTTGTGTAATGGCATGAGAGACAGTACACTCAGGGCTGGACCACTGACGACGAACCACTGTGCAAACTTTGTCAAGGACTTTGCAAGTAACAACTCCTTGTGTTTCGAAGTAAATCCTGTTTTTATTATAAACAAATAATATTTGGTCACAATAATATTGTTTTACTTGGTTCAATGGAAGGCTTGGAAAGTCACCAGAATATTTTGAAGATTTATTCTGTGGTCTAGCTTGTTTCCAGGAATACAGATTAAGAACCAGTTGTAGGACCCTGTGACAGTTGAGTCTTCTTTATGTTATCCACATAAATGAACAATTTTTTAGGTGCCATTGAATAGTTAGGACTATTTTTAGCTATATAAAATCAAAGAAAATTGCAAGTTAATTCACATATATGTAATAAAGCTTCTTAGTAATTATCTGCAGGCACTGTTTGAAATAGAACGTGCCAAGTGCTCCCAATGCAAGCTCGATTGTTGCAAGCTTGTCAAACACATTAAACTCTTACCCTTGAAAAAGCGAGAAGAATACATCAGAAAGGTTGCTCCAAACATTGCAAGTACAAAGAAAATGTGTGTGTTGCACATTGATATCATGATTTTCCATGTTCTTTTGCAAATATAGGGCTAACAGACGGCTCCTCTTAACAGTATAACACACATTTGTACATAAGTTATCATAGTATTATATATTTCCGTTGCAACGCATAGGCACTTACCTATTTACCGTTTAATACGCCGATTATTACTGTTACCTCGGATTGAAAATGTCAGCTTTACTGAGCCACGAGTCCATGCTAGATACATGGAGGCCATTTTATTTGGGAATCCGATTTATTTATTTGTTTATTACACGAATAGTCCCCTGTGTTAGGGGTGGTAATAGACAATGATAATTTCTAAAAGGTCTAAAAATATTTAAGGTCCGATACTAATTCAATTCAATTCTTAAATTTTATGTGTAAAATTGAAAGTCCATTGTAATCTTGTACTGACAATCACTGGACATGCAACAATCGATTGCGATGTAAAATTCTTGTAGCTGGACAATGGAAATGTATTCCTTTTGCAGAATGAAATCAATCTAACATTTTAGGGATGGTAGCATTTCAGCCGTCGACAAATACTCATAGCTTTGATCATATCCAAGATGACAATACAAATACAAATATGCCCAGGGATCGAAGGGCATATAAAACTGAACCAAATAAGCCTCTCTTCCTGAACCGCATCCTGGAGAATTACATCGTTTCAAGGATCACTTCAAAGATTCCAGCAGAGCAAGAAAACGTCTTAATTTCAGGACGGACACAAAAAGGTGTCATTTAAACGTTTCATCAATCATCTATCTTAAATTCTTAATAGCAAGCCAGGTTACAGAAGTGTGCTTTCTTCAACGTCTCTTCCTTCTGCCCCCCTTCTGCTTACCCTTCCCCTTGTGCTTGTCCTTCCTCATCTTCGGTTCTGACATGTCCTTGCCTGATGGTTTCGGTGGCGCCAGAAGATGCTTGACGTTCAGTATACTGTTCCTAAAGCGCCCTTCTGTGGACCTAAGCACTCGATCCTCTGGCCTTGTCTTGTGAGGTTTGGTGTCCTTGTCCCTCTTCCTAAAGATCCCAAGTAGTTTTTCCTGCATAAAGTTCTCATGTGTCACTCCTCGTTTATGTCCTTGAAAACATGTTACAAAAAGTGTACCGGATAGGCAGAGTAGCGTACCTCTTCCATTTTCTTCTGTTCTCGTTTCTTCTGATTCTTCAGAGCTGGCTTCGCAACACTTAATGGTGTGCGATGCTTCTTAACGGACTGTTTTTCAGATGACATAAACACTGAGATGACAGAGTTTCAAGCCAGAACAGGTGGAGGTTAAGAAAATGAGAGATTACCTTTCCACCCAACTCAACTACTCTGCGGTTCTCGATTTGCTTTCGCCCCTTAAATGTAGGGGCACCTAAAAACAAAGCATCAAGTGAGTCATTGTACATCTCCAAAAACTTGAGACATAGGTGTTTATGTAAGATGCAACAATACAGGGAAAAGGCAAAGATAAATTGAAGAACAAAAAAAACCAAAACTGAAGTCAAACAAGGAACATACTTCTCTTCCATCCAGAATGAAAAGGAACAACAATTCTAATGTCACGTCAAGAGCGTAAAAAGTTGAAAATAATTGCATGAACAAGTCAGAGACCTATAATACCACTATAATTATGTACAAATAGGTTTATGCCCGTGCGATGCTACAAGGAAACACATGGAATCGATATCTATGTGGTACCGCAAATCAAACAAAGCATAAAATTTATACACATGACACGACAGTATCACCAAGAGAAAATGTTTGGCGTATTTTTAGAGTATTGTAGCCATGGATGCTCTGCCCATTCAACTAACATTGTCAGAAAAGCAATGACAAAATAATTTCAATATTTCATACATACAATTAGTGACAACATAATAGTTTTGAGCATCGTATTTCAATAAAATAAACCCGATGATGGTCACTTCATCTATTTTAGTTCTCGAGATATTTTTAGCCACTGACCCTATAAACCACTATCCCTAAAAGATGTCTCTTGGTGTTAAGCCGTTTAGTAATACATCCAAGCCAAGGTAATTTGAGGTTCCAAGATCCACCCGAAAGAGAAAAAAAAGTGAGGGTAAATTAAGAATTTGCACACATCCTTTTGTAAAGTGGCCAGACTGTTCAATGATTCCAACGCTCACCAAACCCTGCCCCAATTTCAGAATCATATGAAGGGTCATAGTCCATCATGGAGTTGGCCAGCTGACATTGGACTTGACAACATTACATTTTTAGAAAGAGATTACGAGTTAAGTAGCCAATGAAGGGAGTAAAAAAGATAAATTTGCATGAGCCCAACCTCCAAATTTGAAGAATTATAAGCTCCTAGCCTTCCCATGACGTACCAAGCTTGAATTACCTGTGAAGAACAGTTTATGTCAAGACAGTAAGTTGTTTTCTAAATAAATTGAATCTAGTGAAATTGTACAATGCCACTTTACACCGCCCAGCAGGTCAACATCTCGATCTGTTGGTTAACCAAAGAGCTCAAACCAAATGAATGAATGCAATGGGTTGAAGCTGCAATAATAAAAGAACAAGTGTCAGTAAAGGTTAACTCTTGCTAAAGCTCTTCTTTTTTTGGAAAACAAGGATTTCATCAACCTCAGCCTCTACGGAAGGCAGGATCTATGGTTTATTACATGTGAAAGCGGTATAAACAAGATCACTGGTGTAGCACCCAAATGAGGATAACCAGAACAACTGCTTGATAATTTTTTAATAGATCCAATTATTCCAAATTTTATGCAAATCAATTATGTTTGGCTAAAGCAAATTGGAGCTGCAGAAGGGTACTCGAATAACATGCATAAAGTTTCATGTGTCCAAGACGCAGGCTGGTGAAACTCACAGTACATCGGAATTGAATTGAGAACCATGAGCAACAAAGAATTGACTGAATACTGGAGACTTGTATGCATTTTCCCCACATAAGTAACTCAAAATGATTAGGCTGGCAACAATTATCCAGTCAAAACTCTTAAATCTTACTAAAACATGGGAAGTCTAGGAGGCGGGGTGGGTTTGCGGCGAGATCCGCCTTATGAACGAAGGCGTCTGTAATCCATCTGTGACAAATATGCATCTCCAAGGCTTGTGGCAGACCTTACCGACTTAATAGCTGAAGTTTCCTAGACTTGTGGCAGACCTTGCTCTCCACTGCCAAAGGGTAAAATACATCGTTCTGTTAGGTGCACTCACAATCCTGCTATTCTCTTGAACAAATTATGATTGGTTTTAAAGTTAAGTCATGCGTGCAGATTTTAAATGAAAATTTGAATTTTATTTATAATTTGAATCTTAGTGGATTTCTACAACGAAATGAGTTACAACATCCGAATTAGTAAGTATAAACCTGATGGTTGAACGCGTACGCCATAGCTCGCTCACGCTTTACTGCTGCTTCTTCCAGTTGTTGTATCCTAACAAGAATTTCATCCATAGTATCCGAGCCTCCATTCCATTCAATCTAATACAAGATGGAAACAAACAAAAAAATACAATGTCATCAGATAAATAAGTGATGTGATCTGCAAGCAAGATGAATAAACGATGAGAACATGTGCATGTCAACAGATCAAAGCACAAAGAAGAGGAAAAGCTGTGAGATGAAATGAAATGCAAAGCACAGGACATAGGTGAAGAAGAGCAGTATCGGATTTAGGCCCGCGTACATTGGCCATCTCGATGCCATCCACAACGAACGGAGCGTCCTTCTCGCCTGTGCCAGACTGCTATGCATCGACGACATGCTTCACCGTGCTGGACACGCCTCGTCACCTTCTCGCCACCTAGGGACGCCAGAACATAGGTGAGCAGCACAGGACATAGATGCAGTCACTGAAACAAGATAGGGACATAACACATGTCACAAAGTGTATGATTTTCACCATGAAACTTTTGAGATGGACCCTGATTGATTTAATTAACAGCTTGAATCGACGAACAGTGCTGCCTATAAAGCTACAAAGATAAATCTAGACTGAGTAAATACAAAATCTTTAGTGTTGCCAAATTGCAAAATATCTAGCACAAAGAAATTTATAGGCAGGAGGTGCTGCAGGATAAAGACTGTATTGTTCCTGCAATTCCTGGTCTGTCCCTTCACCCTTACATACTCTATGTATATAGTTCATGCAGCATTTTTAGTATCCGATGGAGAATAATACCATCACTTTGCGTGCAGTGTTCTTCGTTGTTTCAAGGAAGTCCACATTCTATAAAGACTTCAAGGCTGGAAACTGGTCTTTGCCATGAAACAGAACCGGACACTAAGGTTCAGCTTAAATTGATCTCTGAGACGGGCAGCAGATATGGCAAGAAAGCAGAAGATGCCCTCTTGTGATCATGGTCCTTTGGTTTAAAAGGAGTGTGCTTTTTTCAGTGTCTGCAGACTGACAGTCTTTTGTTACCGAGATAGACAGAAAAAGGTAAGGTAACCCTGGCAATCTGCTACACTAAGCAACAAAATTTTAGAAGTTACCTAAGATCACATAACTTGTTTTTCTTACAAAGTTGTGAGGTAACTGCCATTTTGATGATTGACTATTTAGCCATAACCTCAAGACCTAACACTGTAACGATCACATAAACATATCATCTAACCCAATGCACAACAATACCTTGCTATTGAAGAAGGGGCACATAGACTTCTTTGTTGCTGCTTAATTTCTCAAAAACAGTGTATTCTAGATCAGTTTGGCTTGCTTATTTTCTGATGAAAAAATGTTGCAGCTTTGCTTATTCATATATGTTCAAGCATACACACTGCAATCAGAGTAGTACAATACCTGACTCTGGTGTCTCTGACGATGCTGATGGCCATGCCGGCAGCGAGGCCAGCAAGGCTGCATGCGAGTTCGAAGGAGAGGTGTGTGTAGCCGTCTAAGAAGTAGGGCTTGGGCTTGGCCTTGGGGTTGATCCCGGCAGAGATGATGGCGGCGATGATGAGGTCATAGATGCCGAGGACTCTGCCCATGACGATGAGGACGATGGACTTCATGACAAGCTTGAGGCGCATGACGCCCATGGAGGCGACGCCGACGCCACTCTTGGTCGTCTCATAGGCGACGCCCATGCCTAGACACCAGCGAGGGTGAGGGGCCAGGGGAGTGTGGAATGGACGGTTGGATCCAGCTGGTGAAAGAGACATAGAAGGGAGGGAGGGGAGATCCGAAGGGTGCTTACATGAGAAGCTTCACGTAAGCCTTCTTCTTTCCATCAGGCCTGGACAGACACAGTTAAGAATTAACTCATAGTTGCACAACATAATAGATTATGCACAAGAAAATAACACTGGACCAAATGCTAACCTGATCAGGGTGTTGACCTTCTTGGCCTGAATGTCATACATCTTCTTGACAGCAGCCTTGATCTTCTTGTCTGCCTTGAGGTCGACAATGAAGACCAGAGTGTTGTTATCTTCAATCTTCTTCATCGCTGATTCTGTGGTGAGGGGATACTTGAGAATTTGGTACTGATCAAGGTTGTTCCTTCCGGTAGTGTTGATTCTTGGGTACTTGGGGTCCCTAGCCTTCTTCAGGGTCTTGGGGCGGTGAAATGTCACGGACGTGTGAATCTTCTTGGTCTTCTTCTTTCCTGGCCCAGACTTCACAGCCTTGACAACCTTCAAGGCCTGGTCTTGGCATCACCCTTCTTGGCAGGAGCAGCTAATCAAACCACAGTTAGATAAAACAGTCAGGTCATGAATACAACACAGTAAGCCTATCGAATGGAAATAATTTGTGGATTTGGGCATGGTGATTGTGCACTAAAATAGACAAGTTTTGTGCATAGTAAACAATATACTACAATATGTATTGGTAACATTGCATTACACATCCTATCTGTATTTAGGAGACAATGCAGTAATTATAGTTTGCTAATTATATACCCACCCTTCAGATAATTCTTGGCAGAGCAGATAATTATAGCTTTGTGCAACGATCATGTGCATACCTATGGATACAGTAGGTTTTTTTTAAAGAATTTGTACCACATATTTCTTTAATCTTTTACTTTGTTGTCATCTTTTCACTGACTATTACCTGATTTGAGTTGTTGGTTTCAGATCAGGACAAAGATGGTTGCTCCTGGTGGTGAAGCTTTAGGTGGGGTCATTGGTGTTGCCCGCCACATGATCCAAACTGAAGGATTCTTCTCGCTGTATAAGGGATTGGTGCCTTCTCTTATCAGCATGGCACCCTCTGGCGCTGTATTCTATGGAGTGTATGACATACTGAAGATGGCTTATCTGCATTCTCCTGAAGGAAAGAAAAGGGTATCGATGATGAAGCAACAAAAACAAGAGACAAATGCATTGGATCAACTTGAACTGGGTACTGTGAGGACTTTACTCTATGGGGCCATTGCAGGTTGCTGTGCTGAAGCTGCTACATACCCATTTGAAGTGGTCCGTAGGCAGCTACAGATGCAAGTAAAAGCAACCAGAATGAATGCGCTTGCAACATGCCTTAAGATTGTCGACCAAGGTGGGGTACCAGCACTGTATGTCGGTCTAATCCCCAGTTTGTTACAGGTATGTATTCTTTCAGCAGAGAACCTACTTCCACATATATGTCAATGGTGATCCAACACACATAGCAGGGACAAACACCGACATCGAAGGGAGAAATGGATGAACAGCTGCACAGAGCCTTGGAAGGAATCTGCATAATATAAAGAAGCATGAATTTAGACCTTTAAAACAGAAATTGACCAAAGTGGGAGACAAAGATCAGAAACATAAGGGAACTGTCCAATCTAGCACAGCTCCCTCCCATACTTCAGTTCAAAGCAATGAAGGGAATACCATAAATTATATGGATCATTGATCCCATGAATTATTCCATGCTAACAGATTGGTAAGTGAATTTGGACTAATAGAGAGCAAAAACTTGCATGACATACGTGACCTGGTAGTGAACCATGTAAATTTAGGTGGGTACAACAGTGAGAATTGTACTTCCCAGCACTATACGGGGAATAATGCAGTTGGCACTCTTTATTCTCCATCACTAACTGTAAATTTAATCCAAACTCAAGGGGGCACCGTGGTTTATTTGAATCCCAGAAGAAACAGGAAGCAGAGCAAAGTATAGGAAACATTCCACACAATCTGCACCAACAAAAGAATCCATCTAATCAAACACATTGGGATTTCTATTAAAAAGAGAATCCATCTAACCAAGAGAAAAGGGAATCAACCTGAGCCAAGATAGATCTCTACCCTATGCTCGTCGGGGGGGCACACCTGCATGAGGACGATGACAGGAGAAGAGCTGTGGTCGAAGGATACCTGGATCCAGATGCGTTTGGCGCAGGGGGAAGATTGCTTCCGAAGTTGTCAGGTCAGGCCAGAGGAGCAGGCTGTGTTGGGGAGGCGCGATGGCGGGTTGCTTTAGGTCAAGGGATCTAACACCGCGTCGTCGTCGGGAAACATGACGCTGCAGGCGCCTTCCACGCCGCCATCTCTGTGTCCTCCACCTCCTTCATCAGATCAGATCAGCACTCACCATGGAACCTTCCAACGAGAGGTGTCTCGGTCTTGCACTGCCGATGCGGTTGTCGGGGCCGAGGTCGCACGCCTTGTGGGTGGCGATGGCAGCGTGGAGCAGTGGGATGCGGCGAGGCGGAGCACGCGTGGGGGCGTGTCGCGAGGCGCGTCGCGCGCATCACGACGAGATGGACGGGGGCGAGGGAGCATTGTGAGGTTGGCCGCGCGCATCACGGCAAGACGGACGCCGTCGGTGACCCCGGACTCCGCCTGGTCAGGGCCACAGTTCAGATCGGTTAAACGACAGGTCAAATCAGGAAACGGCGACGCGAGATTCTTCGATCCGCGGGGTGCGCTCTCACCTTGGGGTGCTTCGGGAAGGTACGGACGAAGAGGATGGCGATGGAGACGTGCGCTTCCCGGCGGCGGCGACGGAGCTTCGGCGAGTCTCCACCATGGCGTGCGCGCGGAGTGATTAGGGTTTGGTGGGAGAGTTGGCTGCCCGCCCAACGCACGCGGAGGACAGGGGAGGAGGCGACGCGGGCAGGTGAGGTGTGCGGGCAGGAGGGCAAAACAGGAAATGAAAAAAAGGCAGAACGCAAGGAGGCAGCCTACCCCTTACAGCCTTAATAGGTAGTATAGATTGGTCCTGATGAGCCTAGCTGCATGGTTTTTACAGCGATCCTATAATTTAAAAATAAAAACCGTCACACATCTCTTTTCTAAATTTATGCTCATGCAAGAAAACGTGTTTGACTCCTGCATGCTTTCTTATTTTTTTGCATGCACATGTGTGGGGTGGGGGCGCACCCCACAGCATGATTTTGGGATGTGGGTCGGCGTGCCAGCCTGGACCAGGTCACAGAGGTGGTCGGCCAGACAGGCTTTCTCTAACTATTGGAAGCCTGGTGCTTTTATAATATATATATATAGTATAAGTAACTAGTACAAAGATATGGAGGATGGCCCTCCACGGACTTTAGAGAAGACCTAAAAAGGATAAAATTACAAGTATATTCTCATGACTCTTTGTTGTCGCCACCGATCAACATCGTCGAAGAAGCCACCAAGGGAAGCAGACACGAACAACAACCCGGTCAGGAGAAGCCACAACGCCCTATGGCTTTGACACGAACCACATAAGGCCTTGTTCGGTTAATCCCGTTACCTATGGATTAGATGAGATTGGAAAAATTTAAAAAGAAGTTTGACTTGCTCACTCAATCCACATGGGTTGAGGGCTAACTGAACAAGCCCTAAATCACTTTACCATCTTGCAAGGAATTAAAAACCGTTTGGAAACCGAACCATTTGCCATTTTGTCATTATCATCTGTGGATTTTTGCTAATTTGCTATCAGAACCACAAATCATAGACACAGATGGTCCCACAAACCATAAATATATATTTTATAAAATTTAAAAATAAAAATGTAAATTTAAAAATAGTGGTAAACTGTAAAAATCGAACTATAAACCGTTAGAATCGAGGTGATGTTTGGTTCGATGATTTAGCTCATTTAACATTTCGTGTTACATTGACTTAGATATACATGAGTTTGATCAAATTTAACTCATTCAAGCTACTGTTGCAAAGAAACAGGGGCTAGCTCGGCGTATCTCGCTACGCGTCGCGTTTTCCCATCGTTGTAGTGCCACTCATCCATCGCTCGCACTTCCTTGCATTTTTTGCCATGAAGTATTGTTGTCGTGTCTTGCCCTCATTGCTGTAGTTCGCCACGGTCGCGTCCCATTGACTGGTTGCTCGAGGGTCTAAGTCTCGGTCTCACCATCCTGCACCACAACACAGCCATAACCTCCTTCCTGGGGTTCTAATGTTGGACACCTTCGGTCACACCATTCTTTGCCACCGTCTTGGCCTTGGCGATTAGGTAGGTGGAGCCCCTTAGCTGCAGCCTTGCCTAGCCTCGGGCACACAGGTCACTGGATGTCGTCGCCCCTATAACTCTGACGTCGTCATCCCCTGCTGCCCTATGACGTCGTCGCTCCCTGCAACTCAGCAGCATCATCGTCCCATGTTGGTACGTATCCAGTGCTCAAAGGGGTATCATGCTCACATGCACATTTTAAATCTAGGACATCCATCTAACATCCAACGGTAATACATCCCATATTTGATGTTAGATGGATGTCCTAGAATTAAAATGTGCATGTGAGCACGATACCCCTTTGAGCATGGGATACGTTCCAACATGGGATGATGGTGTCACGGAGGAGGAGGGGAAGAATTGTAACATCCCAAAATCCTAACCTAGGTTTGAAACCCTAAACTACCCCTCTCCCCTTTTTCATCCTCTAATTCCAAGAACTCCCTTAGATTTTCGTTCATCATATGCATACACTTTGTTTGATCACAAGCACCTCACTTAGATTTTTTTTCAGCACCTAAGATTATCTATTAAAATTAATTGTTCAAAAGAAAAAGATATAAAAATGGATAAAGGAATTATAAAATAAAAAGAAAAAGAGAAACCCTCTCCCCTAGCTGGGCTGAATCCAGCCCATGTCGCGGCCACTTCCCCCCCCCCCCTCGCGCCCGCAACTCCCTTCCCTCGGCCCATTTCCGGCCTGCTCCCGCGCGCGCGCCAGCCTGCCCTGCGCTCTCTCTCTCTCTCGCTGACGAACCGACCCCACCCGTCAGCCTCGCCCTCGCTCGCGATCACTCCCATTGGCAGTGTGGCCCCACCTGTCAGCCACGTCGTCGTCCTTCTTCCCCCTCCCCGTGTACGGCCCATCATGGTCACCTCCGGCCATCACCTCTGTCCCCTCCTCCGTCTTCTCGCCACACAGAGAAGTTGGGCACCGCCCTGTCCTCGCCGCAGCGGCCGCGTCCTTGCACAGCACCGCCACCGTGCGGTCTCGTCATCGCCGCTCTGCGGCATTAACTCCGGTACAGTGCGCCTCACCGGTGCCGCGGAGCTCCGCCGCTCCCCTTCCCTCGGGCGCCTATAAAAGGGCCGCCCCGAGCTCCTCCTTCCCCGCACCGGCCTCAGCCACCCCTCTCCTCCCTCGTCCGAGCTCAATTCGTGGAAGAACCGCCGTCGTCTTCCTTCCCGGTGAGCCCTTCCCTCTCTTCTCCCTGCCCCTCTGTCGGTCCATCAAGCGATTGCTTAAGCCTCCTAGCTTCGCCACGCCGCCACGAACGCAGTACACCACTTCCCCACCCCGATTCCTCGCCCAAAGCTCACCGGCGGCAACCCCACCGCGAAGCTCCGCCACCTACCCGCGGACAACCCCCCTCCCTGCCCCCTCTAGCCAAATTGAGCCCACCCCCAGGTCCGCCAGACCCTCACCAAGCTAGGGCAACCGCCCGTTGCCCGAGAACCGGGCCACCGGCGGCGAATCGCCGCCGAACCCACCGGCGGCCGGGTTCTCCCCCGCGGACGGCCAGTTCACCCCGCCGTCGACCGTAGCGCCGTTTCTCCCCCTTCCGCTTTCACTGGCATGTGGGTCCCGCGGCGACAGCGTCATCCCCGCGCGCCCGCGTCGTCTCCCGCCTTGGGCCGCAACTGGGCCGGCGCCCTCGCGCCCGCGCGCGCTGCGCCTGGCCGGGCCAAATTTCCCCTCCCCGGCCCACCAGCGCCTAAATCATTTTCCTTTTTCTTTTTTTTCAGCCCTTTTTCCTCTAATTAGTTCTTCTCAATATTGTATGCACCAAAAATTATCAAAAATGATTTCTAAGGTCACATGCAATAATGATGTTAGAAAATGACACACTATAATTTGTAAACCACTGTTGATGTATTGTTTTATTGCCTGTTTTCCTAGAAGAAGCGGGGACCGAGGGCCCGGAACCCATAGCTCCGGAAGAAGGGCCGGAGCTCGATCACCCGGAGGTAGATCTTTTGTGCCAGGAAAGCTTCGACGAAGGCAAGTCCATCCTTCCCTTGATGCATAAATTTCCTATTCTCTCTACCACTGCCTAGGCCGGGAATTCAGGGGGGATATTGCATTGTGAGTGAGAGATGGCCCGCATTAACATATACAATCTGGATACGAAATATGGATTGGGAAGAAGGGCAAGGTGTTTCTTCAAATAAAATCTCTTTTTTGAAAAGTTATGCGATGAAGGGTACTCACCCTCATCACCTTGGGAGTGGGATGATCAGGGACTCCCTGGTTTAAGGGAGGGCCTAAGGTGTTGGCTCAGCTGGTTTAGGCGTGAGCAGAAGGATTGTCCCCTCATATAAGGACCGGCTTGTCATTTTCACTACATGTACTCCTTTATCGTACAACCACTTGAGACTGTGTGGGCAGTCACTCAATCAGAACTCGTGCGGTCCAACCCCAGGGTTAAGAAGGCTGGGGAACACCGGGAGGATAAGGAGGGGGAAAGTTTTGTCCGGATTGGACATGGTGGTGGCCTGACTCCTACCGGATAACCGTTAAGGTTAGGACGTACGAGGAAGGAAAGAGATTCGGCATTCGGGTCTCGCGACGGTGAGATCGCAGAAACCGGGCTAGTGGGTAAAGTGTACCCCTCTGCGCAGAGTCGAAAACCTATTCGAATAGTCCGTGTCCACTGGTATGGACGGGTCTGGTATGGCATGGCAATTAGAGATTTTACTATGAGTTTCATGAAAAGGGAAATGTGTGATTAAATGGGTGTTGAGAAATAAACTAAGGCCACAGAAGCGGGAAGCTCAGTGGCGGTTGAGTTTTTGGTCACTTTTAAGACTATGGGAGAAACCTTACAGCAACTGTCCTTCTCTAAGAAAATGATGAGTGACTTCAACTCCACCAAATAAAGCATGTATATTATAGGTCTCTTTCTCTTTACGGGAGTGGGGTGGGCTTGCGGAATACCTAGTGTATTCACCCAGATTTATATATGTTTTTCAGCAGCCGAAGACTTCTTTTCTGCTATGCTTGATTGAGAGGGCTGTGTCTGCACCCAGTTCTGCCTGTGGCTTGGGCTAGTATATTATCCTATTGCGCTTCCTATTTTGGCTCTCTAGAGCTTGTACCCCGGTATTGTAATAATTTTTATCTAAACTCTGTACTATTTGAAGTAAGGAATGTGTTTACTAGCCTCCTGGGACTAGTAATTGTATCACATTTGAGTCCCAAAGGATTGGGACGCTTCAGGTGGTATCAGAGCCCATAGGACTGGCCGTAGGTCGCAGCCCTGACCCTAAAACTTGCCCTAAAAAGGAAATACCTCTTTCCCCAAGAAAAGTCTTCTCTCCTCCTCCCCGATTTTAACAGACCCTTCTTTTCCTATTCCAGATGGAAGACTCTCTGACCATTAGGACATCCTACTGCTCAGAGGTGGAAGGGTTCCCACACCTGTTGCGAAGCTATGCGCTTCGCATGGGAATTCGCAAGAAGTCGGAATACGTCTGGACGGAGTATATCGAGGGCGGAATGGAGAAATGCTCTATGGCAGTCTACCTGGGAGAAAGCCGAAACTATCCGAACCATCCTTCCTTCCAAGTCACCTTTACCGGATACCGTTTCCCAGATACTTGCCAGAATGTTGCCCGAACACCCCTCCGACAACTATGCCAGAACTACAACAAAGTGATCTTTGAAACCCCCCTTCGCTACTTTCCACCCAGCAACAAGAATACCCCCACCTGGAGGAAAAGACTTCAGGCCCTGTCAGGAGGAGATCCTATTGAGGATGATCCCACCATCGTCTACATGGCTGGATACCTTCACACCCTTGATAACCAATATGATGACCTCACCCTCCACTGCACCTCCCTAACCTCCCGGGTGGAAAGCCTGGAGCAAAAAGTCAGGGAACTTTCAGGGGAAAAGGTGTCCCTTCAAGAGAGCCTTTCAATAGCTGAAGGCGAAGAAACCAATACCTGTGAAGCTTACCGCACCCTAAAAATGGACTATGACAAGAAACTGAAGAAGCTCGCCCCCGCAAGAAAAATCCGCAAGAAGACCAAAAGCCAAGGATGTCAGACTGAGCAGAAGGAAGAAAACCCTCCAACCCTACCCCCTGCCGGGTTAAGGGACTCGTCCGACACCGAGGAGATGTCCCTGGCCAGCCTTGATGACCTTCTCAAGGAATTTGGGGACACTTTAGAGAAGGAGTTCGGGAGTACCCTAGATAGCACTCGTGTGTGATGAACTTATGGTAGCAGTGTGTTGTATTGTAATGGCTTGATGTAATGAATAAAATAACTAGTTAAAAAAATGGCATGTGCATGATAGTGACTCTCTTCCCATGGCAGATGGCTTCGGATAAAACCACGCCTACCGCCTCCGGGATTGGAGCAAGATTTCCTCTGAGAGCTGAAGGAGAGGCTGGCGGAGAAGGGGGTGAGACCCACCTCCCCGCACCTCCGGAACTACCACTAGACCTAGCCCAAGTTCTAGCCAATCAAACCCGACTCATTGAAGTCCTCACTAGAAGTCTGGAAAACCAGCGCCCAGGTGGTGGAAGGCCACAGGACAGGATGGGAGAATTTTTGAGACTCAAGCCTCCCACGTTCGCGGGGTCCAGCAATCCCCTCGATGTAGATGACTGGCTTCGCATGATCAAGAGGAAGCTGGAAGCCATCGGATGCCCCGAAAATCAGCGTGTCCAACTGGCAGCTCATCAGCTTTCAGGAATGGCTTTAGCATGGTGGGACACTTTCAGTGAGGCCGTCAGAGACGCTACCTGGGCAGAATTCGAAACAGCCTTCTGTGAGCACCATGTACCCCAGGGGATAGTTCAACTCAAGGAGGATGAATTCCGGGAGCTAACTCAAGGCGGGAGGACAGTCAGTGAGTATGTGCACAAGTTCACAGAGCTGGCCCGTTACGCGCCTGAGGATGTCAGCACCGAGTCCAGAAAGATGGCCCGTTTTCTGAAAGGACTAAGACCCGAGCTTAAGACCATCCTCTCCAGCCAAGACTTCCTCAGCTTCTCTCACCTCTCCAACAAGGCTATCCAAGTGGAAAGGGCAAAAGAGGAAGAAAAAGGGCACCTCAAGAGGAAATTCCAAGTCCTCCGAGCTCAACAGCAAGAACGTCACCAGAGAGCTCGACCCTTTGGACTCCCACCCAGGGGTCCAAGCTTCAATAAACCATCTGGACCCACTCCGTCGCGCTACAGCCAGCAGAGTCAGAGCTCCCTTCAGGCACCCTCCGTTGCAAGCAACCAACCGCCAGCAAATGCCTGTTGGCACTGCGGGGACCCCAGTCACTTTAAGAATAACTGCCCTCAGTTAAAGGCACCCGGACCGACCTACTCCAACTCGGTGAATGGCCCCAAGATTCCCTCGGCACCTACCCCCAAGGCACCTCCTTCCAACAGCCAGCAGAGCAGGACTCAGTACCAGGGCAGAGCCCAAGTCAACCACGTCGACGCTCAAGAAGCCCAGCAAGCCCCGAGAGTAGTGCTCGGTGAGTTCCTTGTTGAATTTACTCCAGCTACTGTACTTTTTGATTCAAGAGCATCCCATTCTTTTATAGCCGCTAAGTTTGTGGAAAAACATGGCATCCCCTCTACACCCCTAGACATCCCTTTGGTCACCCGAACCCCGGGATCAGACCTCCTGTGCAAACTCAGGTGCTCCCAAGTCAGAATTCTTTTAAGTGTGGTAGTGTTCCTGCAGACTTAACCATCTTGCCATCCCAAGGGATTGATGTGATACTAGGAATCGATTGGCTAGCTAAGCACAAAGGTATCATCAGTTGCGCAAGCAAAACTGTTCTTCTCACAGATCACCAAGGAAAGGCAGTTTCCTGTCAAGCCCAGCCGCCCGCAAACGACCCGATGATGTTTAATCTGGCAGCAGAAAACATGTCTGTAATTGAAGAGTTTGAGGATGTATTTCCGGAAGAGTTGCCCGGGATGCCACCAGAAAGAGGAGTGGAGTTCTATATAGATCTCATTCCTGGCACTGCGCCCATCGCAAAGAGACCATACCGCATGGCTCCCACAGAGTTAGCAGAATTAAAACTCCAAATTGCGGAGCTGCAACAAAAAGGGTACATCTGTCCCAGTTCGTCTCCTTGGGGAGCACCCATTCTTTTCGTTACCAAAAAGGATGGAAGTATGAGAATGTGTATTGATTATCGATCCTTGAATGAAGTTACAATCAAGAATAAGTAACCTCTCCCTCGGATCGATGACCTCTTCGACCAACTGCAAGGAGCCAAATACTTCTCCAAGATAGACCTCAGGTCAGGGTATCACCAATTGAGAATCAAGGAAGCAGACATTCAGAAGACTGCATTCGTCACCAGATACGGACAATATGAATTCACAGTGATGTCGTTTGGGCTAACCAACGCACCCGCCTTTTTCATGAACCTCATGAATAAGGTGTTTATGGAAGAATTGGACAAGTTTGTCGTAGTCTTCATAGACGACATCCTTATTTATTCCAAGAATCGTAAGGACCATGAGCGTCACCTCCAAATCGTTCTCGGAAGACTCAGGGCACATCAACTTTATGCTAAGCTCAGCAAGTGTGAGTTCTGGTTAGAAAAGATAGCTTTCCTAGGGCATATCTTGACTGCAGAAGGGATAGAAGTAGACCCATCCAAGGTAGAAGCCGTTTCAAAATGGAAGCAGCCATCCAATGTCAGTGAAGTACGAAGCTTTCTGGGAATGGCAGGGTACTACCGCCGCTTTATCAAGGGATTCTCCAGCATAGCAAAACCTATGACCGAACTTCTCAAAAAGGAAAATAAGTTTGTATGGACTCCCAAGTGTGAGGAAAGTTTCCAGATCATCAAGGAAAAGCTTACAACTGCGCCAGTTTTGACACTGCCAGATATACACCAGGATTTCATCATCTTCTGTGATGCTTCAAGGCAAGGCTTAGGGTGTGTCTTGATGCAAAATGAGAAAGTTATTGCCTATGCATCCTGCCTACTCAAGCCACACGAGCAGAACTACCCTACCCACGACTTGGAATTGGCAGCCATCGTGCACGCCCTAAAGATATGGAGGCATTATCTGATCGGGAACAAATGCCACATCTTCACTGATCACAAGAGTCTGAAGTACATCTTCACGCAACCGGACCTCAACCTCCGTCAAAGAAGATGGCTTGAATTGATCAAGGATTATGACCTCGAAATCCACTACCACCCCGGGAAGGCCAACGTGGTAGCAGACGCCCTCAGCCGAAAACCTTTCGGGATTAAAGGGACCAACTTTTTAGAAGATTGGAAGAAAGAATCAGCTCAGCTAAATGCATGTCTGGGAGACAACGGTAGCCTGGAAGTCAAGCCCAATCTAGAAGATCTCATATGCAAGGCTCAACGCCTGGACGCAGAGACAGCCAGACTTATGGAAAGAGCTCGCAAGGAGCAACTTCCGGACCTTAGGACAGATGAGCAAGGAGTCCTCTGGTTCAAGAACCGCCTGTGTGTACCAGTGGGAGAGGCACGGGAAGTCCTGCTCAATGAAGCCCACAACTCAGCTTACTCCATCCACCCAGGAACCACCAAGATGTACCTAGACCTCAAAGCCAGATACTGGTGGAAAGGGATGAAGAAGGAAATAGCACAGTATGTGGCCCGGTGTGACACCTGTCAGCGAACAAAGGCCGAACATCAGAAGCCTGCATGCCTACTTCAACCCCTCCCAGTACCCGAATGGAAGTGGGAAGAAATAGGCATGGATTTCATGACCGGACTGCCCCGAACACAGAAAGGAAATGATTCCATATGGGTAATAATCGATCGTCTCACCAAGGTGGCCCACTTCGTTCCAGTAAAGACCACTTTTGGAGGAGCCGCCCTTGCCCGAATATACCTTAAAGAGATAGTCAGGCTCCATGGCATTCCGCGGAAGATAGTATCAGATAGAGGAACGCAGTTCACTTCAAAATTTTGGAAGAGCCTCCAGCAAGCAATGGGCACCAAGCTAGATTTCAGCACCGCTTACCACCCCCAGTCAGATGGTCAAACGGAAAGAGTCAACAAGATCCTCGAAGATTTGCTAAGAGCCTGTGTGCTAACATTCGACAGGGATTGGGAGTCCAGTTTGCCGTACGCCAAATTCTCGTACAACAACAGCCATCAGACCAGCATCAAAATGTCACCATTCGAAGCACTGTACGGAAGAAAATGCCAAACTCCCCTAATGTGGTCCAATGTAGGGGAAAGGACACTAGAAGGACCCGACTTTGTTAAAGAAGTCGAAGAGAAAGTCGCTTTGATCCGCAGGAGGTTACTTGAAGCTCAGAGTCGACAGAAGAGTTACGCAGACAATAGACGAAGGGAACTCAGATTTGAGGAAGGAGATTTCGTTTATCTCAAGGTCTCCCCGATGCGTGGTGTCAAAAGGTTCCAAATGAAAGGAAAGCTAGCACCACGTTTCGTCGGTCCCTACCCCGTCATTGCCCGAATAGGACCCGCAGCATACCGTCTTGAGCTACCAGAATCCATGTCAGATATTCACAATGTGTTCCATGTGTCTCAACTCCGCAAATGCCTAAAGGTACCAGAAAACCACATCGAGGCAGATGCAATTCAGATTCAAAAGGATCTCCAGTACCGGGAAAAGCCAGTGAAGATTCTCGACTCAGCAGTCAGAAGGACCCGCAACTCAGAAGTGAAACTCTGTAAGGTTCAGTGGAGCAGAGATGGAGAAGAGGAAGCCACCTGGGAAAGTGAGGACTCTCTGAGGAAGGAATACCCTTACCTTTTCTTGAGCCCCATCTGAATCTTGAGGGCGAGATTCCTTTAAGTGGGGTAGGTTTGTAACATCCCAAAATCCTAACCTAGGTTTGAAACCCTAAACTACCCCTCTCCCCTTTTTCATCCTCTAATTCCAAGAACTCCCTTAGATTTTCGTTCATCATATGCATACACTTTGTTTGATCACAAGCACCTCACTTAGATTTTATTTTTCAGCACCTAAGATTATTTATTAAAATTAATTGTTCAAAAGAAAAAGATATAAAAATGGATAAAGGAATTAGAAAATAAAAAGAAAAAGAGAAACCCTCTCCCCTAGCTGGGCTGAATCCAGCCCATGCCGCGGCCACTTCCCCCCCCTCGCGCCCGCAACTCCCTTCCCTCGGCCCATTTCCGGCCTGCTCCCGCGCGCGCGCCAACCCGCCCTGCGCTCTCTCTCTCTCGCTGACGAACCGACCCCACCCGTCAGCCTCGCCCTCGCTCGCGATCACTCCCACTGGCAGTGTGGCCCAACCTGTCAGCCACGTCGTCGTCCTTCTTCCCCCTCCCCGCGTACGGCCCATCACGGTCACCTCCGTCAATCACCTCCGTCCCCTCCTCCGTCTTCTCGCCGCACAGGGAAGTTGGGCACCGCCCCGTCCTCGCCGCAGCGGCCGCGTCCTTGCACAGCACCGCCACCGTGCGGTCTCGTCATCGCCGCTGTGTAGCATTAACTCCGGTACGGTGCGCCTCACCGGCGCCACAGAGCTCCGCCGCTCCCCTTCCCTCGGGTGCCTATAAAAGGGCCGCCCCGAGCTCCTCCTTCCCCGCACCAGCCTCAGCCACCCCTCTCCTCCCTCGTCCGAGCTCAATTCGTGGAAGAACCGCCATCGTCTTCCTTCCCGGTGAGCCCTTCCCTCTCTTCTCCCTGCCCCTCTGTCGGTCCATCAAGCGATTGCTTAAGCCTCCTAGCTTCGCCACGCCGCCACGAACGCAGTACACCACTTCCCCACCCCGATTCCTCGCCCAAAGCTCACCGGCGGCAACCCCGCCGCGAAGCTCTGCCACCTCCCCACGGACAACCCCCCTCCCTGCCCCCTCTAGCCAAATTGAGCCCACCCCCAGGTCCGCCAGACCCTCACCAAGCTAGGGCAACCGCCCGTTGCCCGAGAACCGGGCCACCGGCGGCGAATCGCCGCCGAACCCACCGGCGGCCGAATTCTCCCCCGCGGACGGCCAGTTCACCCCACCGTCGACCGTAGCGCCGTTTCTCCCCCTTCCGCTTTCACTGGCATGTGGGTCCCGCGGCGACGGCGTCATCCCCGCGCGCCCGCGCCGTCTCCCGCCTTGGGCCGCAACTGGGCCGGCGCCCTTGCGCCCGCGCGCGCGCTGCGCCTGGCCGGGCCAGATTTCCCCTCCCCGGCCCACCAGCGCCTAAATCCTTTTTCTTTTTTTCAGCCCTTTTTCCTCTAATTAGTTCTTCTCAATATTGTATGCACCAAAAATTATCAAAAATGATTTCTAAGGTCACATGCAATAATGATGTTAGAAAATGACACACTATAATTTGTAAACCACTGTTGATGTATTGTTTTATTGCCTGTTTTCCTAGAAGAAGCGGGGACCGAGGGCCCGGAACCCATAGCCCCGGAAGAAGGGCCGGAGCTCGATCACCCGGAGGTAGATCTTTTGTGCCAGGAAAGCTTCGACGAAGGCAAGTCCATCCTTCCTTTGATGCATAAATTTCCTATTCTCTCTACCACTGCCAAGGCCGGGAATTCAGGGGGAATATTGCATTGTGAGTGAGAGATGGCCCGCATTAACATATACAATCTGGATACGAAATATGGATTGGGAAGAAGGGCAAGGTGTTTCTTCAAATAAAATCTCTTTTTTGAAAAGTTATGCGATGAAGGGTACTCACCCTCATCATCACCTTGGGAGTGGGATGATCAGGGACTCCCTGGTTTAGGGGAGGGCCTAAGGTGTTGGCTCAACTGGTTTAGGCGTGAGCAGAAGGATTGTCCCCTCATATAAGGACCGGCTTGTCATTTTCACTACCTGTACTCCTTTATCGTACACCCACTTGAGACTGTGTGGGCAGTCACTCAATCCGAACTCGTGCGGTCCAACCCCAGGGTTAAGAAGGCTGGGGAGCACCGAGAGGATAAGGAGGGGGAAAGTTTTGTCCGGTTTGGACATGGTGGTGGCCTGACTCCTACCGGATAACCGTTAAGGTTAGGACGTACGAGGAAGGAAAGAGATCCGGCATTCGGGTCTCGTGACGGTGAGATCGCAGAAACCGGGCTAGTGGGTAAAGTGTACCCCTCTGCGCAGAGTCAAAAACCTATTCGAATAGTCCGCGTCCACTGGTATGGACGGGTCTGGTATGGCATGGCAATTAGAGATTTTACTATGAGTTTCATGAAAAGGGAAATGTGTGATTAAATGGGTGTTGAGAAAGAAACTAAGGCCACGGGAGCGGGAAGCTCAGTGGCGGTTGAGTTTTTGGTCACTTTTAAGACTATGGGAGAAACCTTACAGCAACTGTCCTTCTCTAAGAAAATGATGAGTGACTTCAACTCCACCAAATAAAGCATGTATATTATAGGTCTCTTTCTCTTTACGGGAGCGGGGTGGGCTTGCGGAATACCTAGTGTATTCACCCAGATTTATTTATGTTTTTCAGCAGCCGAAGACTTCTTTTCTGCTATGCTTGATTGAGAGGGCTGTGTCTCCACCCAGTTCTGCCTGTGGCTTGGGCTAGTATATTTTCCTACTGCGCTTCCTATTTTGGCTCTCTAGAGCTTGTACCCCGGTATTGTAATAATTTTTATCTAAACTCTGTACTATTTGAAGTAAGGAATGTGTTTACTAGCCTCCTGGGACTAGTAATTGTATCACATTTGAGTCCCAAAGGATCGGGACGCTTCAAGAATCCTCATCGCGTCATTGTTCCCTAGCTCCTCGCCACCTAATTAACACGTAGCTGACACTCTGCTACCCTGCTCGTGTTGCGACCTTGTAAGTGCAATCAACCCTAATTGAGGGTTTTGGTGATTAATGACAAAACAAACTAAGATTCTAACAAGTTTGCTCCTAGTATGTACACAGTATTTCTACAGACAGGAGAAGCACAGATCCTACGAGCATAAAAGTATAAAGCACAGCGGATTTAAAATTCCACATCAAATGGCGTGCTCCAAGTGCTATGAAACAACGGCGGTGCTAAGTTTATAATTCTTGAGTCATAGGAATCGCCGTACAATTAAGAGGGATCCGCGACGGTTAAGTAAGTTGTGAAACGAGCCAAGTTCAATTCTTTTGAAAACTCCTTTGAGATCATTTTTCCCAGATCATGAATGCTCTTGAGAAAAACAAATTTCACTTCCCACAAAGTCTCCCCCTTTGTTCTCTTCAAAATTCTCAAAGTTTGGTTTCAGCCCCCAAAACCGATTCAACCGGTCCTGAAACCGGTTCAACCGGTTTCGGTACTGTTCACCCTGCCACCTCTGCTCTGACCTGTCTGACAGTCAGAGCTGTCAGAAAAGTCGCAGCAGATATTTTTCAGAAACCGGTTGAGCCGAAATTTGTCCCTACTCAGCCGGTTTTGAAACCTGTCCAGTGTCCGGCTGAGTAGACCAGTGGACCGGGATCCCCCTGGCAGAAACCGGTTCAACCGGTTTGAAAACCGGTTCAACCGGTTTTTGCCCACTTTCTCCCAACGGCTGCCAGCTTTTGGGGGATCCTTTATATACCCCCTCACACTCTCTCTCTCATTTACTTCTGCCTCTCCCACGAATCTTTGGCTGACCAACCCTCAAACAAGAGCATTCACTTCACCTCTCACACCCGCAATCGCATCTCCTTCAATCATTTGAAGGACCCTTGGTGTGAGGTGAACTCGATCGAACTCGCTGTCAATTTCATCTCGATTCTCCCATTCTCTTGTTCTTGAGCTCGTTGCAAACTTAACCGTGTGCGGATTTGTTACTCTTGGAACCTCGTGTTCCTTGACGGTTAGAGGTTGCTTGGGAGTCTCCAAATCTGTGGACGACCCCAAGAAGTTTGTATCACCCGCTCCTTGAGCAGTTTTGAGAAGAGATTGCCTTGACCTTTGTGGTCGGCTTGTGGAGGTGTTGGGGTTGTGCTTCGGTGCGCCGAAGGTCTCACACGAAGAAACAGCTTCGGCTGAAGTCGTCTCCAAGAGATGGCCGAAGGTCCCTTTTCATGGAGCTTCGGCGTTTTAAACCGACATAGAGATAGAATGACCTTTTTATACATATAGGTCTGAGTCAATGCTGTAAACTTTCGCAAGGGACATAATTGTAATTTGTCACAGGCTGCGACCTGTGCCTATAAATAGATGAACAGTACCTCTGTACTGTTCACGTGAACCTGTCATTTGCTTTCGCATCACGCTTATACTTCTGCCTTCCACAGGACCGAAGGTACATTTGTAAATTAAAGTCATTTATATTCATTAATACAAGTATAGATAATTCTATGACAATATTTAAATGTTTATTCTATAATTTATGTGAATGCTTCATTCTTCGTTGTTATGCTTACGAAGGTATGTCCTTCGTAACCTTCGTCCGAGATGCTTTATATCCCGAAGGGATATATCGTTATGGAGGACGAAGGATCTTAACACTTAACATTTTTTGTGTTGCCTTGTTCTTAATTCTTAGCATTTGAGAACAAGTCCCCAACATTGGCGCCCACCTCCGGTCAACTCACTTCCACCTTTCTGAGCTGATGGCTTCGTTCAACACTCAAGCTGGAGCTGCTTCGGCTTCGAAGCTGGTGCTCCCGATAACAGGCGGTTCTTGCTCAGAGCCAGCTAACAAAAAGCAGAAGAAGGAGGCTCAGAGAAGGGTGCAGCATGTTGGAGTGCAGGGACCCTTCATTAAGTCAAAATGGTCTCACATTCCAATTACTTTCTCTCAGGAAGATCTTCAGCTCAAAGACTATCCTCACAATGATGCTATGGTCATTTCTTGTGTGATCAAAGGGTTTCTGGTTCACAATGTCCTAGTTGACACAGGCAGTGCAGCTGACATTATATTTGCCAAAGCCTTCAGACAGATGCAAGAGCCTGAAGACAAGATTCATGATGCTACGCACCCTCTTTGTGGCTTCGGAGGGCGGCAGATTGTGGCACTCGGGAAGATTACCATGCCGGTAACCTTCGGATTTGTTAATAACACAAGGACTGAGCAAATTGTGTTTGATATTGTTGACATGGAATACCCCTACAACGCCATCATTGGTCGTGGTACCCTAAATGCTTTTGAAGCAATTCTTCACCCAGCTTATCTCTGCATGAAGATACCTTCGGACCAAGGGCCTATTGCTATTCATGGGAGTCAGGAAGCTGCCAGAAGGGCCGAAGGAAGCTGGACTGATTCCAAGGCAATCCATAATATAGATGGAGTTGAAGCTTGTGAACAGTATAAGTTCAGGAGGGAAAAAGCAGCTTCGGCTGATCAGCCGAAGCCCATGCTGCTGTGTGAAGATATAGCAGAGCAGAAGGTGCTATTGGGCTCGCAATTATCTGAAGATCAAGAGAAAACCTTGATAAGGTTTCTATTCAACAATAAAGATGTTTTTGCATGGTCAGCCAATGATCTTTGTGGAGTGAATCGGGATGTTATTGAACATTCGCTCAATGTTGACCCATCCTTCAGACCCCGCAAGCAGAGGCTTCGGAAAATGTCTGATGACAAGGCCGAAGGGGCTCGCAACGAAGTAAAAAGACTCCTAAGTGCAGGAGTTATCAGAGAAGTGAAGTATCCAGAATGGCTAGCTAACACTGTTATGGTGAAGAAGGCCAATGGAAAGTGGAGAATGTGTATTGATTTCACAGATCTCAACAAGGCTTGTCCGAAGGATGAGTTCCCGCTGCCAAGGATAGACTCTTTAGTTGATGCAGCAGCTTCTTCGGAACTCATGAGTCTCCTGGATTGTTACTCAGGCTATCATCAAATCTGGATGAAAAAGGAGGATGAGCCGAAGACTAGTTTCATAACCCCAAGTGGTACATATTGCTATCTTCGGATGCCTGAGGGGCTTAAGAATGCTGGAGGGAGTTTCAGCAGGATGACTGCGAAGGTTCTCCAATCTCAGATAGGCAGAAATGTGTTGACCTATGTTGATGACATTATTGTAAAAAGCACGAAGCAAGAAGACCATATTGCTGATCTGCAGGAGACCTTCGCCAGCTTCAGACAAGCTGGTCTGAAGCTGAATCCAGAAAAATGTGTCTTTGGAGTGAAGAAGGGTAAGTTCCTTGGATGCTTGGTTTCAACAAAGGGAATTGAAGCTAACCCAAATAAAATCGAAGCTATACTTCGAATGGAGCCACCAACCACAAGAAAGGGGGCCCAAAGATTGACAGGAAGACTGGCATCTCTTAACAGATTTATATCCAGATCAGCGGAAAGAAATCTACCCTTCTTCGAGGTGCTAAAATCAGCTGAAGTCTTTCAATGGGGCCCAGCTCAACAAAAAGCTTTCGAAGAACTCAAGCAATACCTGATAGATCTAACAACATTAACTCCACCAGTGCCAGGGGCTCCTCTGTTGTTGTATGTGGCAGCTTCGCACTCAGCAGTAAGTGCGGCACTTGTGCAGGAGAAGTTTGATGGACAAATCAAGAAGCAGGTCCCAGTATATTTTGTATCTGAAGTCCTTAGAGTCTCAAAGAAAAATTATACAGAACTGGAGAAGGTGTTGTATGCCGTTCTAATGGCATCCAGGAAGCTTCGGCATTATTTTCAGGCATATAATATTATTGTTCCTTCTTCGCAGCCGTTGAAAGATATCATGAGAAATAAAGAAGCTACTGGCCGAATTGGAAAATGGGCTGCGGAGCTTAATGAATTTTACATTGATTATGTGCACAGATCCTCGATCCAGTCTCAAGCATTGGCAGATTTTATTGCCGACTGGACGCCAGGGGCTCAGGGCGAAGAAGCGAATAAAGATGCCGAAGCTTGGACAGTGTTTTGTGATGGCTCCTGGGGAACCTTCGGAGCAGGAGCAGCTGCTGTTTTGGTTTCACCGTCCAAGGTTAAAACTTGCTATGCAGCAAGACTGGATTTCAGCTGCACAAATAATATTGCTGAGTACGAAGCCTTGCTCCTGGGTCTTCGGAAACTAAAGGCGATGGGGATCAGGAGGGCGATCCTTAAAACTGATTCTCAGATTGTTGCGGGTCATATTGACAAAAGTTGCAAGGCTAAAGACCCGAAGCTTGAAAAATACCTAGACACAGTCCGAAGGATCGAAGCTTCCTTCGAAGGATTTTCTGTTAAGAATATCCCTCGAGGGCAAAATGAACATGCTGATTTGTTAGCCAGGTCTGCAGCACAGGGGCTGCCGTTACCTTCGGATGTATTCTTCGAAACAATAAAGGCACCTTCAGTAGAGTTACTTGAAAGAGCAGTTCTTACTATTTCCCCTGTGTACAGTGAAGATTGGAGAACTGAAATAATTTCTTACCTTCAGGGCAACTTTCTATCAGATGACGAAGCTTATAATAAAAGAATAGAGGCAAGAGCTCGCCCGTATATCATTATAGAAGGGGAGTTATACAAGCATGGAGTTTGTGCCCCGCTGCTCAAGTGCTTGTCTAGAGCCGAAGGTATAGAGTTGATGAAGGAGATACATGCAGGCCTTTGTGGATCCCACATCGGATCCAGGCCGTTACTTGGAAAAGTGTTCCGTCAAGGATTTTATTGGCCGAAGGCAGCTTCGGATGCAGCTGAGTTAGTTCAAAAGTGCGAAGGTTGTCAGAAATGTGCAAGAGATCAAAAACAGCCTTCGTCTTTGACACAGCTAATACAACCCATCTGGCCATTGCAAAGGTGGGGCCTCGATTTGCTGGGCCCATTACCACCAGCTCAAGGCAATCTGAAATATGTTGTAGTTGCTGTGGAATATTTTTCCAAGTGGATTGAGGCGAAGCCATTAGCTACAATAACTTCGGCCACTGTCCAAAAATTTTTCTGGCAGAATATTGTCTGTCGCTTCGGAGTGCCGAAGGCTATAACTGTAGATAATGGAACACAATTTGACTCCGAAGAATTCAGAAATTTTTGTGATCAAATTGGCACGAAGATCCACTTTGCGTCAGTTAGGCACCCGGAGTCAAATGGGCTTGTTGAAAGGGCCAACGGCATCATAATGACAGGAATAATGAAGCTAATCTTCAATCAACCAAGGGGAAAGTGGCCAGATCAGCTTACCAAAGTGGTATGGAGCCATAACACAACAGCATCAAGATCTACAGGCTTTACCCCATTTAAGTTGTTATTTGGTGACGAAGCAATAACCCCGGAAGAGGCCAAAGCTGGATCAATAAGAGTGGTAGCTTCGGCAGAATCAGGTCCCGAAGATACTTGTCTCGTGGAAAAAGATGCCTTAGAAGGGATCAGGCTCCAGGCCGTGGAGAATATCAATAAGTACCAGGCTGAAACAGTTAAATGGCGAGATAGAAAGGTCCGGCTAAAAAATATTGAGCCAGGACACTTGGTGCTTCGGAGAGTGGCCAATCCGGATACAGTGGGCAAATTGCAACTAAAATGGGAAGGGCCTTTCTTAGTAGCATCTTCGTCAAGGCCTGGTTCGTACAGACTGAAGGACATGGATGGCAATGAAATTCCAAGATCTTGGAATGCGGATGAGCTTCGGCGGTTTTATGTATAACTCGATGTAATTTTGACTTTTCTTTTCTTTTTCATGGCACCCTTTTCCTTTCTAAAGGGGGAGAAAGGTTTTTAATGGGGCCATCACATGTAATTTTTCTTTTTAGTTTTATAAGAGCAAAATCCCCCAAAGATGTACATGTAAAAGCTGAGAGCGCACCATCGAGTGCCGAAACTGAAAAAGAGAAAAAGCTCCGAAGACGTCCCTAAGGGGATGCAGAGCTTACAGCGAAAAGTCAACGCTGATTCCGCCGAAAGTAAAAGGCGAAGAAGCTCCAAAGACGTTCCCAAGGGAATGCAGAGCTTATACCGTCAAAGTAAAAGACGAAGAAGCTCCAAAGACGTCCCTAAGGGGATGCAGAGCTTACAGCGAAAAGTCAACGCTGATATTGCCTAAGTAAGAGGCGAAGAAGCTCCAAAGTCGTTCCTAAGGGAATGCAGAGCTAATGTGTGGTTGTTTCCAAGTAATGCCTGACAATATGGCTTCGGACATATGCTTCGGACATTCATTCGTGCATTACATTACATCATAACATTCGCATGCATAAGCATTCATTCATAGCATTTGTGTTCCCAAGTGGCTGCTTCGGCAAAAAAGCTTCGGAGAAGTGCCTTTTTATGACTTGTTACGCTATGTTGTGTGCAAAAGTGAAAAGTTCCGTTGCTTTGGCACAAAGAAAAGTTTCAGTATAAGGGAGAACTGGATTTTTATGAATCATTGTGTAAAAGAGTAGTAGTCTTTTATGTTTTGTCATGTAAAGGAAAGCTTCGGCAGAAAAGAGAAGTGGTTTTTTATGTTTTGTAAAGGAAAGCTTCGGCAGAAAAGAGAAGTAGTTTTTTATGTTTTGTAAAGGAAGGCTTCGGCAGAAAAGAAAAGTAGTTTTTAATGTTTTGTACAGAAAAGCTTTGGCAGAAAGGAGAAGTAGTCTTTTATGTTTTGTCATGTACAAAAAAGCAAAGCTTCGGCAAAAAGAGGAAGCGACCTTTTAGGCTTCGTTGTGTACGAAAAGAAGGGAAGGTGTTTTTTCGCCTTCAGCTCAAAATACTGATTTCGTCCACAACAAAGCGCCTCAAGCAAAGGGTAAGAATATATTACAAGGTATGTACAAAGTTCCTTGAAGATAGTCTAGTTGTGTTTACAAGAATTGTTACAAAAATATCCTGAATTTTTCTACAGTACACTTCTACTGATCTTCATTAAGTTTCAGCTTCGACGACATAATTTAGGCATCATCTCCACCTTCGTCATCCTACATAAATTAAGAGTTTATGAGTAAAAATCAAGAGCAAAGGAAAAGGTAACTCCGAAGTATCATTTCTTACTGGTTCAAGATGACTTCGTGCTTCGTCTCCAGCTTTCTCCCGCCCGCCTTTTGTCCATATCATTTTTATAAATCTATTGGAGATGCTTCGGGCGAGGTCAGGCATATCATCCAGGATTGATGGAGATAAGGTGAAGTTGGGCCTGTTGACAATTTTTCCGTGTTCGCAGCCAGCCTTCATGAAGGCTGCAGCAGTCCCTCGAGAAGCTACCCAGGCACAGAAATCACCATGCCCAGCTATGACTTCGTCAAGCTCGTCAATTTCCCCCTCAATGTGTTCGAAGGTTTGTGGTAGGTCTTCAGCTGAGGGGGTAAATTTTTCGCTGCTAGCTCCAACTGAATGAAAAATCTTTCTTAGCCGCTGAATGCACTTGTTGCTAAATTCTAGGCATTTCTCTTGAAGATTTGTCAGTAGTTTTCTCAAATCCGAATTTTGCTGAGCTTCGGCTTCAAGTTTTGCATTGAGATCTTGTTTTTCTTGTTCGAACTGCTCAGACTGGCGGAGAAGCTTCGTGTTCAGTTCTAATATTTTTGCTTCAGCTTCCGCCAGTAAACCTTCGGCTGCCTGGAGTTCAAAGTTCTTTTTCTCAAAAGCATCTGATTGTTCCTTTATTTTGTTTTCCAAATTTTCAATTATAACTTCATGCTTTTTATCTTCAAGATCCTGCTGCATTTGCAAGGCCTTGCTCAATAGCATACTCTACACAAACACAACCTTCATCAGACATGTTTTTGTTAGGAGCAATAAAAGTTAGGGGACAAGTCATTTACCTTGAAGTTGGAGTAAAACAAACTACCAACGACATGCTGTCGTCGGTAGCGGCTGATATCTGCTTCTAGCTTCGGAAATCCAATACTCTTGGACAGAGTACTAATAACTCTGGCCCCTGTTTGGTCCCGAATACACTCTAATTTCTCATCATCAACACCTCCGAAGAGGAGTGCCCCAGATTTGTATCCGCAGGATTGGGCATACTCTTTAAGCTCTTCTATTTCAGCTTTTGTTAGATGTTCTCCAACTAAGCTTTGGAACGCGAAGGTTTCGTTTTTTGAAGCTTCGTCAGCAATTTCTTTTCCTTTCTTTGACGCTACGGTCACAGTTTCTCCGACAGCAGTAGCAGCTTCTTCCGCAGCCATGTCTAGCAGCATTTGGTCAATATGTTCAATTGTGCTCTCTAAATTAAAATCTTCAGCTGAGGTAATTTCGGCGGCTGCGGCCTCCGAAGGTGCAATTTCAATATCTGCTCCCTCTGCAGCCGCTCGTGTTTTTTGGGCCGAAGCTCTTGGCGGCGTTTTGTCGATTACCTCTGTCACGGTAATGATTCTTTGTTTCTTTGCCTTGATTGTTTTCCTTGATTTCTCGGGCTCCTTGTCCTTCTGAAAAAACTTTGTCAGTTGAGGACCTAGTGGACTTAGCTTCGTAGGTAAGGATTCAGTCATTACCTTCAGAATTTCCCCAACAACAGCAGCAGAAGGCGATGCGGGGGTTTCTTCCGCTTCGGATATTTGTTGCTTCGGAGAAGAAGTTTTCTTTTTCTTTTGAATTTTCTTCTTTATTGGTTCTTTTTCACCTTCATCTAAGGCTTCAGTTGCCCTTTTCCTTTTTTGGCCCTTGGCACCTTTGTTCAGATCTTCGTAGTCTGGATATTCGAAGCCCAGGGCGTCCAATACTCGATTCAGCCTTCGTTTTGGACGGCTGCCGAAGGCTGCAGTCATCAATTGATCTTCTTTCTTGGAATAATTACCAAGTATTTCGTTGCACATCACTTCAATCGTATCTAGCCACTCTTGGCAAGGAGTTTTAAAGAATTTCTTAAATTTGAAGTAGTAAGGCAAGCGTACAAGTTGACCCTTTTTCTTTTCCCCCTCCAGCTTCGGCATTTCCCACTCTTTTACACTAGGGAAAACTTTGAAAGCCAAGAATTCCTGGACCAGATCCCTTGTACTGATATTTTCTGCAATTATTTTGAATTCATACATTGCTTTTTGAGTTGGACCCTCTGGTAACATGTGGCACTGGGGGCGGGTTTCTCCGAAGGTCAGTTCCAGTGGGCTTTGCACAAGCTTCTCTTTATCATCATCAACCTTAACATAGAACCATTCCGATTTCCACCCTGCTGCCCATTTGCTTCGGTAGCTGATCACAGGACACTTTGAAGTTTTCCGATAAGCAAAATTATAGCAACCAAAGTTGTCATGTAATCCATCCTTTCTAGCCTTTGTCTGATAGTGCAGTTCATGAACTCGGCAAAAGCTGTCCGCAAACGGTTCCACCGCCTGGCTTCGGAGTGCCCAAATATAAACACTAAGCCTAACGATAGCGTTAGGGGTTAGCTGGTGAAAATAGATTCCAAAATTATTCAATATCTCTGCAATAATCCCATGAAGGGGGAATCTTAACCCAGCCTTTAAGAAGCTTTTAAAAATAACAATTTCATCTTTCTCCGGCTTTGGGGTAGTCTCTTCTCCTCCGAAGCGTAGTAGCTTCTTTTGATTTTCAGTAAAATAGCCTGACTTTACCATCTTGGACAAATCAGCCTTCGAAACAGTGGATTTCCCGAAGTCCAAATGGCTGGGTTTGCTTGGTGTGGCAAGGTGATAATCATCTTCGGAGTCTGTTTCCTCAGCTTCTTCTCCTTCTGCTTCAGCGATTGCTTGTTCTGCATCATCAATAGGAATCTTTTCCGAAATCACTAGCCCGGACCGTTGCATGGCTTCGGAGATAGGGACGGTCTCCGAAGCTTCAGTTTCCTCCCCCTCGCGTTCAATCCTAGCGGTAGAACGGATTCTGGCCATTTAACTATGAACTTGTGAAACTTTAATACTTTTTTCTCCGAAGCAGGTTTCAAGATGGAGCTTCGTTCAATTCTGACAAACAAGCTTCGGCGATGGTTAAAAATTTTGGCAGCAAAACAGTGCAAATAGCAATGAATGCTGTGGTAACTTCACAACTACTTGTCAGTTTATATAGTGCTGCAGGTAAGAAGGCGAAGCGGCGGAATTGTTACACCAGGCGCGCAGTAACTTGTACCCGCTGCGCAGTGGACCGCAAGGATCAAACAGTAACTCTGCAAGGTGGGACCGACACGCGCTCGGAAGTCGGATCGTATCTCCGCAACGAGCTCAGGGAAGGTGTTTTTTTTTGGACCTTCGGCTTCCCGAAGCTGAAGAGGCTTTTTTCACGGGTCAAGCTCGTTACGAAGAACGATCTAGCACCGCGAAAGGGGCTACTGTTGGGGTTGTGCTTCGGTGCGCCGAAGGTCTCACACGAAGAAACAGCTTCGGCTGAAGTCGTCTCCAAGAGATGGCCGAAGGTCCCTTTTCATGGAGCTTCGGCGTTTTAAACCGACATAGAGATAGAATGACCTTTTTATACATATAGGTCTGAGTCAATGCTGTAAACTTTCGCAAGGGACATAATTGTAATTTGTCACAGGCTGCGACCTGTGCCTATAAATAGATGAACAGTACCTCTGTACTGTTCACGTGAACCTGTCATTTGCTTTCGCATCACGCTTATACTTCTGCCTTCCACAGGACCGAAGGTACATTTGTAAATTAAAGTCATTTATATTCATTAATACAAGTATAGATAATTCTATGACAATATTTAAATGTTTATTCTATAATTTATGTGAATGCTTCATTCTTCGTTGTTATGCTTACGAAGGTATGTCCTTCGTAACCTTCGTCCGAGATGCTTTATATCCCGAAGGGATATATCGTTATGGAGGACGAAGGATCTTAACACTTAACATTTTTTGTGTTGCCTTGTTCTTAATTCTTAGCATTTGAGAACAAGTCCCCAACAGGAGGATTAGGGTTGGAAAAGACTCGGCCCTTTGTGGGTTCCTCAACGAGGAGTAGGACACCTTTGTGGTGGTTGCCGAACCTCGGGTTATATCGCGTGTTCTTGTGTGTTCTTGTTAAGCGCTTCATATTCGGTGGTTGGTTCATATTATTCATTTAAGTAGTTCTTGTGTAGGGCAAATCTTTAGCTATTTTCTTTACTACTTCGCATTTGTTCAATAGATTATTAAATTTAAGTTGAGTGGGTTCAAACCTGTTCAGTTGTGATTAAAATCGACTGAACCGGTTTGCACCTGTGCAACTTTAATTTAACCTATTTCGAAGTTTTTAGTGAAAATTTTCAGGTGTAGCCTATTCACCCCCCCTCTAGGCTACTTTCAATTGGTATCAGAGGTTCGTGCCTCGTTTTACGCTTAACCGCGTGAGGAAACGATCATGTCTACACAACGGGACCATGTGGATCCTCTCCTCGAGGAAATCCCTATCACATCTTCCGGTGAGGAAGTGGACCCCAAGGTCCTCGACCTCGCCATGAAGATTGCCGAGAAAATGTTCCTCAAAATGAAAGAGGAAGATGCTAGGAAAAAGGCCGAAGAAGAGGAATCAAGAAGAAAGGCCGAAGAAGATAAAGGTAAGGGAACATTTGATTATAATGACGATCTAGTGGATCTTTTGGTGTCTAAGGTATTGAGCAAGGTAAGTCTCAACACCGAAGGATCATCTACCAAAAGCAAAGGTAATGACTTTAGCAAAGTTCAATTCGATTACTCTAGAAATTATATTCCCAACTTCTCTTCCGCCCCACTTGGAAAGTTACCAACTCTTAGTGAGTTGAACTATGATGAGTGGGCCGACAAGATGAAGTCGCATTTAATCGGTGTGCATCCTAGTCTTTGGGAGATTGTTAATGTAGGTATGTATAAGCCCGCCCAAGGAGAAGAGATGACTCCGGAAATGATGCAAGAGGTTCATCGAAATGCTCAAGCAGTGAGCATAATTAAAGGAAGTCTTTGTCCGGAAGAATACCGGAAAGTTCAAGGAAGAGAAGATGCTCGTGACATTTGGAATATTCTTAGAATGTCACATGAAGGAGATCCCAAAGCTAAAAGACATAGAGTTGAAGCTTTGGAAAGTGAGCTTGCAAGATATGATTGGACAAAGGGTGAGTCGCTCCAATCACTCTTTGATCGATTGATGGTATTGGTCAACAAAATAAGAGTTCTTGGGAGTGAAGATTGGAGTGACTCCAAGGTCACAAGATTGTTCATGAGAGCTTATAAAGAGAAGGATAAAAGTCTTGCAAGGATGATAAGGGATCGTGATGATTATGAGGACATGACGCCTCATCAATTATTTGCAAAAATTCAACAACACGAGTCCGAAGAAGCCCCCATCAAGACAAGAGACTCTCATGCCTTGATCACAAATGAACAAGACAATCTCAAGAAGAGCAAAGACCACAAAGCAAAGAAAGTGGTCGAGACCTCAAGTGATGAAGATAGCTCAAGTGATGAAGACACAGCTATGTTCATCAAAACTTTCAAGAAATTTGTAAGGAAGAATGACAAGTTCCAAAGGAAAGGAAAGAAGAGGGCATGCTATGAATGTGGCCAAACCGGTCATTTCATAGCGGATTGTCCTAACAAGAAGAAACAAGAAGCCAAGAAGGAATACAAGAAGGATAAGTTTAAAAAGGGAGGCAAGACCAAGGGATACTTCAAGAAGAAGAAGTATGGACAAGCTCATATTGGTGAAGAATGGAACTCCGATGATGAGAGTTCTAGCTCCGAGGAAGAGGAAGTGGTGGCAAATGTGGCCATCCAATCTACATCAAGCGCGCAACTCTTCACCAACCTTCAAGATGACTCCTACACTCCAACTTGCCTCATGGCAAAGGGAGATAAGGTAACTTTATTTAGCAATGATTTTTCAAATGATGATGATGATGATCAAATTGCCATGAAAAATAAAATGATTAAAGAATTTGGCTTAAATGGATACAATGTTATCACAAAACTAATGGAAAAGCTAGATAAAAGAAAAGCAACTCTTGATGCTCAAGAAGACTTGCTTATCCTTGAAAAGGAAAGAAACCTAGAGCTTCAAGAGTTGATTCACAATAAAGATAAAGAAGTAATTAACTTGAAAACCTCTATTGATAACCTTGCAAATAGAAAGAATGCACTTGAATCAAGCATGTTAAGCTTGAATGTTCAAAATCAAGAACTTCAAGTGCAACTTGAAAATTGCAAGAACATCAATGCCCCCACTTTAGTATTTGAATCTAAGTCTAGCTCTAATGATGATTCTTGCAAGCATTGTGCCAAATATCATGCTTCTTGTTGTCTAACTAACCATGCAAGGAAGCATAGCCCACAGGTGAAGGTCAAAGAAATTTTGAAAAGATGCTCGAGCAATGATGGGTTAAAGAAAGTTGAACCCAAGTACAAGTCCCTTAAGCCCAACAATGGTAGAAGGGGGCTTGGGTTCAACTCATCCAAGGAAAACCCTAGCACAGTGCATAAGGGGTGGAGATTCCCCAAGTTCATAGAGGGGACCACTCTATATGATGCCTTGGGGAGGATCCACTCCTCAAATGACAAGTCATCTCAGGTAAAGGTTAACTTGAGTTCCACAAAGAGTAAGATGAAGGAAGTGGGATCCTCAAGTGGACAAAAATCTAATACTCCCATTTCCCACTCATATCTTTGTGATTATATGTTGACTTGGGATTCAGGGAAATTGGTTGTGAAATTTGTGGGTGCCTACACTAAACAAAAAGTCATGAAAAGAAGTGTGTGGGTACCCAAGGCTATAACTAACACTGTAGGACCCAATTCAATTTGGGTACCTAAAAGTATAGCCTAAACTTGTTTTGCAGGTCTACTCCTCTGGTGGGTCAAGTTGGGTGCTTGACAGTGGATGTACAAATCACATGACCGGGGAGAAAGACATGTTTCATACATTGCAACTAACTCAAGAAGCACAAGAAATTGTGTTTGGAGATAGTGGCAAGAGTAAGGTGATTGGTATTGGTAAAATTCCTATCTCTGACCAACAATCACTTTCAAATGTTTTATTAGTAGATTCCTTAAGCTATAATTTGTTGTCCGTTTCACAACTTTGTGGAATGGGTTATAATTGCTTATTTTCGGATGTGGATGTGAAGATCCTTAGAAGGGAGGACTCCTCAGTTGCCTTTACCGGTCGCTTGAAGGGCAAGCTTTATCTTGTTGATTTCACAACAAGTAAAGTGACGCCTGAGACTTGTTTAGTGGCAAAATCCGACAAGGGTTGGCTATGGCATCGCCGGCTAGCCCATGTCGGTATGAGGAATTTGGCCAAACTTCAAAAGGATAATCACATCATTGGACTAACAAATGTTGTATTTGAGAAAGATAGGGTTTGTGGCGCATGCCAAGCAGGAAAGCAACATGGAGTCCCACATCAATCAAAGAATGTGGTCACAACAAAGAGGCCATTGGAGATTCTTCACATGGACCTCTTCGGACCTGTGGCCTACATTAGCATTGGTGGTAGTAAGTATGGTTTAGTTATTGTTGATGATTTTTCTCGATTCACTTGGGTTTTCTTTTTGAGTGACAAAGGTGAAACTCAAGAAATTTTAAAGAAATTCATGAGGAGAGCTCAAAATGAATTTGAGCTCAAAATCAAGAAAGTGAGAAGCGATAATGGGACGGAATTCAAGAACACAGGTGTCGAAGAATTCTTAGGAGAAGAGGGAATCAAACATGAGTTCTCGGTGCCTTACACTCCACAACAAAATGGTGTTGTGGAAAGAAAGAACCGGACTCTAATTGAAGCTGCAAGAACCATGTTGGATGAATACAAGACACCTAACAACTTCTGGGCAGAGGCGGTCAACACCGCCTGTCATGCAATCAACCGCCTCTATCTTCATAAGATCTACAAAAAGACTGCTTATGAGCTTCTCGCTGGTAACAAACCTAAAGTTGATTATTTTAGAGTATTCGGTTGTAAATGTTTTATTCTTAACAAGAAAGTCAAGAGCTCAAAGTTTGCTCCTAGAGTGGACGAGGGTTTCTTGCTTGGTTATGCATCAAATGCGCATGGATATCGTGTTTTCAACAATTCCACCGATCTTGTTGAAATAGCGATAGACGTGACATTTGATGAGTCTAATGGCTCGCAAGGGCATGTTTCTAATGACACTGCAGGAAATGAAGAACTACCTTGTGAGGCCATAAAGAAACTTGCCATAGGTGAGGTGAGACCTCAAGAAAGGGATGATGAAGAAGGAACCTTGTGGATGACCAATGAGGTAGTTGATGTGGGTGCAAGGGTGGTGAGTGACAATGTCTCCACCCAAGCAAACCCATCAACCTCAAGTCATCCAAACCACGAAGAAAATCATCAAAGGATGCCAACAGTGGTAGAAGATGAACAAGAAAATATTGATGGTGAAGTGTCTCTTGATCAAGTAACTGATGAGGAAGAGCAAATACAAAGACATCCATCAGTGCCTCATCCAAGAGTCCATCATACAATTCAAAGGGATCATCCGGTGGACAACATCCTGGGTAGCATCAGGAGAGGGGTAACGACTCGATCTCGTTTAGCTAATTTTTGTGAATTTTACTCGTTTGTTTCCTCTCTTGAGCCACTTAAGGTTGAAGAAGCATTGGGTGATCCGGATTGGATAATTGCCATGCAAGAGGAGTTGAACAACTTCACTAGGAATGAAGTCTGGTCCTTAGTCCAAAGACCCAAACAAAATGTGATTGGGACTAAATGGGTCTTTAGGAACAAGCAAGATGAAAATGGCGTTGTTACAAGAAACAAGGCAAGGTTGGTTGCCCAAGGCTATACTCAAGTGGAAGGACTTGATTTTGGTGAAACATATGCGCCGGTAGCAAGGTTAGAATCAATTAGAATATTAATTGCCTATGCTACTAACCATGATTTCAAGCTATATCAAATGGATGTCAAGAGCGCTTTTCTAAATGGACCACTACAAGAAAGAGTATATGTGGAGCAACCACCGGGCTTCGAAGACCCAAAGAAGCCAAATCATGTTTATCTTCTTCACAAGGCACTCTACGGGCTTAAACAAGCCCCTAGAGCTTGGTATGACTGTCTTAAAGATTTTTTAATTAAAAATGGGTTTACAATAGGAAAAGCTGACTCTACTTTGTTTACTCGAAAAGTTGATAATGAATTATTTGTGTGCCAAATATATGTTGATGACATTATATTTGGTAGTACTAATGAAAAATTTTGTGAAGAGTTTAGCAAAGTAATGACGAACAAGTTTGAGATGTCTATGATGGGCGAGCTTAAATACTTCCTGGGATTTCAAGTCAAACAACTCAAGGAAGGCACCTTTCTATGCCAAACTAAATATACTCAAGACATGCTCAAGAAGTTTGGCATGGAAAAAGCAAAGCACGCCAAGACTCCTATGTCATCAAATGGACATCTCAACCTAAATGAGGAAGGTAAACCTGTAGATCAAAAATTATATAGATCAATGATAGGATCACTGCTTTACTTATGTGCATCTAGGCCTGATATAATGTTGAGTGTTTGTATGTGTGCACGTTTTCAAGCAAATCCTAAAGACTGCCATCTTGTAGCCGTTAAGAGAATTCTAAGATACTTAGTCCACACCCAAAACCTAGGATTATGGTATCCTAAAGGCTCCTTTTTCGATTTGCTTGGCTATTCTGACTCAGATTATGCCGGTTGCAAAGTAGATCGAAAAAGCACTACTGGGACTTGCCAATTCCTTGGGCGGTCCTTAGTGTCATGGAGTTCCAAGAAACAAAATTGTGTTGCACTCTCCACTGCAGAAGCTGAATGCATAGCAGCTGGGGCATGTTGTGCACAGTTGCTATGGATGAAGCAAACCCTTAGAGATTTTGGTTGTGAGTTTAACAAAATTCCACTTTTGTGTGACAATGAGAGTGCCATAAAACTTGCAAACAATCCGGTGCAACACTCTAGAACTAAACATATTGACATCAGACACCATTTCTTGAGAGACCATGAAGCCAAAGGAGATATCGAACTATTTCATGTGAGCACCGAAAATCAACTAGCCGATATCTTCACAAAACCCCTTGATGAGACTAGGTTTTGTTTTCTTAGGAGTGAGCTAAATATCTTGGATTCTCGAAACGTGACTTAATAACTAAAATTTTGATCAAATTTGATGATTGAAAATTGATTGTTTGAGCAATATGAAATGAGAAATGTCATTTTTATCTTTAAAATATCTCATGTCATATTTGCTAAGTGCTATTACAGCCATTCCGGGCAATATTTGAAATCTGGTTGAGTAAACCGGCTGAGTAGACCACTCAACCGGTTTCTTCCTAGTGGAAACCGGTTGAACCGGTATAAAAACCGGTTGAACCGGTTTTGGCCGTCGCGCCGTCAGTCCGCGCGCAGTCTGCGCTGACAGCTGCGCAGTCTGCGCTGTCAGTTTTGCAGTCTGTGCTGTCAGACTGCCAGGTTTTTCGCGCAGTCAACACTGTTTTCTGCGCGCTTTTACTGCACCGTTTGACCCGAAACCGGTTGAACCGGTTTTGGAACCGGTTGAACCGGTTTTCGGTTTTCTGGCGACCGACTCCTCTCCTTTTTATACCTCTCCCTCTCTCCTCTTCCCTTCTCAGTCTTGTTTCTCAGCCGCCGCCGCCATCTCTGTTTCTCCTCTCTCCACTCCAAACTCTCTCGAGCCCTCACCCTTTTGGAAGTGTGGTTGGAGATCCGTTCTTCCCGGCGTGTTTCCACCATCTTCCTCCATCTCGTTGGGAGATCTTGACCCCATCTTCGGATCGAGGTATTGTCCTATGTTATTTCCTTGTACTCGATCCTACGTATTTTTGATTATCTATTGTATCGTTCGTTGGGTACACTTTAGTTTAAGTGATTGCTACACTTAGACTATCTTCATTTGTCACAAACATTGTTAAAGATTGGCGATTCGATGTTGTTCATTGCAGTTGAACCGCTCATATTAACGGTTGAAGTGCATGGTCAATATCTTATGTGTTCCTTCTCAAACATGTTTGATCCTTGCTCATCATAGGTTCTATTTCTTATTTCTTAGAATGGTGCGTCGAAGGAACCCGTCGGTGGTCGAATCCGACTCCTCGGATGACCAGGAGATCCATGGTGATACCCCTCCTCGCTCTCGATCCAAGCGAGGGCGCGGATGTGGCAATGTCATGCCGGGTACTGAGGCCTCCGGGTCTCAAAGTGCTCGCGGTCGGACTTCCCGGACTCCTTCCGGTCGGTCTCGACCTGCGACGAATCCGCAGGCGTGGGAGCCTGCAAGTGATGATGATGGTGGGAAGGACGATGAAGTTGATCTTCCCCCGGCTCAGGCTCCTGTGATTCGTGGCTTGGTTCTCCACCGGGCCGAGGCTCGGCGTGCTGGCAATGAGCCAGTCACTGACTTCACGGCCAGTGGAGGGTCTGCTCTTCTCCAGGATCTTCGTTTCCAAAATCCTGTATTGCGTATTCGCGATGCCAGGATCGATGGAAATCGCTTTTGGACTCTTCACCACGTGGATTTCTATAATTCAGTCATTCTTCCCAAGAAGCATCAACCCATCCTTCATCAACGATATATTAACTGGGAAGGTTGTGAAGCGATTGGGGACCCAGAAATGTCACAGGCACTGAGGGCCTGTGAAAGGAAGCAAATGAAGAACATCATGACATTCCAATATGATTGGAATGATGAAGTGATTGCACAATTCTACTCCACTCTCTGGATAAAGCTTGCTGACGAGGAGAGTCATTACAACTACCCCTATCTGAACTTCTTCATTGAAGGTAGTTGGTACAAGGTGAGCTATCGTCGATTTGCTCACATTCTTGGCTTTTCTGACAATGATATATCTGGAGACAAGATCAAGATTCATGATTTCCGGCAGCCCACAAGAGATGAAGCCAAGGACCTTCATCTGTCTGAGTCTGGAAAGTATTGGGAGTCAACCAACATTCATAAGTATTATCGTTATATCAACTCCCTCTGCAGGATGACCCTCATTCCAAAAGGGGGAAATCAGATGAACATCCTTGGGGAGAGCAAGGTCTTGCTCTCTTTTATGAAACCAAACAGCTCAGAAAGGATTAATGTCTTTGACATGATATGGCAGGAAATTATTCATGCAGCCTGCTTTCCTTTGAAGGGGTGTATTCATGCCTCATTCATTATGAAGATGATTGAGGTCGTGACCCAATTCAGATTTGAAAAAGGCACCCGACATCAGTCATACACCCCTTTCTGGATTGATCCCAACAATCCAGCTGGGCGCCTCAGGAAAGCCCCCTCCAGTTCTCGTGGTCATACATCTGCTGGTCCGTCTGCCGGTGCTGGTGCTGCTGCTGCTGGTGGTGCCTCGCGCCCTTCCCCTGGCCGCGGATCTCCCACACCACGTGGTCGTGGTCGAGGTCGTGGCCGTGGGATGGGTGCCCGCCTGGCCCACGGGTTTGCGGCCTTCTTCTCCATGTGCCGAAATATTGCTGCAGATGTCCATGAGGTGGCTCGACGTCAGCGGGAGACCGACGACAACCTTCGTCGTCAAGCTTCCGCTTTGGGTACTCCCTTCGCCCCTCGCTCTCCTGATGTACCTCTTCACCCTCCTCCTCCAGATGTCAATGAGTGGTACCAGCAGGCGTATGGGGTACCTTTTTCATCAGCCGATGACGTCGAAGAAGAAGAAACTTATTTTGATGATCCGGAGCAGTTTGTCCCACCCCCATATCACGGGGATCCGGGCCAATCGTCCTCTTACCCTCCGCCCCAGGACCCGTCTGGCAGTGCTCCTCCTCCGGCCCAGTCTGGAGAGGAACACTTTGCCTCCGACCTGGCGCAACACCTCTTCGCTCCTCATCATCCCCCTCCCCACTGGTGATCCTTGGATTGGCGCTTCTTTCTCTCTCTTTTTGGTTCTTGGTGCCAAAAAGGGGGAGAACGTTTATTATTCAGTACTTTATTTTTGTAATGAACACTTGGTCTGTAATAACTATTTGCTGCATGCATGGCTTGAATGCCATAAACACTTGATGGTGTGATGAGACGAGCTCTCATTATTGTAATAGCTGTAGAACTTTTTCATATCATATGCTATGCAATGATGAGCTTGTATGTGCTTTTACTCTTTATATTCAATTATGTTTCATATCTCATCATTTTTGTGTATGGTGTTGATTGTTCTCTCTCTCTAAATATGTTGCAAATTGACATATCAAGTCAATGTTAATATCGCAAAACTCATGCACATATTTAGGGGGAGCTACACATACATAAAAGATTTTATATCGCAAGTATTTGTAACTTTTAATTATTATTTCCATTTTAGTTTGTTTTGGCATCAATCACCAAAAAGGGGGAGATTGTAAGTGCAATCAACCCTAATTGAGGGTTTTGGTGATTAATGACAAAACAAACTAAGATTCTAACAAGTTTGCTCCTAGTATGTACACAGTATTTCTACAGACAGGAGAAGCACAGATCCTACGAGCATAAAAGTATAAAGCACAGCGGATTTAAAATTCCACATCAAATGGCGTGCTCCAAGTGCTATGAAACAACGACGGTGCTAAGTTTATAATTCTTGAGTCATAGGAATCGCTGTACAATTAAGAGGGATCCGCGACGGTTAAGTAAGTTGTGAAACGAGCCAAGTTCAATTCTTTTGAAAACTCCTTTGAGATCATTTTTCCCAGATCATGAATGCTCTTGAGAAAAACAAATTTCACTTCCCACAAAGTCTCCCCCTTTGTTCTCTTCAAAATTCTCAAAGTTTGGTTTCAGCCCCCAAAACCGGTTCAACCGGTCCTGAAACCGGTTCAACCGGTTTCGGTACTGTTCACCCTGCCACCTCTGCTCTGACCTGTCTGACAGTCAGAGCTGTCAGAAAAGTCGCAGCAGATATTTTTCAGAAACCGGTTGAGCCGAAATTTGTCCCTACTCAGCCGGTTTTGAAACCGGTCCAGTGTCCGGCTGAGTAGACCAGTGGACCGGGATCCCCCTGGCAGAAACCGGTTCAACCGGTTTGAAAACCGGTTCAACCGGTTTTTGCCCACTTTCATCTCGTTGGGAGATCTTGACCCCATCTTCGGATCGAGGTATTGTCCTATGTTATTTCCTTGTACTCGATCCTACGTATTTTTGATTATCTATTGTATCGTTCGTTGGGTACACTTTAGTTTAAGTGATTGCTACACTTAGACTATCTTCATTTGTCACAAACATTGTTAAAGATTGGCGATTCGATGTTGTTCATTGCAGTTGAACCGCTCATATTAACGGTTGAAGTGCATGGTCAATATCTTATGCGTTCCTTCTCAAACATGTTTGATCCTTGCTCATCATAGGTTCTATTTCTTATTTCTTAGAATGGTGCGTCGAAGGAACCCGTCGGTGGTCGAATCCGACTCCTCGGATGACCAGGAGATCCATGGTGATACCCCTCCTCGCTCTCGATCCAAGCGAGGGCGCGGATGCGGCAATGTCATGCCGGGTACTGAGGCCTCCGGGTCTCAAAGTGCTCGCGGTCGGACTTCCCGGACTCCTTCCGGTCGGTCTCGACCTGCGACGAATCCGCAGGCGTGGGAGCCTGCAAGTGATGATGATGGTGGGAAGGACGATGAAGTTGATCTTCCCCCGGCTCAGGCTCCTGTGATTCGCGGCTTGGTTCTCCACCGGGCCGAGGCTCGGCGTGCTGGCAATGAGCCAGTCACTGACTTCACGGCCAGTGGAGGGTCTGCTCTTCTCCAGGATCTTCGTTTCCAAAATCCTGTATTGCGTATTCGCGATGCCAGGATCGATGGAAATCGCTTTTGGACTCTTCACCACGTGGATTTCTATAATTCAGTCATTCTTCCCAAGAAGCATCAACCCATCCTTCATCAACGATATATTAACTGGGAAGGTTGTGAAGCGATTGGGGACCCAGAAATGTCACAGGCACTGAGGGCCTGTGAAAGGAAGCAAATGAAGAACATCATGACATTCCAATATGATTGGAATGATGAAGTGATTGCACAATTCTACTCCACTCTCTGGATAAAGCTTGCTGACGAGGAGAGTCATTACAACTACCCCTATCTGAACTTCTTCATTGAAGGTAGTTGGTACAAGGTGAGCTATCGTCGATTTGCTCACATTCTTGGCTTTTCTGACAATGATATATCTGGAGACAAGATCAAGATTCATGATTTCCGGCAGCCCACAAGAGATGAAGCCAAGGACCTTCATCTGTCTGAGTCTGGAAAGTATTGGGAGTCAACCAACATTCATAAGTATTATCGTTATATCAACTCCCTCTGCAGGATGACCCTCATTCCAAAAGGGGGAAATCAGATGAACATCCTTGGGGAGAGCAAGGTCTTGCTCTCTTTTATGAAACCAAACAGCTCAGAAAGGATTAATGTCTTTGACATGATATGGCAGGAAATTATTCATGCAGCCTGCTTTCCTTTGAAGGGGTGTATTCATGCCCCATTCATTATGAAGATGATTGAGGTCGTGACCCAATTCAGATTTGAAAAAGGCACCCGACATCAGTCATACACCCCTTTCTGGATTGATCCCAACAATCCAGCTAGGCGCCTCAGGAAAGCCCCCTCCAGTTCTCGTGGTCATACATCTGCTGGTCCGTCTGCCGGTGCTGGTGCTGATGCTGCTGCTGGTGCCTCGCGCCCTTCCCCTGGCCGCGGATCTCCCACACCACGTGGTCGTGGTCGTGGTCGAGGTCGTGGCCGTGGGATGGGTGCCCGCCTGGCCCACGGGTTTGCGGCCTTCTTCTCCATGTGCCGAAATATTGCTGCAGATGTCCATGAGGTGGCTCGACGTCAGCGGGAGACCGACGACAACCTTCGTCGTCAAGCTTCCGCTTTGGGTACTCCCTTCGCCCCTCGCTCTCCTGATGTACCTCTTCACCCTCCTCCTCCAGATGTCAACGAGTGGTACCAGTAGGCGTATGGGGTACCTTTTTCATCAGCCGATGACGTCGAAGAAGAAGAAACTTATTTTGATGATCCGGAGCAGTTTGTCCCACCCCCATATCACGGGGAATCCGGGCCAATCGTCCTCTTACCCTCCGCCCCAGGACCCGTCTGGCAGTGCTCCTCCTCCGGCCCAGTCTGGAGAGGAACACTTTGCCTCCGACCTGGCGCAACACCTCTTCGCTCCTCATCATCCCCCTCCCCACTGGTGATCCTTGGATTGGCGCTTCTCTCTCTCTCTTTTTGGTTCTTGGTGCCAAAAAGGGGGAGAACGTTTATTATTCAGTACTTTATTTTTGTAATGAACACTTGGTCTGTAATAACTATTTGTTGCATGCATGGCTTGAATGCCATAAACACTTGATGGTGTGATGAGACGAGCTCTCATTATTGTAATAGCTGTAGAACTTTTTCATATCATATGCTATGCAATGATGAGCTTGTATGTG